>NC_058133.1:499126884-499192733 GCF_016433145.1 Gracilinanus agilis | reverse complement strand
GAAGGAAGATAGGAATGCAGGGATGCAGGAAAGAAGGAAAAAAGGAAGGAAGGAAGAAAGGAAGGAAAAAGGAAGGAAGGAAGAGAATGAGAGACAGGGAGGAAAGAAGGAAGAGAGAAAGGAAGGAGGAAGTAAGGGAAAAGGGAAGAAAGGGAGGAAGGAAAGAAGGGAGGAATAGATGAGAGGGGCAGCCCATCAGGCTAGAAGCCCTTTGTTACAGTATATAGTGTACTGGGATCAACCTCTTCTGAAAAAGCCATTTCTTCCCTCCAAGTCTTAGTTTCCTTCTCTTTAAAATGAAATTAGACAAGATGATTTTTGAAATCCTTTATTGCTCCATGATTCTATGTGTCAACTGGGTTTTTTGTGAACTCCAATTTTGCCCCTGTCCCCTGAGAACTCACCCAGAAGTCCAGGCTCACCTAATCAAATGTTACAGTTTTTCCCATTATATCAAAGTTCTCTCCCAGGTAGCCTAGCCCTTGGCTGGACTTTTCCTTTTTGTGTCCATTGCAAAGCATCAGCCTCTCCCTGATAATCCTCTCTTGGGCTTCTCATTTCCTCATAGTCAAGGTAAAGACAGTTAATCATACTTCTTCCCTGTCTTTAGTTCCCCAAAAGGTATATAAGTTCCCCAAGTTCTATTGTTCTTTGGAGAATCTTCTAGCATGTTGATCCTCCCAGAGATATTGTCCCCAGAGTCCCAGGGTTTTGACTCTGTGTAGTATTTGGCACTTGACTCTGTCTGATTATTGGACTTGTCTCTTTCTTGAATAAAGACTTGGTTTTTTCAGACTAATTTAGTAGTTCTATGTTTTTCCAAGTTGACATATGACTCCAGAGCAACCAGTCATCCACACTTCAGTGTGAATTAGTTCAATCGAATATCTTTTTTTACTACCTTTTCCATAAAAGGTACTTGATAAATGTGCATTGAATTAAACTAAACAGCTTCCAAAGGGCTGACATTCTCTGGAGGGGATGGGAGATTGGGTGGAAGTAGATGAGGGAGGGAGGAATAATGTCAGAGGATGAAGCAACTATAGTGGGAAGACAAACCTGAATGGGACCCTCAGAACATAGCATGAAAACACTGGCTTTCAGGTAAAGACAGAAGAGAGATAATATCAGGAGAAGGAGTTGGGGAGATGGGAAGGAAGAAGTCAAAAGCAAACCTCATCAACTCAGGTATTTTGCCCAGCCTTGACTTTGATCTGCCAGGGATTGCGATGAGCAGTGGGAGGGAGACCTTGGAATACTATTTGCTGCTGGGTTTAAATGAGTGATGCCCCAGAAATGACCGTCCTCTTTGTTGATCCCCAAAGTGATGCCACCTGCCCCTTGCCCTTAAGGACAGATGGTGCCCCATTTGCCTGCTCTCCCCCTCAGCTATGCTTGTCTGGAAATAGCAGGCGCATTTAAAGCTTTTGTCTTCATTCCTAACCTCCACAACAATCCAAACTGCCTTAAGATGGCCCACTCCTTGGGCTGCCCCACTGCTCTGGTCCAAAGCCACTTGAGAGGTGCCATCTTCCCTTTTGGTTTATTTGCCTTTAACTATTTCACAGAATCATAGAGAGAGCTACCACTGAGTCCTCCCAGTACCCCAAGCGCATTCTAATTAGGATCATATTTTTTGAGCTAGAAGAGATCTTAGAGGCCAAAGAGTTCAAGCCTTTCATTTTACAGATGAGAAAACTGAGGTTTAGAGATGTGAAGGAACTTCTTCAGGATTACACAGCTTGTAAATGTGTGAAGCAGGACACGAACTCAGCTCTTCCTGATTTCAAGTCCAGTACCCTTTATACTAGCACACATACTCAACAAGTTGTCATCCCTCTTCTGCTTAAAAATCAACAAAGGGAGCTCACTACCTCATGCAGCAAGCCAGGACACCTGTTCACAGCTTATTTTTGTTCCATCATTTCAGCCGCGTCTGACTCTTCATGACTTCATTTGGAGTTTTCTTGGCAAGGATACTGGAGTGGTTTACCATTTCCTTAACCAGCTCGTTTACAGATGAGTAAACTGAGGCAAACATGGTGAAGCAACTTTGCCAAGGGACGCACAGCTAGTAAATGTCTGAGGCTGGATTTGAACTTAGGTCTTCCTGATTCCAAGTCTGGCTCTATCTACCATGCCACCTTCATGGTTAGAAACATTTTTTTTTCTCTTTTTAACTTCTTGTTCCAAATTCTGTATCTGGGGTCAAGCAGAACAAGTCTTATATACCTCAAATAGGATCATAGATTTAAAATTGGAAGGCTCATTCCAGGCCAGCTAGGACTACTCTCCATAATACTCCCCTTCATGCTGAAGAGGCAGTGACTTACTTAGGGTCACTCCATTAGAAAATGCTTCCTGATTCCAAGTCTAGCTCTGTGGGCCAGAGAATAAGATTTGAACTGTCAACAAAGAAGGTTGATATGACTTCTCTTTTGTTTCAGTTTTGGGTTTATGGATACAAAAAAATCCTTTATCTTCCATTTTAGAATCAATACTGTGTACTGGTTCCAAGGCAGAAGAGTGGTAAGGACTAGGCACTGGGGGTTAAGTGACTTTCCCATGGTCACATCGCCAGGAAGCATCTGAGGCCAGATTTGAACCCAGAACCCAGTCTCTAGTCTTGGCTCTCTATCCACTGAGCAACCGAGCTGCCTCCATTTATGAGCATTCTTCCTGTGTTCCCCAGAGACACTGATACCCTAGACCAGTGATTGTGAACCTTTTAGAGACTGATAGCCCAAACTGCACCCTCACACCATATGTGAGCCACCCCCTTATCTCAGACAGGGGAGGGAGGAAGCACTCCCATTGGGCTGCTGGGCAGAGGGATGGGTGATGAGAGAAATGTCCTCAGGAATGGGTGGTGAGGGGAGGGGAGCACCCCACTTTCAGGCATGCATGTCATAGGTTCACCAACATGGCCCTAGGCAGAGTGGGGCTGTTCTCATAACTAAGATTAACAATAGAAGAGAAATTCAGGAGAGGCAAATCTACTCCCATCAGTGTGTGGGGTTGGGATAAGGGGTAGAGTGAGACTTGGGTGATGATAATAATAATAAACACATAAATCAATTTTCTACTTAACATGATCTTATCAGAGCCCCTCCAATGACTCAGGGAGATGGATGAAATTATCTCCATTTTCTAAATGAAGAAACTGAGACCCAGAGATATAAGGTGACTTGTCCAAGGTCATAAAGCTTCTCATCAGTGTCAAGGGCATGATGAGCATCCAAGTCCTGAAATTTGGACCAGTTGGGATTATTTATCACCAAAGGCAAAAACCTCTTCATCCAACTGGAAAACACCAAAACCAACAAGTAACAGAATGCTAGAAGTCAGGAGCATTTTACAAAGGAAATCTTAGCTAACTTTTTCTTCACCTACCCTTATGGACTTTGATGAGACACTTGTGGGGGAACAGAGCCTAGTAGAAAGAATGCTGGCTTTGGAGTCAGGTGTTCTAGGTTAAATTTCTTGCTCTGCCCATCAGTCCCCCATTTGACCCTGAGCAGGGTACTTAACCCTGCCAGGCCTCAGTTTCCTCCTTTGTAAAATGAGAGGTTGGACTAGATGCCTTCTAAGGTTTCTTTTAAATCTAGTCATTATCTCATGATCCAGTTTTTAGCAGAGTGCCTGGAACATAATAGGTGATTAATAAATGCTTGACTTGAGTCTGACTAGATAACCTCTGAGGCTCTCCCTCTGGGCTCCTGTGTTCCCATGCCGTGCTAATTGCAATTCAGTCCAGCTCACTCTAATTCCATTCAATTCAGCACTCATAGGCAGTGTTTAAACAGACTAAAATTCAGTTAAGCAAACATCAGATATTTATTAAGTGCCTATTGTATACCAGCCCACTATGCTATGTGCTGGGGATCCCAAGACTAACACTAAACAGTCTTTAACTCCGAGAAACTTGGATTTGAAGGGAGGCAGCACAGTGGATAGAGTTCTGGACTTTGAATCAGGAAGATGAATTCAAATCCAGTCTCAGTTCTTTCCTAGTTGTGTGGTCCTAGGGCAAGTCACTTAGCCTCTTTTTACCTCAGTTGTATCATCTGTAAAATGGGGATAATAATAGTACTTCCCTCCCAGGATTGATAGAATAAGATGGTGTTCATAAGGTGCTTTACAAATGGTATCTATCCCGAATGGAGTTTTGATCATGGTGACCACATTGATTCTCTCTTTATATATAATATGTTCTGAGTATCAGATGATGGTTTGGGGACAGCTGGACCAATCAGAAAAGGGATGTTGAAAAGCCATCTAGTTTCACTCAAGTTTGAGCCAATAAAGGGTAAGTTTGGAATTAGGAGGAGATGGATGATCTCAAAGCAACCAGAGCCAAACCAGAGCAGTTCAGAGGTAAATGCTCAGAATGGGTAGCCATCATGCAGATGGGCATGGTGCTTTGATGTGGCTTCCTTCTAACAGGTGGATGTCATGTGGCAACATATGGTACCTCTACCTAGTTAGAAGATCTCAGCTTTCCATTGACCCCCACCTCCTTGTGACTTATCTGAATCACTCATTGTAGGTTGGAAGAGAAAATTCAATCAATTTTCTGTGTGACTGATAAGACAGTGGGCTGCTTATGAGTCCCATGTGCCCTTGGGCAAATCATTTCGCTTACATATGGTCCAGATCTATCTCAGAGGGTCCTTGTGGAATCCCCTTCACTTGTCTAGTCTCGATCCCTCATCTACTATATGAAGAAGATAATCCTACCTTCGTCTCCTAGGATGGTTGGGAGGACTAGCTGAGATGACGTGTGAGGGCACGATGATAAAAGGTAAGGGGCCAAAGGAATGTCAGGGGGGTAAGACTGTCCCCCACTCCCCTGGCTTCTCCATAGGGCTCCAGTGGCTATTTGCTTGTTCCCAGGCAAGCTAAGAAGGAAGAATGATTCCAATGCTGAGCACACAGTGTAGACTATGTTCTGAGAAAAGCACATTCTTTCTTTCTTTCTAAAAAAAACAAAAAACAACAAAAAACCAACCACTTCCATTCCAGCAAATTGCACAAACGAGCCACTTAAAAAACACTTGCTAGCTCTCTCTTCTTCTCAGGGATCTTCAGGCCTGTTATCTGCCTGCATTTGAATTCTCTCCTCAGCTGGGTGGGAATGGGAGGATGTTTAAAGGCTGAAGGATACAGCTGGCTTACATAGAAACCAGGCACAAATTAAGCTAGGAATGACTCACTGAATGGAAACATGGAAACATGTGTGTGTGTGTGTGAGAGAGAGAAAGACAGACAGACAGACAGACAGAATCAGAGCCATAGAGTGACAGTTGAATAGAGAGACAGAGATAGACAGAGAAGGAGACACAGTCCCTCTGTGAGATGGAGATCTCCAAGTCTGTAGCAAACATTTAGCCTAAAATTTATTTGAAGCCAGAAAAAGAAAGGGGGAAATGACATTCAGTAGGAGCCTTCCACAACACACTTTTAGGTAAGGGTAAATACTTTTGATTTTCCAGTTCATCATCCCATTATGTTGTGTATCATCTATATGACCTTGAGTTAGTAGTTTATTCTTTTAATTTCAGTTTCCTCATCTGTACAATAAAAGGTTGAATTAGATCATCTCTACTGTCCTTCTGATCATATGCAGGAGTGGAATAGACTATTGCAGGATGGTGTGAAGATAGGATTAATTCTCCCCTTGCCTATTTTTAGCTAATTAAATTAAGAACTTAAAGTACCCCTACTTGACACTAAGTAAGAGCTTTTGGAGTCACTTGCTAGAGTGGGTGACAACTCTAGCCCCGCCCCAGACAGTGTTAGGCAAATTGAAAGACTGTGTTTGGTTTCTCTAAAGTGGAGAAGGGACAGGAAGTGATGTGGAAAAAGGACTGTAAAAAGTTCTGAACTTCCTGTCCAATGGACTTCTTCTTTGCACTTCTCCTTTGGAGTTTGTCTTTGGACACTCTACATCAGTGAGCTAGACTGAAAGAGGAGTCTCTTTCCCTGGATCCTGCGTTGCCTTGCTGGTGAGCAGCTGGTCTTCCTTTCCTGACTTCTGGAGAGATTGGTTCTGGAGAGGCCTTCCTTTCCTGGAGGAGGCTGAGTTGGTGGAACGCCTGCTGAAGACACCACCAGGACTCCTGGCTTACAAGACTACCATTACTCCATGTGGAGATCAGGACTTGAGAGCCTTTGCTGGGTGGTGAGCTGGACTTCTTTGGACAGAAATTATAGGGTATCTAGCTAGACAATACTTTCTACTTCTTCCTACATTTCTCTCTTCTACTATATCTCTATTAAATTTAATTGTTAAGAGCATCTAACAGACTCATGACTTAAAAGTTAATTTTTTTAAATTGACAACCACAATATTACTTTAGAACTTTCATATTTAGCTTAAAAACTTAAATTTAAATTCTTATAATGGACAGAATTCCAGAACTAGGAGGACCATGGAGGCCTCTGTCTAATTCAGTGAGAAGAATACCTTCTACCACATATCCAGTACTGGTCAGTTAGTCTTTGCTTGAAGACCTTTATGGCTGGGAAACCCAATATGCCAAATGCCAGTCTATTGTTCTGCTTTTCATAGAAAGCATTCCCTGCCCTCCTTTACTTTGAGCCTCAACTAGCTTCTGAATATTTTGCCCTTTTCTTTTGATTCAACTGTCCTCAGGGCCAAGAAGAACAAGGTCTTCAAAGACTTGAAGCCAGGCCAAGTGGGGAAAATTTGAGCAGGACAAAGTGTGTAGAGAAAACGAACTCCCGGCCTTGTTTTTCCCAATCAGCTAGCTTACATGGCTGAGCTGGAAAAAAGGAGAGGCTGGACTCATAATTTCCATTCTATTCCATTTGGGAGGGTGTAGTTTGGGAAATGGGTGGTGTAGATTGTCTTGCTTGTTGTGCCTTCCTTATTTACTTTTTATTTCATTTTAATTAAACACACTACTATGTTGCCATGTGATTAATTCTGGATAGTCAGGGAGGTTCAGAAGAAAATGAGGTGGGGGGACAGATATCATAAATAATGACCAAACAGATGAATGGGAACAGGTCGGAGAAGCTTGCCTGTGCCAATATTCTTCATCTTTTCACATATTGATGTCTTTTTTCTCCCTCTCATCTTCAGATTCCCTCACTTGAATTTCCATGAATCCTCTTCATAGCCCCCATAAGCCTCATATATAACAAGTCTCTAAAGAGGTCTGAGATGCCCCCATTTTGAGACATCTCCCTTCCAAATGTTCATACAGGCTCTTTGTGCCCGGGCTGTGGTAGAGTCTTCTGAGCTTGTACTGGTCTGATCAACCATAGTTGGACACACTGTACATTGATCCAAATATTGTGACATCATTTGGCCCATTTTTGAGTACAAAGGACTGACCAACATCTTCTGTAAACATTGATTGACTGATGGGCATGTAGAGATCCCCTTATAGAGAATGAGCTTCTCCCAGCATCCCTAAAACACCACACACTAGAAACATTGCTTTAGGGGAAACTTCTCATGGGGAGAATTAAAAAGGAATTAAGCAATTTATACACTGAGATAATCAAGAAAATGTAATGAAGTCCACAATTAGATTAAATGTGAAGGTAGGGGGAAAGAGGGCCTCAGAATTCTCAGAAAATTGAGTTCTGAACTGTGTGCCTATGAGAAGAGGATGACAAGTTCTATCTTTGGAGTGCAAGCCTGAACATTTAGCTTCTTCTGAGGGGAGGGGGGTGGTACATCCTCATCTGAAAAATGAATGGGTTACATAAGATGACCTCTATGGTCCCTTCCAGCTCTGAATCTAAAGTCTGAGGTCCTTTCCAATGCAAAAATTCTAAGGGTTCTCTCCAAGACTGATGTCCCTTCTTCTGGTTTGCTGGGATTGACCGGGAGGGAGAGGATATTGGCTAGTAGTAATGCCCCTCTCAAATACAAGCAGAACACTATAACACACACTCAGACACAGGCACACAGATACGCACATACTGCCAGGACACTTAGTTATCATCTTATCATTGACATTGGATTATATGTGGGATCATACATGCATACATACATATACATACATACCTATGTAGCATCCATAAAGGTTTAAAGTTTTAGAGATGGAAAATGGCTCTTAGAAGCCATCTAGTCCAATCCTTTCATTCTACAGATGAATAAACTGAGGCTTAGAGGCATTATTTGACTTGCCCAATGTCACATAGCTTTTAAGTGACGGAACTGGTATTTAACCCTACGAACTTTTTATTGCATCACAATTACCTGATTTCCCTTTCTTACCCCATTCCCTTCATCTTCTAACATTCTGTCAATAATCCCCAGATTAGGAGAAAATGAAAACCAGCTACTATATACAAATATACACACAATTCTTGAATTAAAAATTGCCAAGATCTTGTATGTCCAATGAGTTCCTTACAAAATAAAAATAACACTCTCTGATTTATCCCATGACATCTTAGATAGAGTTTTGTACTAGCCAGAAATCGTTGATAATAATTGCATTTTCCAGTTTTACCTTCCTTTGGCTCGCCAAACATTCATTTCCTCAACAGGATTGTCTGAGATGGGATTCTGTGAAGCTGCTAAGCTGGGATTTAGGCCATGTTTAAGTTATTATTTGGCTGGAAGATATGAGACAAGTGGAATATAAAGGGCTCTGATGCACATAATAAGATATCAAGATTTAGAGTGGTATTTGATAGCAGAGCAGGGAATAATTTGTTTCCCATTTTCCATGGGTCCCAAGGGCAATAACTAGGATGGGAAAGGAAAATTGTCAAGTATCCAGAGCAAGAATGGACCATTTTTTCAAGCCTTCAAAGTAGTGAGCAAGCATATGATCAAATGTAATGACAATATTCAGACCTGCAACTAGGGACAGGTCATGGGAACTGTGCTTCCAGGTGCCAAAACCGACAGGGTGCTAAAATGATTTCCAGTATTTCAGTAGTATAGGAAAAAGAAAACATCATCAACTAAAGAACCATTGAACTTAGCATATAATTAGGAGTAATGAATTACCCTAGGTACAAAAAATACTGTTATGGCTATCAGCACTCAGGTCTAAAAGCACCATGGCATTAAGGTCCCAGACAACCAAATCATCCAACAGAAAATTGAACTTTTGATGTTTCTATTTGGATTGTGAGTGCATAAGATTATAGATTTAGAGCTGGACATGTCTTTAGACTATATCCAGTCCAACATTTTTATTTTAAAATCATAAAGCTGAGGCTCAGAAAGTAATCTCGTGACTTATCCAACATCCTACAGGTAGTAGAAGCAGACTCAGCATTTGAACAAGTTCTCTAAATCCAAAGCCAGAACTCTTTCCATTCTATCCCATGCATTTCAACGGGAAAAGTGTTTTGGGTTACAATTTTGGAACGCGACTTTTAATTTTATTAATTTACCCTAGGGCAATCTATTTTGTACTAATACTTAGATGATCCAAAACAAAAATGGATTCTTAATTTTAACTGTGAATTGCATCATTACACTTGAAAAATGTGTGGTTCTTCTAGAGCCATTAAAAAAAACAGATTAGTAATTTTGAAGCAGGCAAATTTTGGCTTGATATTAGGAAAAATTTTTGAATAAGTCAGAGCTTTCCAAAAGTGGAAAGGCTGCCTTGGAATAATAATTGATGCTATTTATATAAACTTTAAGGTTTATTTATATTAAACTTTAAGGTTTGTTAAGTGTTTTACACATGATATAATAATAATAATAACAATGATACTTTTTATGTAATGCCTTAAGATTTAAAAAAATATTATCTCATTTACCCTTCACTACTCTGTGATGTAGATGCTATTATTATTCCCATTTTAGAGAAAAGGAAACGGATCCTGAGAGGGGTCAAGTGATTTTCTTGCACAAGGTCACACAGATAGCAAATGTCTGAGGCTAGATTTGAACTCAGTTACAATTCTGATCTTCCACTTCTCTGTCTCTGTGGGGTCATGAAACAGTAGAAAGAAGAGTGGTTTTGTGGTAAGAAGTCTGGGGTTTAAATTTTGGCTCTGTGGCTATTTGTATGTCCTTGGGCCTTCTCCGAGTCTCAGTTTCCACATCTGTAAAATAACTGTAAAATAACGCCTCTGGCTTTGACTGGAAGCCCAGCAGAACACCAAGGCAGGGGCTCATGATCTCCACTTTTATTAGAGTCGGCAGTCGCCTCGAGCACTCATAACTTCCAGGGCCAGGCTAATCTGAGGAGGCCAGTGGTGTTCTTAGATTGTGCTTTCCACGGACGATCGAGCCTCTTATTAACACATCGAGCCTCTCCCACTCCATCCTAGCTAGGTGGACCCAACTCGCGCTCGGCTTCTCAGAGAACCTTGTGTGAAGCAGAACTATTCCCAATCTAGTAAAGTCTCTCCTAATGTTGATCTGAAGGGTAATTTTCTTGTCAACGGTGTAATTAATGTGCCATGCATTACAGTAACCCATTGTTATTCTACTTCTCTGGGTTATATTTCAAACTGAATAGCTGTTTAACCAAACACGAGGCAGACTTATTACCCTTAGGTGATACCTCCGTCACTCAGCGTTTTCACACATGGAGCCCGGAGGAGGCAGAATCAATTTTTTGTATCTCTTCTGTGGAAAGGAAAGCCTTCTGTAAATTAAAAATTAGTAGGATATCAGGACTCGGCTTGGATCCTGCCTATTAGCAGTGAAAAGAGAATTGCCGTTGTGAGCTCCTTGGGCCCGGCTTTGTCGCGAAGGCATTGTCTGCCACTTTTAATAAAGCCAGAAGATGAGCATTGTGGCTTCACTAAGAGAGTGTCTCGAGTGATAGATATGCCTGCCTGGACTTTGCTTAACAGCTGAAGCTTTTATTTTGTAGCTGCCTCCCTCTGGAAGGGTTCTGAGGGAGAGTCATTAGGGCAGGAGCCATCCATGGGCCGATGGGCATCGTTGGGAAGGTGGGAGAGCTAAGAAGATATATCAGGCAAAACCTGAATCAGAAGGGTCAAAGGAAATGGTCCCAAATGCTTTTTAGAGGCCGAGACCCCCTCGACTCAATTCTTTTAATCATCTGGGAAACCAGGGCAGGGGAAAAAGGAGAAAAATATTCAGAGGGTGAAGTACGAGACTGCCACTCTATATGGGCCCCATTTGCCAAATACTTGGCATTCTCTGTCCTTAGAACACCTCTCCCCACTGATTATGAGCCCTAAATGCCTAGAACAGTGCAGTGCACCCTCCCCAGCAGGGGCATGAATCAGTGCATAGAGTCCAGTGGAAAGGGTTAGGGAGAGGGAATGATAGATAGGTGGAAGAACCACACAGCCTCAGATGAATAAACCTTACAAGAGACCCTTCCTCATCCGGGACCAGCACCCTGCGCCAATCCTCCCTCCCCAACCCCTGAACTAATAGGTGCCTTAGCCTAGCTTGAGTAGTCCTGAGAACCAAGACTTTTTTCATCCAGATGACCAATGGTTGACTGTGGGAGAGTCGAGATTCCTTATGTTCATAGTTTGAACGAAAGAGATTTGCACTAATGTCTGGAGGAAGTGAGAACATGGGAGACCAAGTCACTTAGAAAGAGGGGAGAGGTAGTGGCAGTAGGCTTGTGGCTCAAGCAGTCCACTGTAGGACTCTTTTAGTTTTGCCCTCCTGCTCCCAAGAGCTCTTCCTCTTAAACCCATAGGACAGCTTGGAAGCAAATGAGGAAGGCGATCCATCCATCACTAAGGCACCAAGGCGTACCTGGGCCCCTCTAGAGCTAGGACCAGACCTCCAGTGACTGAGCCTCCTCCTTTCTCCCAAACATTAAGGATAAAGGACATTTACTAGCAGAATTTCAACAAAACTCTTCCTCTCACCGGTAATAGGATTGAAAAGATCGTGATTTAGTAAGCTGGAGTCAGCAGTAAACTTCTTTACACTTGGATCTAACTATCTTTATGAAGAACCTTTCAGAGTCATTCATCGTAATCACTGGAATGAACCAAGCTTCAGCTCAGGGATTTGACTCTCTGTATCCCAAATTGATGAAGAAAGATTGAAAAAAAATATAATGAAGCCTCATTTGATCACACCGATTTCAGTGTTTCCTCACACCCGAATGTAAAATGCTTTGAGAGAGAAAACAAAGCCAGTTCTTTGAAATGTTAATAAATGTGATAAAATTTAAAAAAAAGTTTGAGTTATTTTTATCTCATCCTTTTAAAAATGTCCTATTTTGTGAATGTTTTGTAATGTATATAATACATTAGTATAGAAGCAATCAATCAATAAACATTTGTTAAATGCTTTCTATGTGCCAGATATTATGTTAAGCCTGAGGATCCTAAAAAAAGCAAAAAGCCCTGAAGGAGATCTCATTCTAATGGGGGAGATAATATGTAAATAAATGGATAGGTAAGTAGTAGGTATATAACATTTATAAATGAATAGACCCATATTTGGAAGCACATGGTCAAAAATATTTATTGAAAAAAGCACATGCTCAAAAAAGTTTAGAGATTTCTGGGGTGGTCTTTGAGTCAGTGTGGCCCAAACATAAAATTCTGAACCCGTCCTGGTCAATCTGATGGGGAACTTCCAAGAGAGCTAGGCTCTTCTTGGATGACGGAAATATAAGTCTGTCTCTAGGTCCATACTAAGGCCTTTCCAAGTTGATATGAACTTCTGGAGTCTCTGTGCCATTATCATGTCTTTCAAAAAAAGCCTGGGGTCACCTCCATGCCACATTGAGGCAGTGGAATTATCCTGAACATGACTGAGATTCCAGAGACAGTCCAGAAGGTCTTTCTTTATCTCAAAATTCCTTGGGATCAGTCCCGAAGGTCACTTATTGTACATGATGTGAGAGATCAGAGCACTTGGGCTCTTTCTTTTTCTGTGAACTCATTGCTCAAGTAACTTGGGACAAACCATTTTTCTCTCTTTAGGCTCTAGTTTCCTTCTCTACAAAGGGAAGGAGTTTGACTTGATGCTCTCTTAGGCTTCATTAGTGTAAGCAGTCTATGTGCCCGCCATTTGATGAATACCAAATAACAGAGCTCATAGTACTGAGGATGGGACCCTTGGAAAGGAATGATGGTGCTCAAACACCCTTTGCTCTTTTATCCCTGTCTGGAAACACTGAGAGGGTCCATTTGGTAATCAAGGAGGGCTGGTTTCCAGCTTTATTAGACATTCTACTCTAACCTGCCCACTTCCCACCCCCTCCTTGGTCTAGAGGCCAAATGGATTTTATTGTTTTAAAGCAGCTTCATTTATAGTTCCAGCTTGGAGAATCTATTTGTACCAGGGCTCTCTGTGGCTGATGTTCTCTGCTCATTTGTGTCCTCTCATAACCATGCAGGGTAGCAATCGCCCATGTTTCTACGTGGCTTTAAGGTTTATAAAACACATTATTGCACAGTCTTTCTCAGGCATTCAAAGTATTAGGGTTTTTTATTCATAACTGAAAAGACCACGTAATTCAATCAAATCATGTCACACGAGGAAACTGAGGACAAGAGAGGGAAAGGACTGGTCCAAGGTTGCGTTGGTAAATCCTATGTATGGCTCCAGATCCTTTAGATCTAGACTACATCTCAGTGTCTCTGAAATGGTTAGTTCTAACTCCACAGAATCTCTCTTATCATCCTCTCCTTTTCACTCCCATGGTCATTACCCTTGTTCAGCCTTCATCCATCACCATATACCTGACCCACTGCAATATCTTTCTTTTAGGTCACTCTGATTGTTCTCCAAGCTTCTAGTGCTTAACACACTGCCTGGCATGTAGGAGGTGCTTAATAAATGTTTATTGATTGATTCATTGCTTATAGTCTCTCCCCTTTTCAATTCATTCCCGACACAGCTGCTAAAATAATTTTCCCAAGGCACAGGTCTGACCATATCATTTCCTGGCTCAGAAATCTTCATTGGCTTCCTACGGCCTCTAGGATTAAATAAAAATGTGTTACTCTGGTATTTAAAGACTTCCATAAATCAATCTCCGAGCTATCTTTTCACACGTATTTCACACAGATACCTTTCATTGGGTCCACTCCATATTGTAATCAAGTTTGCCTCCTGACCGTTCCTCAAACTTGACAAGTCATCCCCTCGCTCTCTGTGTAAGCTGTCCTCTCTCCTTGCAATGCACTTCCGTCTCCCCTTATTCTTGTAAAATCCTTGTTTTCCTTTAAACTTCAGTCTCAGGATCACCAAGAACAGGTAGGTAGTACAGTGGAAAGAGAGCTGGCTCTGGAGTCAAGAAGACCTGAGTTCAAATCCAGCCTGGGATACCTACTACCCTTGAGGTCCCAGGCAAGTCATTTAGCCTGTCTTCCTCAGTTTTCTCATCATCAAATGGAGCTAATCATGGTACCTACCTCCCAAAGTTATTGTGAGAATCAAATGAGTTAATATTTGTAAAGTGCTTAGCACAATGCCTGGCACATAGTAGGTTCTATATAAGTGATAGCTATGATTATTATTTATTTTGACCCCTGAGGATCATAGATCTGAAATTTAGCAATATTCTAGTCTAACTCCCTTATTGTACAGATGAGGAAACTAGGACCCAACAAGGTAAAGTGCCCAAGATCACACAGGTAATAAGGGCAAGAACCACAATTTGAACTCAAGCCTCCTGATTCCAAATCTATCCCTTTAATTTAACATGCATTAATTATCTTTATATATTGGATTCTCCTTCTCCCTTCCCAGTGGTGTATGAAGTCCTTGAGGGTAAGGACTGTTTGTCCTTTGTGTCTTTGTATCTGCATCTTACATATAGTAGGTGCTTAATGTGTATAGTGCTTGTTTTATTCAACAGAGAACTGCGATGCAGGATGAAAAAGTATCCATGAAAATGATGGTTTTGTTTTATTTGTCATCTTGAGTCTTTGGCACTATCAACTGGTTCTACTTTGGAAATAGAATTATTTTTCTGTTTCTGAAATGATGTTAGAGAAAATCCGCTTTACTATTCTACACTAATGGCCCCAGGACCTTTCCATCTGACTTGCAGCTAAAACCTCCTCTGGGTGTTTCAAAGAATGTGAGCAGCTTGAGAAGAGGAACCGCCCCCATGTTGCTATTTTTTTTTTTCCTTCTTCTCCAATGCTTTCCACATAGTAGACCCTTTAACAAATACTTTTATTCATTCATACATTCATTCATGAAATCAGCTCTACCAGCCTCTTCATTTGACTTTTGTTCATTGGTTTCCTCTGGCCAAAGTATTCTTTCATCTTGGCTCTCCCATTTACTTCCTGTGTGACCTGAAACAAGTCATTTTATTCCTCTGAGCCTTAGTTCTTGAAGCATAAAATGAAAGAATTAATCGGGTTAGATGTTGAGGTCCCTTTATGCTGTGAATGAATGATTCTGGGATCACTTGGTGGGTGATGAGCTTCTTCCAGCTAAGGCTGATCCTTGGGTGAAAGGTGTACAATCTGACCAGACCAGTATCTAAGACACCAAGGCAAATTCAGAAGACTGTATATAGGGTTTAGACACAAAACACCAGAAGGACTCACTCATTGTCCAGCAGAGTTCAATCATATGAATCCAAACAACAGTTTTTATTTCCCCAATCAATTACTAGAAGGCCTCTTGGCACTTACGCTGCTACATATAAAATTTCCATTTAATGTGGACCTTATAGACCAATCTCTCAAATAGATATGATATATGTGTATATGCATATACATCATATCTATTTGATATATAGATATATCATATCTATCATATCTATATCTATCTGTCTATACATCTATCTATCCATCCATCTCTGTCTGTCTGTCTATATGTATATCTATCTATCTATCTATCTATCTATCTATCTATCTATCTATCTATCTATCTCTGTGTCTGTCTGTATGTCTATTCATCCATCCAACCATCTATCTATCTATCTATCTATCTATCTATCTATCTATCTATCTATCTATCTATCTATCTATCTATCTGTCTGTCTTTCTATCCATCCATCTCTATCTGTCTGTGTCTGTCTATATGTCTATCCATATCTCTCTCTGTGTCTGTCTGTCTATCTATCTATCTATCTATCTATCTATCTATCTATCTCTGTCTGCATCTGTCTGTATGTCTATCTATTCATTCATCCATCTATCTATCTATCCATCCATCTATTTCTTTGTTCCTTCCTTCCTTCCTTCCTTCCTTCCTTCCTTCCTTCCTTCCTTCCTTTCCTTCTTTCTCCTTTGCTGGGCTGAACTTCCTCTTACGGTTCTACTTCTCTGAAATGGATTTTTGTCCTGGGAATAAGAATGGAGGTATTACAGAGGGGGAAGTTGGATCCAGGACAGAGTTATTGTGTTGAAGTAAATATGAGGATTGAAGTCTAGGGTCAGATAAGAGGTCAAGGGAAAGCTGTCTGATGCTTTGGGCAAGCTGGAGTACCTTACAAGAAGAAAATAGTTTTGTTCTTGTCCTTCCCCACTTATATACAATATCGGTACTTTGGAGCAAAGCCCCAGTCGCTTACCCTAGTTATGTTTCTGAGTTTGTCATCATGAACTCGTTTAACTCGTTTCCCCTTAAAACCATGAATTAAATATTAACCAATGATGCTGATGCTACACTCTAGACATGCCTACTACCCTCCTCCACTCTAGTGCCCATTTCTTATTTATAAAACTACCTCTTTGAAATGATTTTGCACTAATCAAATGTAGCATTTGAGAATGACAACATAGTAATTTGGAGGATAGCTCAATTAGTGATCTGTTTTGGTTATTCTATGTTTATTGAATATTCCTGCTTGCTAAAAATAAAATGATAGAAATGAATATATCAATGAGAAGGCTTTGAATTTAAATAGTAATTAAAATGTCCAGTTTTGTATCTTACTTTTTAAAGGTCCAAATGATTCATGTGTACGTATTAGCTATGTCCAGTGGACCAGTTTTCACTTTGATAATTCAACTAAAAGAAGAAAGCCATTGCATCGGGTTTTGGACTAATGAAGATGTTTCCTTTCAATATAATCCTATCATAACTCTCTCCATTGACCTTGACTGAAATCCTGAAATCTTTCCCCACTACAGTAGATCAATAAACCTACAAGCATTGATTAAATACCTGTTATATGTCAGACAGATAGGTGGCATGCAGTGGATAGAGTGCCAGGTCTGGAATCAGAAAGACATTTTCCTGAGTTCAAATCTGAGACCAGATACTGACTAGCTGTGTCATTGGGCAAGTCACTTCACCCCATTTACCTTAGTTTCCTAATCTATAAAATGAGCTGTCAAAGAAAACGGCAAATCACTCCAGTATCTTTGCTAAGAAAACCCCAAGCGGGGTCATAATGAGTTGGACACGACTGAACAACAATATGTATTATTAGTCACTGGGATTATGAAGACAAAAATTATATAGGTCCTACCCTCAAGGAACTTACATTCTAAAGGGAGAGAAAAATCAGTCAATGAGCATTTACTAAGTACTTGTGAATGGCCAGGTACTGTGTTAGGTGCTGGACAATTAAAGACCAAAATAAGACATAACTTTGCCCCAAAGGAGCTTACATTTTATCCTATCCAGGTGGTTAAATGAATCACTATGGAGGTAAAAAGCATTGTCCAGAGACCCATGGAAGGAGGAGCTTTTCCAAGCCTAGATTGGTCCTGGGACAATAGGACTATCATTTCATCATAGAACCTCAATGGCCATCCAATCCAACAAGCATTTATTGCCTGCCTACTATGTACGAAGCACTGTTCTGGGCACTGGAGATCCAAAAACAAAAGCATAAATAATCCTTACTCCTAAAGAGCTTATAATCTATCAGAAGCATCCAACATGGCACAGATAATTACATGCGTGATCATTTGAGGAGGAAGAGGGATCAGAAAATACTTCCTATGGAGGAAGATACGCAAGTTGAGTATGGAAGGAAGATAATGGTGTGAAGAGCCAGAGCTATGGAGAGTGCATCTTCCAGGCTTGGGAAACAGCATACAAGAAGGTAGGTGGGAAGGAATGGAGCATTGTGTGTGTGTGTGTGTGTGTGTGTGTGTGTGTGTGTGTGTGTGTGTGAAGAGTGAGTAGACCAGTCTGGTTGAAATGTAGAGTGGATAAAGGGGACAAATGTGCAATAAAACTGGAAAAAAGGTAGGCTGGAGCCAGATCGTAAAGGACATAATATGAGAAAGTGAGCAATTTGTGTTTTATTCCAGATGCAATAAGGCCCAGTTAAAGTTTTTTGGGAAGAGAATTATATTTTAGGAAGATTCAAAGTCTTTCTAGCTATGATAGAACCTGCCATAGATGTAGCAGGACCAGCTTGTGGCTTCCATGGTATAATCTTGGAGAGCCAAGACTGCAGTCACCTCTTGTCTTGTTAAGGTTTCAGAAAGACTATGGAAGACTACGCAACATACATTTTTAAAAAGTCACCTTTCCAAGTGACACAAAGAAGGTCAGCCTTAGTATAAGAATCTATCACAAGGCAGTCAGGCTCGGACACTTTGGTGCTATGCTGGACATGGACTACCATCAAAAGACATTATCCATTTTGGTGCCATGTTGGAGATGTGACTTTGACACATGGAACCCTCTGAAGAATACTTAAGAAAGAAGTGATGTGAATTTTTCTTTAACTGGACAATCAAAAGGAAGAAGACAGAGATACTGTAAAGCTTATTATTCTCAGGATTATAGAGAAGTGAATGGGGAATATTTTGAACAGTTAGGTTTCATGCTATTTTGTACAGAGAGATAAAAATTTAGTTAAGTAATGAAAGATATGTAAAATTGGTTTATATCATCATATATACATTAACATCACATATTTAATTTCTAAGGAAATATGAAATCCAGTGAAAAGAATATTCAATATAGAGTTAAAGGATGTGAGCTTAATTTTGAGCTTCACCGCTTCCTCATGATCTGTATGATCTTGGGCAAGCCACATAACCTCTTTGGGCCTCATTTTCCTTATTTATAAAATGAAGAATTGGACAAGATGACCTCTGAGGCCCCTTCTAGCACTCAAGCTATAATCCTGTGTTCTTCAGATCCCATGACAACACCTTGAATCTTTTATTTTTACTTTTATTTTATTTTGAGTTTTTTTATTAATTAATTTAGAATATTTTCCCATGGTTACATGATTCATGTTCTTTCCCTCCCCTCCTCCCAACCCCCTCTGGTAGCCAATGAGGAATTCCACTGGCTTTTACAAGTGTCATTGATCAAGACCTATTTCCATGTTATTGATATTTGCACTAGAATGATTGTTTAGACTGCCGTGGTTCCCAAACCTTTTTGGCCTACAGCCCCTTCCAGAAAAAAATATTACTTAGTCCCCTGGAAATTAATTTTTTTAAATTTTAATAGTAATTAATAGGAAAGATAAATGCACTTGTGGCTGTCACCGCCTCCCTGGATCGCTGCAGCACCCACCAGGGGGCGGTGGCGCCCACTTTGGGAATCACTGGTTTAGAATCCACATCCCCAATCATATCCCCATCAACCCATGTGATCAAGCAGTTGTTTTTCTTCTGCAACACCTTGAATCTTGAGCTGAGCACTGAATCAGAAAGAGAAATTACCGACAATTGGAAAGTACCATTTGGGAAGCCATAGTCTATTTCTGACCTCAACCTGCTGCCTCTCGCCATTCCTCTCTCCCTAGTAGTTTCCTGGTTTCTCTCATTGTGGTCTCCTCCAGTCTAGGGCTTCTTCTCAACTCAACTGAGGGTGCATGTCTCATTACTTGGTCTGAACTCATGCAGTATCCTGGTCTACAATGATTACCAGTAATGGCTCTGAATTGTCGCGCACACACACACACACACACACACACACACACACACACACACGCACGCACGCACAAAATCCTTGGGGTGAATTGATGGCAGAGGGAAAAACAGATTACCCGCCTCACATGACTCCATCCCTCCTCCCCCCAGCCCTTCACATTCAATATCCTCGTGCAGGTGCTGAGGAATGAATCATTCTCGCTACTCCTCCAAAAAATGTCCCTTTCATGTTTCCTCAACAACAGCTTTGCGGGGGTATTGTCTCTGGCAGTTCTTTTCATAATTCATAATTATCTGCGTTCTTCAAATGGAGACGTCCATTCACACCCATGATCCAATCTCGCTTGATTGCCACCACATTGTACGGAATGTAATTACCACTCATTGGGCTTTTGAGGCAGCTCAATGAATTTTCCACATGAGATTCCTTAATTTGTACATATTTTATTGCTATAAAATAGGTATTGGCAGCCTGCCTAAACTGGAGTGGAGGCCTTTAATTCCTATCACTCTGCGATAAAACAAATTGAGTACAAGCTGAGAGGCTTAAGAGAGAGAACCTTGGGAATGTCTTGGGCTTCTCAAAGCTAAATTTCTCCAGGTGTGATACCCAGGTAAGATTAAGATGATTTACTTTAGCCCCAGCTTACAGGACTTGTTTCATGGTTCACACAGAGATCTCCATCCTCTCTCTTCCTTTGATCTATGATTCCCTGCGTGTGTGTGTTGGGGGGGGGGGGAGGGAATATGCTTAAATGAATGAGGTCATTAGCATTTTTTTTGGAGAACGAGATGAAAATCAGACTTGCTCCTGACCCAGTGATTGAGAATCTATGAAGCGTTTCAGGTGGTGAGACACTGGGAAAAATATTGGAAGCCCCGAGATCTAGATTTCTCTCTTCTACTGATTCTATCAAGTGACACTTTCCCTTAGACTTCTCCATTTCCTGGGTCCCATTTTCCTTATCTGTAAAACAAGTGAGGAAGACTAGCTACCAATAGAGATAGCATGGCTTAGAGGATGAAGAGTAATCCCAGTGTCATTGTGCCCTGGGATAAAGATACACTTCTTGAATCTATGAGCAGTGTGTGACTTTAGGCAAATTGCTTACTCCGTTGGTTCCCTAAAACTTGAAGTACTATACCAAGTTAACTGGCACTTATTAAGTGCCTCATATGATCCAAGCACTGTGTTAAGCACTGGGGACACACACAAAAATATGGAAACAGAGCAGATGTGAAGAATTCCACCTTTGGTAGATGAGATTTTCTTACTGGGAGTTCCCTACAGTCAGCGAAATCACAGGTTCAAATCTTCTCCTTATTTCAACTAATATATTTGGAATTGCAAAATGGATGACAGCAAATCTAAGAAGTATCCTAAAAAAATCTGTATAATTTTAACCAAACGCATGGCCCATTTCCCCAAAGACCCTATAGAAAGCTTAATAAGTTCTTATTAAAAGCAGGAAGAGCATTGATACATGTTCCAGAATTTTATAATAAACAGGTGTAACCCTTAGAAATACTTTTGGAATAGTTACCACTTAATAGAGTCTTAGCAAAACCTGACTGTAAGTATGTAACATTGGATATATGGAGCATAACTGGCCTGACTTACCTCTGGATTGACCCTATCAAGACTCTCTGATCCAAGACTGGAATCAAAAGTCCCTTCATGGGTGGCATCCATGGGAACTCAATCCACAAGATACTGAGAAACATTTACTGAACAAATACTCAAGTCATGCAGATTTGTTCACACAAAAGGAGGAGCTTAGGAGATCCCTGAAGGAAGTCATTGCCACCAGAAACTGCAGAGATTTGTTGATGTCAGTTTTAGAAGGAATTGGTACTGGGTTCAAATCTGGATCCAGACACTTCCTTGAGCAAATTACTTAAACCCAATTGCCTAAAAATAGTAGGAGGAGAGTGGTAGAAACTATGTAATGCATGGCTGCAGGCTGTAAACATTTAGCACCTACCAAATATATAGAAGACAACCTGGTGTCCAGGATTACGATGCAGAAGTTCACTACCTTCATAAACCAACAGTTAAAAATCCCCAAACTACAAATACAGGCCCCCAAATATCCTCAAAAATCTCAGCAAATAAAATGCCCTGAAATTGGAGGATCATCACAGATAAAACTATTGCCAACAGTTTTTCAGACATGATACTAATCCATAAAGATCTATGAATAATGTTTTTAAACCACAGGGAAAAATCTTTTCAAAATATAGACCCTAGCAGAAGATATTGAAATCATGTAGGAACAGGTTGAATTACATATCATCTCATTATCCTTTCTGCTATTGTAGTTGCTCCAAAGATGTTTTTGGGGAGCCCATAGAAGGTGAGTTTCCATCTCAACACTTTTGTGCAAGTATGAAAAGCATCCATCTTATCCACCTGCTCAATAATCCATTGAACATTAAATAGAAAAGAACAGTAGTGACCCATTCACTTGTTCTAGGGTCATTTTTATCCGAACTCCATCCACAAGATGAGAAAAGAAAGGCAATGAGAGTAATAATAATAGTTGCAATCACAACATCATTAATAATGATAAAAGTATCAAGGAGAAAACTATAGTTATATACACTGAGTTTTATAAGCATTCTGAAATAAAAATTAAATAGGAAGTAACCCATTTAAAGCAATGAATACCTTTGCTATACTAATCTTAATGCACACTCTCGGAATGGCAAAATGGACTATAAAAGAATTGGAAAATGATCTTAGCAAAAATGCAATATAATACTAACAATTTCCAATATAATATTAACATTTCTATATATGCCCCCCTAAGGCATATATAGAAAAATTTGCATTTCCTCATCAAAGGGGAAGATGAGGATTGATAAACATTCTCCATGAATATGAAAACAGATCCATAACGCTTAAAAATGCTATTAGAATAAGCAGATAATCATTTCACTAAGTGATATATAAGTGTTGATAATAGCCATACACCATTGAATTTATCAAATGTAAATGGAACTAATTTCCTCCAAAAGGAGTCGGTCAATGAAATGGCTAAGATCCATGAATGGAATCAAAAGGTCCTCCGTGGGCAACATCTATAAGAACTCAGCCAAAAGTATTTCAACAAAGATGGGTCAGGCAAATAAATGGTGGAGGCATGCTGATCTGTTTAAAGAAATGGAAGAATTTGCCATAGGTTATTTAAACCTAGCTCTTGGATCCTGGAAATCATAGAAATGTTATCTGTAAGGGCTTTGAAATTGATTATCAACTGGAATGATGGAAGGGCAAAGTAAAAGTTGTGTAAGGATATCTGAATCTATATATCTCTCTATATATATACATATCTATCTATCTATCTATCTATCTATCTATCTATCTATCTATCTATCTATCTATCTATCTATCTATCTATCTATCTATCTATATCTATATATAGAGGTCAGTGCAGGTTGCAACCTTTTAGCATCTAACAAAATACCTAGCAAGATATGACCTAGAAGCTGGAGTCATACACCAGAAGCTAATTTTCTCCAGCAAACGGAGAGAAGATAAAATCTTATATTACAAATATAGAATTAAAATACCCTCGAGAATTAAACCAATACTAGAATTAGCCCATTATCATAGACGAAACCATTACTCAGAATTGCCTGGTCATAGCATGAAACCTTAAGGACAATATTTTAAATAGATGTTGTTATATATCTAATACTCATGATATATATTTAAATTTTTTTAAACCATAATATCGTTTATATATCCTTCTATGTCAATTTTATTTGTTACAGGGCTAGGCAATGGGGGTTAAGTGATTTGCCCAGGGTCACACAGCTAGGAAGTGTCCAAGGCCATATTCAAACCCAGGACCTCCCGTCTCTAGACCTGGCTCTCAATCCACTGAGCCATCCAGCTGCCCCAACTCATGATATATTGAAGAATTTTATTGATTTCTGTTTTTGGAAAACTTTTTCTTCAATATATCACGAGTAGAAAAAGTTTTCCAAAAACAGAAATCAATAGAATTCAAAATCTGATAGGAATAGAAGTAGGCATATATTGTTTCTGGAGGAATACATCATCTCATACTATGTGCTATGAAGTTGTATCTTAGATCCTTTCAATGAACCTACGAAAGGTGCCTTTACATTTTAATAGATTTAATTTCAGAAAATAGATACTTTCTTCGCCTTTGAAGAAGGCCATACAACATCAAGTACTGAAAAGTGAAATCAAGATGGTGACTTGTTTTTAGGGATGTTGCCATCTGTATTTTTTTGGAAAAGTTAAAAGTGGAAAATGAGGTAACAACAATAGCAACACCATGGTAATAACCCCCTAAAATTTCAACCCATCATCTATATCAACGGTCGGCAACCTTTTTGGCCGTGAGAGCCATAAATGCCTGTGGAAGGAGGAGGATGGAGGCGGAAGGCGCTGGAATATGGGGCGGGGGCTGAAGGGCCCTCTGGGGCACATCCTGGGTGGAGCCAGATATAGCCCGAGAGCCATACGTTGCTGACCCCTGATCTATATTGTCCACCTAATTGAGGGAGCCAAGAGGAGAGTGACAGAGAAAGGTAATACCAATGAAGGTGATGTCCAGTATGGCTTTGCTTTCAGACAATCATGATGCCTGCAAATGTTAAGCAGAAACCATGAGCTGCTGGCTGTTTGGTAGTTATAGATGCTACTGACTGAGTCAGCTTCTCAACTAGTGTGATACAACTACTTTTTGAATCAATGAGATAGATAGAGGGTGCAACACAGAATAGTAGCTCTATTCCAGCCCACTATAATGACACATTTAATAAAAAGGATAGCAGAGTGAGTAGCAGAGTGAGCTCTGGAACTACTGAAAGGCCAGATACCTTAGAATAACTTGGCAATACCCCAAACTTAGAAATGTTTTAGTGTAGATAGTACTATCATGTTACATCATGGTGACAAAAATGCAAGTAAAATTCAATGAAGATATGAATAATTTTCATTGTGTGGTCATGCTATATCATAGCAACATTGTCAGTGAATCTCACAAGTCCCAGGCAAGGGCTTCACACTGATTTGGCCGATGTAGGGCAATAATAAAAAATAACTGTCCCTAATCCTAGATTAGAGAATATGAGATGAAATTATATATGCATATATATGTCTGAATCTATATATCTCTATACATCTCTATATACATATCTATCTATCCATTTATCTATCTACCTGTCTATCTATCCATCTATCTACCTACCTATCTATCTATCTATCTATCTATCTATCTATCTATCTATCCATCCATTTATCTCTCTCTCCATCTATCCCTTCATCCATCCACCGATCCATCTCTCTCTCTCTCTCTCTCTCTCTCTCTCTCTCTCTCTCTCTCCCTCCCCTAAGCTAGTAGTTGTTAACTCACTGAATAATACAATAACCCTGCTTGGTAGGTGCTATTATTTGCTGTCCAAATTTAACAATTGAAGAAATTGATAAACAACTTTTCTGAAATTATACAAGTCGTAAATGTCTGAGGTAGGATTTAAATTCAGATCTTCCTAACTCTAGGTCCTACACTCTATCCATTGCATTACCAAGCTAAAGCTTGAGGTCATAAAGTCATTGAGAATCTTTCTTTATGACCCCTTAGACCAGTGATGGATGAACTATGGCTCACAGGCCAAATGTGGCCCCTGAAATGTTCTATCCAGCTACTCGACATGATTCCTAATCTGATAAATACAAGGAGTAGGATACAATAGAATGAAACTTTGAAAGATTTGCCTTAGAAACAGACTGACAGATGAGCATTTCCTTTCCTTTGGCCCCCTCTTTAAAAAGTTTGCCCATCACTCCCTTAGACCATAGTTATCTGTGGAGTTTTCTTGGCAAAGATATTGGAGTTGTTTGCCATATTCTTCTCTAGTGGATCTTATTATCAGGCATTCAGAAGTTAAATGACTTGTCTAGGGTCACATAGTTAGGAAGTAATTAGAAATTATTATATTGTTTATTATTATTATATTATGAAGCCAGAAGTTATATATAATAATAAATGTATTCCTCCAAATTCACAAGTATGCCAATGAATAGGAGATGGGCCTACTTGGATTGGAATTGGGAAAAAAATCTGTTTGACTATATAAATCAAATTAGTAGAATAGTAATTTTTAAAAAATCAATATTTTTATAGTCTCTGTACATGAATGCACTCTCCCACAGTATCGACCAACAAAAAAAAATAAACTCATTTTAGTTCCTACACACAGTATTATGTAATGGCAGATGCCAACATAGTCCCTTGATGTAACTTTTTATCATTCATTTCATTAATGATTCACAAGCTTCCTCTTTCTCATTTGTTCTAATTTGTGCCTTCATTATTTTAGACTTCCTGATACCATAGAGAAAACCAGAAATTTTCTTCTCCTTCAAGTTTCTCTCTTACCTTTGATTTGTTTATTTCTCAAGCCTTTTGACATGTTAAACTGTTTATTTTGATCTTTTCACTACTGTGATTCATTTTATAACCTGAAACTTTTTTAGTCTTTGTGTTACAATGTTGGTTAAGATCTATCATTTCTGATACTTCTTTGTTTTCTGGATTCCTTTCCCCTATATCTTTTTTCTTGCCTTTAATTGGCTAACATGGCATTCCAATGTTCAACTGTGTGTACTAGTCAGATATTATGCAATTCCCTGGTGTTTTTCTGTGGCCAATAGCTCATTCAAGTTGCTTTTGCCATGGTGGTATTTTATGCCTACCCTTAAACAAGTTCCTAAATAGTTCCATCTTTCCCTCTATGGTTCTTCCTGTGGCTGTCATATATCCTACTGAGTGCATCTCTTATCATGGTTTTTCCACTTGTCAAACACTATGGGAAAATGTGTTGTATCATGATTGGTGTAACAGATATCCTCTTGTTTAAATTGCTTTGTTTGTGTTATATTTTGTCTTCTATCATTAAATTCATATCATCACACTCAAAGGGGGCTTTTTGGAATTCAAATCTAAAGATGCTTCTCTCTTCATCAAAATTGTTTGAAACAACAGTGCTGTTTTTGCTGTGCATTCCATTATTATGTGTAGTTTCCGGAGTTTGCATCGAGGGAAGATTTTTAGTGTATTCAGAATGAACAACTTTCTTATCTTAAATTTTGATAGCTTCTCAATTTCAGCTCTTATAATCTAGGCCTAGGGATGCACATTTGTAATAGTTTTCCTGTACTGGCAATATATTATTGTGTGATTTGGATCTTGTTATTGTTATTAGTTGTTTCAGTTATGTCCAACACTTGGTGTTCCCATTTGGGTTTTCTTTTCAAAGATACTGGAATGTTTTGCCATTTTCTTCTCAGCTCATTTTACAGATGAAGCAACTAAGGCAAACAAGGTTGAATGACTTGTCTAGGGTCACACCACTAAGATACTAGAATGTTTTGCCATTTTCTTCTCAGCTCCTTTTACAGATAAGGCAACTGAAGCAAACAAGGTCTAGGGTCATGCCACTAAGATACTAGAATGTTTTGCCATTTCCTTCTCTAGCTCATTTTAGATGAGGCAACTGAGGCAAACAAGGTTGAATGACTTGTCCAGGGTCATGCCACTAAGATACTAGAATGTTTTGCCATTTCCTTCTCTAGCTCATTTTAGAAGAGGCAACTGAGGCAAACAAGGTTGAATGACTTGTCCAGCCACTAAGCTACTAGAATGTTTTGCCATTTCCTTCTCAGCTCCTTTTAAAGATGAGGAACTGAAGCAAACTGGGTTAAGTGACTTGCCCAGGGTCAAACAGCTAGTAAGTGTCGGAGACTAGATTTGAACTGAGGAAGATGAGTCTTCCTAGCTTGAGGCCCAACACTGTATACACACACTCCTAGCTCTGTGTGTGTATAAATACACATGTGCATATTTGTATATAAAACATGCATATACACATATATAGTTATACATATACACATATTAAGTGGGGTATTTGGGGTATTCCTGGAAGACTAGCCCTTCTGGTGTGAAGGCTTGCTGAGCCCTTTTCAGAGCTCTTTATCCATCTTTGGTATCTGCCCTTCACCCAACACTTGCCTTTGGCTCCAAGAAGCTATAGAATGAGCAATGGCCACACACAGTAAGCAACCTTGGCAGATGGGCTAAACTAGGTTGAAGGTAGCTGTGAGGCCTCCAAACCACCTAGGAGAAGGGGAGTCGGCCCCTGGCTCCTGAGGACCTCCCTTGGCAGAATGGGGGGAGGAGAACAATTTTTTCCAGCGGCCATGAAGGCATCTGCAGCAGCCCCATGGAGGGCTGAGAGCTGGGTCAGACTGGGAAGAAGCCGAGTCATCCACTGACTCCTGAGCCATGGTCAGAGGTCCCGTCTTTTGTCTTGCCACTGGACGTCTATGACTGGGGCAGACAGAGGGAGGCTGGTGACTTTGGGCAACTCTGCCTCCCCGAGGTCCAATTCACGCACGAATCCCACCCTGTGATATTATTGGTCTTTGAAAACAAGGGTCAAATGGAAGAAATATTTAAATAAATGGAGGATATCGGTCCATCGATAAGCATCTATGAAATATCTGCTTCAGGCCATGTATGTACTGTGTGAGGCCCTGAAGATGGAAAATAAAACATGAAAAGACTTTTGCTTTCTTTATGTTCTATCCTATGCAACTTGGGCCTCCCCGGCTCAGCCTGGTACCAAGAAGACCACCCTGAGAGGCTGCAGTGGTGTTGGCCTAGCAATAGGCTAAGGCAGTGATGGGCAAACTTTTTAAAGAGGGGGCCAAAGAAAAGGAAATGCTCCTCTGTCAGTCTGTTTCTAAGGCAACTCTTTGGAAGTTTCATTGTATTGTATCCTTCACATTGTATTCCTCAGATTAGCCATATCTGGCCTAAGGCAATCTTTAGAAAATTCTTAAGAAACCAAGAGCCTTGGGGGCATCTGGATGGCTCAGTGGATTGAGAGTCAGGCCTAGAGTTCAAATGTGGCCTGAGACACTTCCTAGCTGGGTGACCCTGGGTAAGTCACTTTACTCCCACTGCCTAGCCCTGACTGCTCTTCTGCCTTGGATCCAATGCACAGAATTGATTCTAAGATGAAGCATGAGGGTTTATAGCAGGGGTCGGCAACCTTTTTGGCCGTGAAAGCCATAAATGCCACATTTTTTTAAATGAGAGCCGTGCAGTGCTCCCAGTGCTGCTCCTGAAAAAAATGGACTTTATGGCTCCTGCAGAAAGAGCCATACGTTGCTGACCCCTGGTTTATAGGGAACATCTGGGTGGCTCAGTGGATGGAGAGCCAGGCCTAGAGAGGGGAGGTCTGGGTTCAACTTTGCCCTCTGACACTTCTTAGCTGGGTGACCCTGGACAAGTCACTTCATCCCCATCGCCTAGCCCTTACTGGTCTTCGGCTTTGGAAGCGACACGCGGTATGGATTCCAAGATGGAAGATGATGATTAAAAAAAAAAATGGAGAAAGCAAGGGCGGAGGGAGACGGCGTTTGGCGAGGCCAATGGAGGAGGACCACTCTGGGAGGAAGCACATTCCCGCCAGGCTGCTCGTCGTCAGTTCCTCCCCTCCGTCCAGCTTGCAGAAGAAAGACGAGGCGATGAGCCGGTGGGGATCCAAGAGGGCCCCTGCGAAGACTTTCTCCGTCGGAGCAAGCCGTGAAGCCCAGGTGCTCGGCATGTCCGGTGCTCCCGCGCAGCACGTCTCCCCCTCTCAGGCAGCCCCACTGCATGGACAGAAAGATATCGTCCAGTTACTTTTGCCCTGTTTGACTTCTCTTCAGGTCCGAGTCGCTTCCGTCCAATGAGCATGTGCAAAGTCTGTCAGCCTCTTACCCTCCCTCGCCTCAGTCCCGCCCCGACTGACCTTTTGTGCACATCCGTTTGAAAAATGAGTTCGGGGCTCCTCTGGGATCCCTGCGCCCGCCCTCCGGCCCATCCTCCCGGGAGCGCGCTCCCGGGGCCCGCGTCAGGATCTCACTCTGTGGCCGCGCGCTCCCCCGCTCCTGGGGAGAAAAAGGTCCTGAAACACAATTTATTGTCAAACCCAGAGTAGTTGCAGAGCTAAGGCACTCCATGATATGCCTTTTATTACCACTCAGATGAGAACAGAAAATGACATTGGGAAGCAGTGAACTCCCTACAAGGGCAGGGAGAGCCATTACACGCGCCGCGCATCATATTTCATAATCAGAATCCCGCCATCACAGCTGCCATCGCCGAATGAGTTTGTTGCAGTCCTGATAATCGAAAGCCCCCCGCGTCTGTTTCCCCTGGTCCGTTCTTCGTGGGCTCTTGCAGGGTACGGGCCATTAATCATTGGGGGGGGGGGCGTGGGGGACAGGGAGGACCACCACGCGGGGACTGTTGGAATTGAAAACGCTTCCGTGTGAACGGGAAAGCGGAAGCGTGGCTTCCAAAGGGCTGAAGGGGAGGATGGTGAGCGTCCTAACCGGGGCTTTCTCTCACCGTTTTTAGGGGGAGCAGAGAGGGGGTGCCGGGGCGCAGGGAGGAGGGAGGAGGCAGCGGAAAGACAGATGGCTCGAAATCAGGTGAGATAGCCACACTGGCTACACCTGTGACCTTGGGGAGGGAAGGAGAGAGAGGGAACCGTCACGTGTCAAGAGCCTACTACAGGACACGAAGTGTCTACAAATGATCTTATTGGAGACTTCCCATATCTCTGTGAGAAGGAACAGGAGGTGAGATGAACCCCCTTTTACAGCTGAAGAAATGGAAGCACACAGAGGTCAAGTGATTTACCCAGAGTTGCACAGTTAGGGTCTAAAGCTGGATTTGGACTCAGATCTTCTAGACTCCAGTTCTGGCATTTGGATGAGTTACTTAACCCAAGTCATAGTTTCCTCATCTCTAAGATAAGAACGTGAGACTAGATGGTCTAAGGATCAGTAAACTTAACGTTCACTGGTCCTCAGTTTCCTCATCTGTAAAATGGAGGGTGGCTTATGAGGCCCCATCTACCTACAGATTCATGAACCTATGAGCTCTCTTTCCCTAGGCTTCAATTTTCTCTTCCCCCAAAATGAAAGGATTGAGTGAAATGGTGGCTGAGGTTCCTCCATCTCTAGATCTGTGAACTTCATTTTGTGCAATGAGAAAATCTTGAACCCTTGGACTTTATCTCCCAGAATCCTTTCCCCTTTGTGCACATAGCATCTTCAGATAATGTTTATAAGTTTGCTGTAAGCCCGCCCTCACACCTCTCTCTCTCTCTCTCTTTCTCTCTCTCTCTCTCTCTCTCTCTCTCTCTCTCTCTCTCTCTCTCTCTCTCTCTCTCTCAACAGCAGCTGGGGTAGCTTCCTCTTTACTCTAGCTTTTTAATTTTTCTTTACTTCAAGTTATTATCAATAAATCTTATGAAATATAATACCTGGAGATACTGGATATTAATTTTTAATCTTACAATTTCTGGAAGCCTCAGTTTCCTGATCTGTAAAATGGAGGGTGACTTGTGAGGCCTCTTCTACCTACAGATTCAAGAACCTATGAGCTCTCTTTCCCTAGGCTTCAATTTTCTCTTCCCCCAGAATGAAAGGATTGAGTGAAATGGTGCCTGAAGTTCCTCCATCTCTAGATCTGTGAACTTTTGTGCAATGAGAAAATCTTGAACCCTTGGACTTCATCTCCCAGAATCCTTTTCCCTTGGTGCACATAACATCTTCAGATAATGTTTATAAGTTTGCTGTAAGCCCGCCCTCACACCTCTCTCTCTCTCTAAATCTTATGAAATATAATACTTGGAGATACTGGATATTAATTTTTAATCTTATAATTTCTGGAAGCCTCAGTTTCCTCATCTGTAAAATGGAGGGTGACTTGTGAGGCCCCTTCTACCTACAGATTCATGAACCTATGAGCTCTCTTTCCCTAGGCTTCAATTTTCTCTTCCCCCAGAATGAAAGGATTGAGTGAAATGAGGCTTGAGGTTCCTCTATCTCTAGATCTGAGAATCTCGTTTCTGGAAGCCTCATTTTCCTCATATGTAAAATTAAGGGAGCGAACTAGACCTTTACCAGCCTCAAATCTCTCATTTGGTGAGGGGAGGTTTGGGGGAGAGAATGGGGCCAAGTTCATCAAACTCTAGGAAATTCCCTTTGGAAATGAGAAAAAAGGCCAATAGGCAGGAGATAAGATGATGAAATTACAGTTCCAGGATAGAAGGAACTTGCAGGGGCCATTTAGTTCAAATCTCTCATTTTATGGAGGAGGAAACTGAGATCATCTCCAGAGAAATGATGCGACTCATTTAAAGTAGGCTCATTGGTTTAGAGTTGGAAGGGAGCTCAGAGACCATCTGGTCTAATCCCTCAGTCTGAAGATGAAGAAACTGAGGCTCAATGAGGAAATGAGATCACACAAGTAACATGGATCAGAGGCGGGTGTTGAACCCTAACCTCTGCTCCTAGAAGCAGTGATCTTTCTACTGCATCACTCTGAAGCTCTTATACCACGGTCCCTCCCTGCATTGTTGAGATGGGATTTGGACCCCAATCCTAGAATTCCCAACCCAAGGTTCCTCTTATAACATATGAGCGAGCTCTCATGGCAGGGTCACTGGGCTACTGAAGCCACAGATATACAATGAAGAAGCAAAGGGAGAATCTTGTAAGGAACTACAGAGAGGGGCCAATTACAGGACAAAGGGGCAGGTTTGGGGTTTGAAGTCCTGGGTTCAAATTCTATCTTTAAAAACTATTTGTATGACTAATTTCATATAGTTATTATGGATGTCATCGTTGTTATTGTCATCATTATAAGTAACATTTTTATAGTGCTTTAGGGTTTACAAAGCACTTTACATACGTAATCTTATTAGATCCTTATTGCAGCCCTTTTAGTTAAGTACTACTATTATTCCCCAGGGGGAAACTTGGGTGATTCGGTGGATAGAACGCTGGACTTGAAGTATGAAAGACCTGATTTCAAATCCACCCCAGATACTTATTAGCTATGTGACCCTGGGCAAGTCACTTAACTTCAGTCTACCTCAGTTTCCTCAACTGTAAAATGAGTGTAAAAATGGCACTTATCTCCCAGGGTTATTGTGAGGATTCAGTGAGATAAGAATTAAACAGCACTTAGCGCAGTGCCTGGAACAAAGTAAGAGTTCTATAAATGTTAACTATTATTATTTAACTGATGAGGAAACTGAGGCTGAAAGACATTTAGGAACTTACTCAGAGTCCCACACTAGGTAGTGAATACCTGATTTGGGAGTCAAATTTAGGTTTCCCTAAATTCAAGACTAAAAGGACATTCTGTGTACTATCTAACTTATAAATAAGAGAAAAATTAACAACATCATTTTACAGATAAGCAAAATATGGACCAGGGAGTGATTTGCCCAAAGACACCCAATCCGAATGCATAGGATTATAGATCTGAAGCTGGTCCAATCAGAGGTCCAATCTGAGTCCTGCCTAGAGAAAGGAGTTAGTCAATCTGTCAGTCTTTAGAGTCTGACACATATTATTGACTATCCAGGTTAATCCATTTAGTTTACAAAGAAGGGACATTAAGGTCACAGAAAAAGCAATTTGCCAAAGGCCACATAATTTGTACTGGGCCAAGCCCAGATTTCTGGTGCCTGTCACATGGCCCAATGGTTACACCAATGGAAGGCCAGGGAAGCTACTTTCTCAGTTATTCTGGGCCAGTAGGTTCAACTCTTCACACACTTAGCTAGCTGCAGCTTTTAATTAAATCTGCATTATTATATTCTTTTTGTTCAAGAGGGTTTAAGAGGCCCAATTTAGCTCTGTCTGCGGCTTTGATTTCCTGTGCTTAATTCTAATTTACTGTATCATTTAAATTATGCCTCCTTCTGAAAGGACTGCCATTTAACATTTCTAAATCATTGGCTGATCCCAAGGTTGATCTCTCAAGATTCCTGTATGTAGGCTTGGACAAACTTCCAGACCACACAGGGAAGTGCAGATTTAGGGATGGGGAGGTGGATTCTGAGAGTTTCCAAAAGCCCAAGAACTTGCTCTTTAGGGGTCTATGGGTTCCATGTCTAGAGAGCTCATTCATCATTTTGCAGTCAGTCAATGAATATTTACTAAGCATCTACTATGTGGGAGGCAGACTAAAAAACAAAATCGAAAAAGGAAGAACAACCCCTTCCCTCAAGGAACTCACAGTCTACTGGGGAAGATAACATACAAACAAGATATAGACAGGTCACATTGGAGAGCATCAGTAGAGGGAAGGCACTAGAATTTAGGAGGATCAAGAAGGACTTCCTGTAGGAGGTGGGATTTTAGCCGGTGGCCAAAGGAAGCCAGAAAATGAGGAAAGAGAATTCCAGGGATTGGGGAAAGCCAGGGGAAATTCCCAGAGTTGGAAGATGGAGGGTCTTATTTGAAGAACAGGAAGGCCAGTGTCACTGAGTCTCAAAGTACATAGGGGAGCATATGTGGTTAAAAAGATTGGAAAGGTTGAGTGATGGCAGGTCATGAAACCTTTCCTGATTTTAGTTTTTAGTGAGTTCTCTCTTCTCCTCAATCATGTAGATTTTATAGGAGGGGCAGGGTTGTATGGTGGAAATATGTCACACTTGGAGTACCAGGGCTTGACCCGTGTGACCTTGTGCGCATTTCTTCATCTCTAGATGAAGGAAAATCCAAACCTGTCCCTCTTCTGAAATTCCCTCTTGTTGGTGAAGGCTGTATCTTTCTAGGGTGGTCAGAATTCATTAGTGAAAGCTTCACATACAATGGCTAGAACATTGGTTTTCAAAGTTTCTTTGCTGTTCCTCACACAAGATACTCCATTTTTAGACTTTGGACATTTTTGTTGACTCTTCTTCCTCCATGCCTGCAATTCTTAATGTTTCAGCCAAAATCCCACCTCCTTCAGGAAGTCTATCTTAATTTTAACCCTCCTAAATTTTGTGCCTTTCCTCTATTGCAGTGATTCCCAAAGTGGGTGCCACCGCCCCCTGGTGGGTGCTGCAGCGATCCAGGGAGGCGGTGATGGCCACAGGTGCATTTATCTTTCCTATTAATTGCAATTAAAATAAAAAAATAATTTCCAGGGGACTAAGTAATATTTTTTTCTGGAAAGGGGGCGGTAGGCCGAAAAAGTTTGGGAACCACTGATCTATTGAATAGCTCCAATCTATTCTGTATATATCTCATTTATGCAGAGGGCCTGGAAATTTTGTTTTCCCCCTTACACCATGAACTCCTTGAGAGTGGGAATTGTCTTTTGTCTTTCTGTGTATCCTCAGTGCTTAACACAGTATCTGGCAATTAGCATAAGCATTTAATAAATGCTTAAATATTGACTGATTGGATGAGTACAATATTCCCATCAAATGATCATCCAGTTTTTACTTCAACACCCCCAGAGATCCAGCCGGCTCTAATTCATCTCTTTAACAACTCGTAACACCTTCAATAAATCTCACCAGAGTGTACATGTGTTCTTTGTTGAGTTTTGCTTTCATCTTTTAGTGGTGTTGGGGTAATGTTTACCAGGAAATTCTTCATTTAGATAGTGCTAGATAAGATATTCCTAAATATAGGTGCAGATAGATCAGGAGATCAGTCAAATTTAAAATAGTATTTTAAAGGAGACATTCTGCTACTCTCTTGAGATCAGAAAGAAGGGACTTTGAAGATCATCTCTGAGGAGATCTTTAATTTTTTTGGATGCTGGCAAAATTTATAGATTTTTTGACTGTACGGCAAAATTTGTAGATTCTTCAGAATATTTTAAAATGCTTTGGATTATAAAAGAAACCAACTATATTGAAATATAATCATAAAAATATTTTAACAAATGAGTTCATGGACTCCCAGGTTAAAAATTTCTGATATCATCCTACTTCTTTATTTTACATGTAGGGAAACAGAAACCCACAGAGATAGGGAAATGATTAACTTCTCCAGAGAGGGAAATGACTAATCCAAGATCATATGTCTAGTAACTGGCAAAGCCAGGGCTCAGGTCAATAAGTTTTCCATTACACCATGGAACCAGACTGATATTTCCAAGAAGGAATCCTGCCACGTTGCTAACACTCAGTATCTAAGCGTACTGTCTGCCTTATGGCTTTGGTTCTTGAATTAAACCTTTAAGAACAGATGGCATGTCAGCTGGTGCTTTATCAGAAAGCATTTTTAAGTAGTTCTAATTGATTTCTTTTGACCCTGTGTGTCTTTGACTTTTCATACCAATATGTCTTCCATTTTGCTTTCTGAGATCTATGAGAATACCATAGAGAGTTTCCAAAAGTCCAAGAATAGCATTGTGGGGAAAAAAAGGAGAAGGAATGAACACTCTGGATAAAAGTAAGATGGATCACCTTGCTAAGTTCAACAACCTAGCTTTGGATTAACTGCCTCTAATGAAGGTGGCCAATGGATAAATCAACAATTAGGCTAAGGGAATGATAGCAGTCAAAGTAGGAAGAAGTTACTCTTTTGTTTATGCTAAATATTAGCCAGTTCCTGAGTTATGAGAAAGCTTTTAAACATGCTGCTTGATTATAGAGGCTGCCTTTATCAGGAATTGTATTTTCTTAACCTCTGTGTCTTTTTCCATGACCTTTTTCTGTACTTTTCCCCTTTTCATTTTCAAGAATTGAATTCTTGTCCATTCTTTAAGACTAAACTGAAGTACCATCTTTTCAATGATCCTCATAGCAGTTAGTGACCTCTCTTCCATAATTATCCTATATCCATTTTTTAAACCATTACTTTCTGTCTTAGTAACAACTCTAAGATGGAAATGGCAAGGGCTGAGCAAATGACATTAAGTGACTTGTCCAGGGTCACATAATTAATAAGTCTCTGAGGCTGAATTTGAACTCAGGTCTTCCTGACTCCAGGCCTAGCACTCTATCCACAGTGCCACTTAGATGGCCATGTAGATATAATTTAATAAACGTTTTCTAACTGGTAATTTTACTGTGATAGTTAAATATGCTTTCTACCTTTTTGGTAACACCAATGCTATGGATTCTATCTTAGTTGACCCTATTACCCCGAGGAATCTGATGGAAATTTCCCATATCTGATGGAACAAGTACCAGAGTTTCAGAGGGTAGTAACTCAATCTGTGGCAGATTGAGAGGCCCCCACATAATGAATATGGAAATTCTACTAGCTCTCCCATTTATTTGCTTCCTGAATCTGATGTTTCCCTTCTATATCCCAGAGGCCATGGAAACAAACATTGGCCTCCTATCCCAGAAACTCAGCTTAAAACTTCTCCATAGTACTGGCAGAGGTGGCTTTTCAAAGTTGGCAGATTAGAGGTGGGATGGGGTGGCAAGCCCTGAATTGGGCAGTTCCTCCAATAGAAGGGTGGTATAGCTGATGAGAAGACCAACAGCAATTAAACCTGAGATATCTAGCTACTTGAGATACTTCTATGATAAGTGAGAGACAGCTCCTGCCACCCTGAGACTCCAACAGGCAGGACAGACTTTGAAGGTTCCTTTAAATGAATTCTGCCAACAGAAAGCCATCTCAGGCTGGCAGGAGGGAGTGAGGATAGAAATATTTCAAAAGGTCTTAAACAAGAATGTGAAGGACTGCCTGGCAGGATATCCTATGCCTGGGGACTGGTGGCCTTAATTGATGTGACAGTTCAATTGAATAACTGTTCAGTAGATGGAAAGACAAAGCAGACTCAGGAATGAGAAGCTTTAATGGAGCTAGAGGACCTGGGGTGATCTATCTATCTGTCTGTCTGTCTATCTATCTATCTATCTATCTATCTATCTATCTATCTATCTATCTATCTATCTATCTATCTATCTATCTATCTATCTAATCTATCCATTTATCCACCCACCTATTTATCCATCTATCTATCTATCTATCTATCTATCTATCTATCTATCTATCTATCTTTCTTTCTTTCTTTCTTTCTTTCTTTCTTTCTTTCTATCTATCTATCTATCTATCTATCTATCTATCTATCTATCTATCCATCCATCCATTTATCCACCCACCTATTCATCCATCCATCCATCTATCCATCTATCTATCCATCTATCTATCTATCTATCTATCTATCTATCTATCTATCTATCATCTATCTACCTACCTACCTACCTATTTATGTCATCCATTTCTCTCTCTTTCTCTCTCTCTCTCTCTCTCTCTCTCTCTCTCTCTCTCTCTCTCTCTCTCTCTCTGGGTAAGTCACTTAACTTGTTAAAGAGGTTTGACAATATCACCCATGAAGTCCTTGCATTTCTAAATCTATGATCTTATGATCCCTCAAGTTATTTAACCTCCTCTTGGCCTCGGTTTTCTCACCTGTAAAATAAGAAGGTCAAATATCTTATTTTGGGACTAGGAAAAGAATTGAGAATACTATTGCTTCTGGAAATAGTTCCACCCGCTATCTGTGATTCCCCAGATTAAACAAAGGAAAAAAAAACAAACAAAACTCTCTTCCCTGGTTATTGCTCACCTATAGATAGTCCAACAAGTCCCTTTCAATTCTAGATCTAAGACATTATGAACCTCTAGGGTAGAAAGCATTTCTTGAACTCATGAAGCTTAACATCAGGCAGAAATTAAATCTCCTAATGTTTGGTGGCATTGGCTTTGACATAAATCGAAACTAGAGAGGGATTCTTTTGGGAAGATAGGGAAAGAAGAGATTAGGCTGTGATTTTAGCCTTCTAGAACTGTGATGTCAAGCAGCTGCCACTGAACTATAGATAAACAAGAATGTAAACACAAATTGACTTAGAAAACCACACATCAACATTGCCTATGTTCTATTGTATTTTTGTTCAATTTGTTAAATATTTCCCAATTACATTTTTATTGGAGGTCTGCTGCCCCCAAGGAGTATTGTAGACCTGCAGAAAGGTACACAGGATGTTCAAGATAAGATAAGTACTTTTGGTGGGAGAACTTGCTGAGTTTCAGGATTGTTTTCTTTTTTTTGTTATCCACCTTTTACCCAGCTGTGGTTCCAAGAAGCTGTAGTATACACAGCAGCCACACCCCAGTAAAACCAGCTAGATAGTGTATGGTATGAGTATAACAACTCATGAGTTCAAATCTGACCTTGGAGTTGCTAGGTGGCTCAGTGGATAGAAATCCAGGCCTAGAGAATGGAGGTCTCAGGTTCAAATCTGGTCTCAGACACTTACTAACTTTGTGAACCTAGTTAAGCCACTTTAACCCTGTTTGCCTCAGTCTCCTCATCTGTCAAATGACTGGAGAAGGAAATGGCAAACCAGTCCAGCATCTTTGCCAAGAAATCCCCAAGTGGGGTCAGGAAGAGTAGATGTGACTGAAAAATGACTGAAAAATAACCACGATGTAATGACAAATAAACGTGACTATCCCTGCCCTGAAGGAACTAATATTCTATGATCCTTCTAAGAAGACTGAAAAAAAAAATCAGTCAGATAGGTAGGAGGAGAACCAGGAGAGCACAGCCTCATGAACATCCGGGGAGGGGAGGGTGGCCAACAGCGTCAAATGTGGCAAAGAGACCAAGAAAGATGAGGTTCGTATTAGTGGGTTCTGGGTCACCTTGGTTACCCATGTTTCAGTGGTGTGTGGAGGTAAGAATCCAGATGGCAAGGAGTTTCTTATAAAAGCGCCTCCAAAATAGATAGCTATATTGTTTCATGGCCACTTAAGAGGGGGAAAAAGTCTCCAAGTGTAATGTCAGGAGTAGCTCATCTCATTGATTTAAGAAGCGAAACCCCGGTGAAAGGTTTTCTGTTAGGCTGCTTAGGAAACACTCCCACTTTGACTTCTAGAGTAATTTGTCATATTCTTACTCTAAAAGAACCAATTTGGTAAGAAGCTGCATCGCCTATTAAGTCTTCTGCAAACTCTGAAGGCCTGAGATAAAAATTAAGTGGATTAGTTCACAAGGCTCAGGGTTGCTTTGCCATCAGGCACTGACGGCTGGGTGGAAAATAGAGGATCTGCTCCCAAAGACAACTGAGGAAAGCTCTGCCTGGAGGAAAATTGCAGGGAGCTCTCCAATTGAGCAGAAAATACGGACAGCTTCATCTCCCTGTTGCTGCTGGAAATGGGAATTCAAAGGACCACCCCTCTAGACCTTGCGGGACCCAAAGGGAAAGAGGCTCTTCCTTTTATCTACGAGGAAACTGATCCCCAGAGAATTTCAGCATCACACAGCCAATAAGTGTCTGAGGTAGAACTTGATCCTAAGTTTTCTTGCTTTCAATTTCCTGGTCTGGTTTCTGGTATTCTGTGTCCCTGTGTCTTTGTCTTCTCTAAGAGCTATAGATTCCTGATTTCCCCCCCTGGATTAGATTGCCACTTTTCAGACTGAATTTCATCTAAAATATCACTGAAAACAATAAGCATCATTTATGAAGTAATTTAACATTTGATGGAGAAAATAGATGAGGGGCAGCTGGGTAGCTCAGTGGATGGAGAGTCAGGCCTAGAGATGGGAGGTCCTAGGTTCAAATCTGACCTCAGACACTTCCCAGCTGTGTGGCCCTGGGCAAGTCACTTGACCCTCATTGCCTACCCTTACCACTCTTCTGTCTTAGAACCAATACACAGTATTGATTCCAAGACGGAAGGTAAGGGTTTAAAAAAATGGATAGTGGACAAATGCTTGCTTATGTTTACAGGCATGAATAAGGGGAGTTGGAAGAAAAGAGACTTCCATTTTATATCTGGTTATATTTGCAGGTGTTTTAGAGACTTGAGAAAGCACGGGAAAACATTCTTACTCTTTTAATGTATCATGGACCCCTTGGATGGTGTGGTGAAGTCTACATACCCCTTTTCAGAATAATGTTCTTTTTTTGTTTGATTGTTTTTTTTTTTTAAACCTTTTAACTTTCTGTGTTTTGGCTCCTAGGTGGAAGAGTGCTAAGGGTGAGCCATGGGGGCCAAGTGACTTGCCCAGGGTCACACAGCTGGGAAGAGTCTGAGGCCAGATTTGAACCTAGGACCTCCCGTCTCTATGCCTGACTCCCAATCCAATGAACTACCCAGCTGCCCCCACAGAATAATGTTCTTAAGGAAATGTTAAATTTCCATAAAAGATTAGTGAAAATAAAGGTAGGATTTTTTTCCATCCAATTATGTTGATACCCTAAAATCTATCTACAGGTCCAAGAGGATGCCAGGTAAAGAACCTTTCTTCTTTATGATTTTCAAATTTATTTGATTATTTTTTCTTTTTAAAATTTTATTTTTACTGTCATGAAAAACACACTTCCATATTGGTCACTGTTTTAAGAGCAAAGCCATACATAACCAAAACCCCAAATAAAACCAAGGATACACTGATGTGAAAGACAACTCTAGCAGGTCTTCCCCTGGAAGTAGATAGCGTCCCCCCGTCATAAGTCTTTCAGGATTGTTTGTGGTTTCTAATTTTAGAATGATGTTCCAAAATAAATCCTTGGAGATCCCAATACCAGTGAAGTCACAGGACCAGTCCCATCCCATTTTTTATTTTGTTCTATTTCAGCGACTGCTTTTATAGATTCTTAAAAATGAAAATCATGAATAAATGAGTTTTTTTAATATTAGAATGATAGACAGGGAGAGCTAGAAGGGATCTGAGAGATTGTTAATTTTATTTTTCATTTTATAGAGGAAGTAGCTGAGGCCCAGAAACGGGGACTACTTTGCCAAAGGTCATTGAACTAGTTGGTGGCAGAGCCAGGATTAGAAATAGGTTTTCTAATGTCTGGGCTAGTCATCTTTCTAGGGCATCTGGTCTCATAACAAATGCATCCCTAAAAGGAAATATTTGTAAAGCTTTAAGACAAAGAATCTATCCACGAGGGGGCACTGTTTCCATGTGAAAAAAAAAATCTGACTTGGGGCTGTCTCAACAGCCCAAATTTGTTATGGATGCAATAGCTACCATATTTTACTCTGTCCTAAAAATGTTTTGATTGGAGGGAAAATCTTTACACTTTTCCATGTAAGGCATTTTTGCTTAATCTCTATTCTGCAGTCTTCTTACCCTGGAGATATCTTAGTCCTGAAGCCTTATCTTCTTGTTGGCGAATCTCTGGTACTAACCACCATTTTATGAAGGGACTAGTAGTCCATGGTCGCTTCACCTCTAGCTCCAAGGCAAGTGAAATGAGTAAATACTTGTGGGAGGCAACCAGATGTTTAATGAACTGAGAGCCAGGTCCTAGGTTCAAATCTGGCCTCAAACACTTTCCAGCTGTGTGACCCTGGATAAGTCACTTGACCCTCATTATCTAGCCCTTACCACTTCTCTGCCATGAAACTAATTCACAGTATTAAATCTAAGATGGAAGGAAAAGGTTTTAAAGGGAAAAAACACAACACATTTATTGAGAATTTACTTTGTGCCAAGCATTTTGCAAAGCATTGACCCCACTCAGTCTCTGGTCTTCTCTCTCCTCACCAGATTCCTCCCTTCCCAACTCTTTTCCAATTCCCCTAATAGAATGTAAGCTCTCTGAGGGGAGGGACTACCTGTTTTGCTTGTGTTTGTATCAAGCCACCTAGTCCAATCTATCTAGCACTTGGGAAACCCTGTCACAACATTTGCCACAAGTGGAGAGCCAGCCTTGGCTTGAACATTTCCAAGTAGGGACCGATTTTATTATTGGATCCCTTTATTTAGGCATTATTTTTTTTTTGTTCAAAGCCAAAATTGGCTGGTTCAGCTCCCACCTATTGCTCTTATTTCCATTCTCTGATGCTAGATATACCTAATTCTTCTTGCCATGAAAGAGCCTCCTTCAGATACTTCTAGTTATCGCGTCTTCTGTAGATCTTCTCCTGTTTTAGATTAAAATTTCTTTAAGTGTCGTTTCAGTTGCTTTAAGTGATCCCCATCTGGCACCTCTTCCCATATCTAACCATTTGGGTTATCTACTTTGGGAGGTGCTCTTGCTTCCCAGAATCTCATCTAATCAATGGGCTCCAACAGACTATGTTCAAGGCTGGGGTCACCCCCAAATTACTAACTTGATTTGGAATCATTTTGCCTCTACCCGAAGGGAATTATCTGATTAAAGATTGCGTCTAGGTCTCCCCAGATGTTGGTGGAAGATTTTCCCACTGTGTAAGTACCCATGGTTCAGTGCATTATCAATTATAGAGTATTCTTTATTTCATTCCTCAGAAGATGCAATCAAGAGACCATAATCAATGCAGAAAACCATGAAGGGATGACAAGAGCCTCTAAAAGCAAATGCAATTCTTTTCCCTTTCTAGTCGTTTTCATCTTTTCATGTGACCTCCAAGCCTTCCATAGGAAGCACTCAGGACTCCCTTCAGGAAAGAACCGAGCCTGGGGCTGCTAGGCAGACAATACCCTTCCTAATTAGCCCTGTGCTGTAAAGATAGCTCACTATAAAAGCAGAGAAAAGGCCAAGATCCTTTGCTTCTCTGGGTTGTAGCTTTGGTCTCTTGCAATTACTCCCCCCGGTATTGGCCCAAGTGTTGAGTTTTTCTCTCTCATCAAGAGTCATGATGCTCAGGAAAATTTCCCTTCTTTTGACAGAAGTTGTGATCCCTGTACACGGAAACCTGTTGCCTATAGCGACCACTCAGACTTGTGTCACTCAGGAAATCCTGCCCCCTCCTCCTAACAAAATGTCAGTGGGTATGTCCAGTGGTGTCAAGCTCACATAGAAATGGCGGCCACTAAACCATAATAAAAATCCCTGCAAGCCTCATTTTGATTTAATTTTTAAATGTAATACTTTGTGTTTTATTTTCTTTTCATTTATGGTGTTAAGTATTTCCCGATTACGTTTTTTGAAACCCTTATCTTCTAAGAATCAATACTATGTGTCAATTAAAAGCAGTAAGGGCTAGGCAATGGAAATTAAGTGACTTGTCCAGGGTCTCACAGCTCAGGAGTGTTTGAGACCAGGTTTGAACCCAGCACCTCCTGTCTTTATATCCACTGAACTTTCTAGCTGCCCCTTTCCTAATTACATGTTCATGTGGTTCAGGCTACATTTGGGAATGTCTGACACTTTTGAACATGGCCACAGACTCTAAATAGAGTTACTTTCAAGAGTCAGATAAAAAAGAAAGAAAAAAACTCCATAGGAATAGAGGAATGGAAGTTGGAAGGAATGGAATTGGAATGGAGTTGGAAGAGCCTACAAGATCATGAGGATCAACCTATGCTTCAACAGGAATCCCCTGTCAAATACCCCTCATCATTGGCCATCTAGTCTTCAGAGGAGGAGCCCTCTCTTTCCTGGCATAGTTCTTTCTATTTTTAGACTGTTCAAATTATTAGCAAGCTTTTCTTTATAGGAAATCTAAATCAACTTTCTCTACAATGTTTTCGGTTCTAGCTTCTGGGGTTAAGCAGAATGATGACGATTCCCTTTTCGTGTGACAATAGCTCTCATAGACACCCAAGTTACTGCTTTTGTTGTCTTTTTTCATTCAGTAATGTTTGGCTCTGTGATCCGGGGGGCCACAGTCCTGTTATCTTCCACTATCTCCCAAAGTCTGTCCAAGTTCCTGTTGGTTGCTTCCATGGCGATATCCATCTCATCCTCTGCTGTCCCCTTTTCTTCTTTGCCTTCAATCTTTCCCAACATCAGAGTCTTTTTCAATGAGTCCTGACTTCTCATTATGTCGCCTAAGTATTTAAGCTTCAGCCTCAGTATTTGACTTTCCAGTCAATAGTCTGAATTAATTTCTTTTAAGTATTGACTCATTTGGTCTCCTTGCTGTCCAAAGGACTTGAATCATTGCTTATTTGTACCTAAAAAAACCACAAATCCTCTAGATCCTTGAACTGATTCTTATGTGGGCTGATCCCCAATCCCCTTCCCATCCTGGTTGCGTTTATAGGTCCCCAGACTCAGGATTGAAAGAGACTTTAGGAGTTATCTTGTCCATATTCCATTTCAATTAGGAAGATGTGAGTTAACACTTCTAATCCCACACCACACTTCTACAAAACTTGATTGGAAGATTATGACAGAAGAAGTTATAGAACAAACTTGAGGCATTTTGAATTAACTTTGTCTAAAGGTAGATTAACCTGAGACCCAGCTATGGACCTTTTTGAATAGGTTGATATAAAATCAGCTCTAAGACTCTTGACAGGGAATTCCTGGGACCTGCAGGGGATTTCCTTCCTGAACTGCTTATCAAACACCTTATAAACTCCTTTAGCCTTGGGGCACTTGGATGTATCTTTATTAAGTAGGTATCAAAATTTGAATCCAGGGGGCAGCTGGGTAGCTCAGTGGATTGAGAGCCAGGCCTAGAGACTGGAGGTCCTAGGTTCAAATCTGGCCTCAGACACTTCCCAGCTGTGTGACCCTGGGCAAGTCACTTGACCCCCATTGCCTACCCTTACCACTCTCCCACCTAAGAACTAATACACAGAAGTTAAGGGTTTAAAAATGTAAAAAAAAAATTGAATCCTCAGGTTTGAGTGACCCATTGTGCCAGACCATGGAACTAGAGGACCATTCATTTTAAAGATAAGGAAAACTGATGTGCCTAGCAGAAAAGGATGCATTATAACTTGTCCATATTCTCTTTGAAGTGTGACCCAGAATTTGACATAATACTTTTGAAGGGATCTGATAGGGCAGAATAAATCAGAACTATTACTTATGTGCTGCGTTCTGAACCTACCTTAATATAACTCAAGTTAAGTTCATTCACTGGACTGTGATGTAAACCTGTTGGCCCACGTGGAACTGATTGGTTTCTTTTTTAAAAGACCATAGTACTAGAACTGGTTTTTACCTAGAATTCCTTTGGGTGATTTAAAAAATTAATTTTCTCAGATTACATGTTATCATTTTCAATAATCATTTTCTGATGTTTGTGATCCATGTTCTTTCCCTCCTTCCCACCCTTCTTCCATCCCCTAGATGGCAGATAATATAATATAGACTGTGCATGTGCAAATACAATACATATTTCTATGTTCATCATGTTGTGAGATGATACATATTGCTTACATTAGAGAAAAATTCACAGATGAAATAAAGTGGAAAATGGTTCACTTCAATCTGCATTCAGACAAACATTTCCTTCCATGATGGTGGATACCCCTTTTTGTCATGAGTTCCTTGGAGCTGTCCTGGATCCTTGCGGTGCCATTAATAGTTGTCATTCCCAGTTGATCATTGCTGTCACTGTGTACAATATTCTCCTGGTTCTGCTCATTTCACTTTGCATCACTTCATAAGAGTCTTTTCAGCTTTCTTTTGTCTTTGTGGTAATTCTTAAATAAAAAAGATTTTCAGACGTATGCCAGATCTTAGCAAACATCAACGTTTTTCTCACATCACTTTGAAAATGGGGAAACCGAGTCTCAGGGAAAAGAATTATTTACCTAAATTTGTCTAGGATCATAGCATAGTAGAAGTAGGATTACATATCGAAAATTGTAAAGGACCTGGATAGAGCATTTTAGATAGTGAGGAGTGAAAATGTTGTTGTGTGTCCTTCATTTTTGAAGAGGACCAATGAATGATCTCACAGGATGATGTCTTAACTTGCACGTGAATTGGATTTAAGTGACACAGAGTTGCGCAAAGTTGTCATCTTCATTCTCTTTCAGTCATCAAAGACCAGTCGAGACAAAAGTCAAGATGATTGGCGATGGCCTGGGATTCAGTGGATGACTTTGGCTTCTTCTATGTCTAACCAAACTCTTAAGCATTTCACAGTGCCTGCCTTTCTTGGCTGTTGGAACAAATTGTTTGCATCTAGCCATTCTGCTTAGGGATGTTGTAGGTGAGGGTGGACTTTTGATTTAGAAGATCTGAGTTCAAATCCTCTATGTCCTGGGTACCCTAAGGCAACACATTTTCTATACTTGGGTCTCTGCTTCCTCATACATAAAATGAAGAAGACTTCTAAGGTTCCTTTGGATATGGCCTGAAATGTCTCACAAACCCTGCCAAGTAGCTGTAAACAAGCAAAAGAATATGGAGACAATACCAAGTATATTAGTATGGCGCCACCTTTCAGATAAGACTTATGGGTTGCTTAGATTGACAATTATGAAAAAACTCACATCAATCTTTAGACATAACCTATGTCCTTGGTTGGAGATCTTTGTACCGCAAGTACAGGTGGTTCAGTTTCCCAGTCACACAGGACTAAGTTCAAACAATGCCCAATTTCCATAATTACTGCCCTCTTTTGGAGTCCAAACAGAGTGAACCATGAATAAAGCCACTCGGACCAAAGTGGACCATGAGTAAAGTGACATCAGTTCTTGGAAACAGAGGGGGCAACAAATCTCCAAACAAATGCCCCATTTCTTAGTAACTAATCAAGATAAACATTCCTGAAAAGCTCTTGGCCCTTCCACCTCCTAGCTTTTCCATCACCATTATCTCTCCATCACCAGAGCCATTCCTTCTGCCTTTATCCCTCTCTCAATAAAGCTTGCTCAACAGGGATATTGTCCTGAATCATGAATTCTTTGGAAAAGACCCCAGTCTTGGTCCCCATAGCACTTTCAGTTTACTAAGAACATAGTTAGGTAGAATCTAGAATCATTCTATGAACAAATGAAGATCAGAATCCAAGCAGAGGAGTGGGAGTTCAGAGAGGACCCAAGGCAAAGGAGTAGACACAGAGTCAAAGATGAGATTGTTGACATGGAATCTAGAAACCCCAAACTTTTAGCCTAGTAAGATCTGATGAACCCCAAGTTTTAGGACTAGTCTGTAAGTTGGAGATCCGAAAACTCGTACTTGTTCCCTGTTCCCGTGAGAATCCACCTTGAAGGGAAGCTCAGGCTAGCAGTTTTAAACTGAATAATGAACCCGAAGATTAAAGACAATCTCTGTCAAGTGGGGCAGATCAGCGTAAAGAGCTGAGAGGAAATTAGGAGGAGGCAGAGTCTCCATATTGCAATGGTTCAGTAGCAAGATGTAATGGACTATTGGACTATGTGAAAAGGGTTGTTAATGGGATGCACTTGGTTGATTTGTGGTGCCTTCTTTACATTTTTTTATGTTCATCTGTTTATAGCTTGAAAACCTTCTCATTTCTTCTTTAGCCATTTTATTTTTTAATTTTTATTTTTTAGACCCTCACCTTCCGTCTTGGAGTCAATACTCTATATTGGTTCCAAGGCAGAAGAATGGTAAGGGTAGGCCATGGGGATCAAGTGACTTGCCCAGGGTCACACAGCTGGGAAGTGCCTGAGGCCAGATTTGAACCTAGGACCTCCCGTCTCTAGGCCTGGCTCTCAATCCACTGAACTATCCAGCTGCCCACTTCTTAAGTCATTTTAGCTAGAGGAATCCTGCCGCCATCACCATGTTTTCTCTGGCAGTGACCACTTCTACCTGACATTAAAAACAGAAGCTGAATGCTTCTCCCAAAGTTATCCAGCAAGCAAATAGAAGAGTCTACTGCCAATTAGAACCCAAGTCTTCTGACTTCTAATCCCTTTCTAATATTATGCCGCCCCTTTCAGGCAAATTTGCTAAAGGATGGTTGGGAATCTATATTGTCTATATCAGAATTCCCCTCATGTACACATCCCTTATGCTGATACGTCTATGCCCTAGGCAGAGTGTGTCTACCATGGCTGAAAAGCAATTAATGGCACATTTAAGTAGCACAAAGGATAGACTACCAGACCCAGAATCAGGAGGTCCTCGATTCAAATCTGATCTCAGACACTTCCTTGCTGTGTGAACCTGGACAAGTCACTTAACTATCATTGCCAAGCCTTTGCCCTTCTTTTCTTGAGTTTTTACTAAGACAGAAAATAAGGATTAAAAAAAAAGAAGAAAAACAATTATGGCTAGTCAAACAATGTAGAGAGATGTCCAGCTATTTTCATTTCTACTCTTTCTTCCCATGTAAAATGCAAATATGTTCAGGGCAGAGATTAGCAAGATGGGAAAATGGAAAAAAAAAAAAAAAAAGCTGTAATTCTATAGGTATAGACCTGAGTTCAAATTCCTCCTCTCATACTTACAATCTGCTTAACTTTGGAAAAATCCCTTGTTTACCCTGAACCTCAGTTTTCTCATATGTAAAATGAGGTGATTGAACTAAGTGACCTCTGAAATCCCTTTCCGGTATACCTCTGTTATTTAATGACTATTTTCATGTTCAAAATTTGTGTCCTCTAAGACTAGCAGAATGCCCTCAGGAAGGAGGCACCTGATTCATGCTTCCTGGATTGAATTCAAGAGGAGTTAGCAAGACAAGATAGGACAGTGGCAGTTCCTGACTCATTCAGACCAGGTCTATTCTCTATAGATAGCTTCATCAGAAGAATTTAGCAGCTCAGCGTTACTGTGGATAATGCTGAGAAGAAGTTCCCAGGTGCAGAAATGATGGATTATTAGAAGCTTAAGGTTTTGCAGAGAGAGTCAGTGGAAAGAGTGCTAGAACAATTGTTTTTGTCATTATTAGATCTGAGTTCAAATCCCAGCTTTGACATTTATTATCCACATGACCTTGGGCAAGTCACTTAACCTCTATGGGCATCAGTTTTCTTTTCTGTTTTAAAAAAAAAAGAGTAGTATTGGATGGTTCCCAAGATCTATCTCCGCTCTAGGGCTATGATCCTCTGATAATTATTCTGCTTTATCTCTGAAGAAGTGTGACATGGATAGAGGGTAATATCAGAGTAAGGAAAACTGGGTCGAAATCATGTCTGTCACTTACTAGATATGGGTCCATGGACCAGTCATTTAAACTCCCTGTACTTCAGTTTCTTCATCTGCTAAAGGAGATAAAAGTTCCTCCCTTACAGGGTTGTCTTGAGGCTCAAATGAGATAATGTATGTAAAGTGCTTTGCAAAGCTTAAGGCACTAGATAAATGTCAGCCATTATAATCCAGCAGTGCCTGTCGGGAGAGAAGCTGATGGTCTTTTGTGAGGGAAAAAGAGGGATGGAGATGAAGGGGGGTATTAGAACACTCCCTTTTGCAGACTCCTAACGTGTAGTCCTATGCCCCAAACTCTGGGCTGTCATATCTGCTATGCAGGCACATACTGGCACAAAAAAATCTATTTTCAATATTTAAATAGGAGGGAAGAATTTCATCATTGATGAATGACTATACGGGATTCATTGGCTGTGGTACCTTGGTGAAGTCACTCCTCCACTCCCACCCCATTCCTGAGCCTGTTTCCCTACTTGTAAATAAATTGTTTTGACTACATGATCTGAGTCTCTCTCTCTCTCTCTCTCTCTCTCTCTCTCTCTCTCTCTCTCTCTCTCTCTTTCTCCCTCTCTCTCATTCAAATGCATCAATATTGCATTTTAATACAGTAAAGTTGAAAATAGCCAAGTAGAACCGAGTCTAATAAATCATTGTTGAAGATATTTAACAGGTCACGAAATATTTTCAGATTGATTTGTCTAATTTCATCCTTAGGACAACCCTCTGTGATAAGTAGAGCAAGATATGATGGAGAGGACTGGGATTAGAATGAAAAAACCCAAGTTCAAATCCTGGACCCACAACCCCACTGTTTATGTCATCTTTGGGAAATTTCTCAACCTTTCTGGACCTCAGAGTCTTCATCTCTAAAATGGGCAGGGGGGGCAGAGTGGGCTTGGGGGTGCTAAATTGTCATCCAGTTCTTACATGCTAATATATGTAATGCAAAATGGTCGAAGGTACCAGGGAATAATAATAATAATTATTATTGTGACAACAATGTTAATAAATAACTAGCATCTTTGAAGGTGCTAGGGAATAATAATGATAATTATTATAACAATGATAATAAACAAGCAGCATTTATATGGTGTTTTAATGTTTGCAGAGTGCTCTAGCAAAAGTATATAATTTTATCACAACCCTGGGAGATAGTTGGTGCGTAGTTTTACAGATGAAACAGATAGAAGTCAGTTGAGTTGCCCAGGGTCACACAGCTAATAAATATCTGAGCTTTCATTGAAACTCATATCTTCCTAAGTCCAGCTCCATTGTCCCATCTGCTGCACCACCTAGTTGCCTAGCAAATTATGAGACAAAATTTATGCTTTCCAGGATCCCGGTGCCTATGTGGGAAGAAGGTAATTCATAATACCAGGTAGCATATGTGACTAATGGCTAGATGAGTGGCACAGAGGACCTTGTCTGTATGAGTTCTAAACAGATAGAGCTCAGGGAGGACTGAAGTATTGAGGGAAAGTTTCCTGGAGGAAGTAGGAATGAAACTGGCCATGAATAATAGTTTTCCATTGTTAGGAGAAAGGGAGAGGGAGAGAATTCCAGGCTTTGGGTGCACATATATACATATATGGTGGCAATGGAGGGAAGGGATGGTGAGGGGACAGTGAGAACAGAGCAAAAGAAATGTTCAAGGAGCCATGTAGGGCATTAAAGGAATATCAGATGATGAGAAGAGTTACTGCTCAAAGTAGCTCTAGAAAAAGTGTTGAAGCTATTTAAATGGGGATATTGAAAGGGCAAATTTGCACAGAATTGACTTTGTGGACATCTTAATAGTCTTCTCCTTTTTGAATGTAAATTCCTGGAAGTCAGGGACTTGCTTTTTTTGTGGAAGGAGTTCAGGAAGATTTTTTTCACAGTTTACTTTTATTTTAATAAATTTCCACATCAATTTTCCAAAGTTGTATAATCAAATTGTCTCCCTCTCTTCTTCCCTCTCCCCTCCCACAGCTGGCAAGCAATTCAATCTAGGTTATACATGCATTATCATGCAAAACATATTTCCATATTATTTATTTTTGTTAGTGAATACTCTTATAAAACCAAAACCCTAAAACATAAACTGAAATCAAAAAGTGATAAATAAGATGCTTCCATCTGCAGTCTTACTCCAAGAGTTGTTTCTCTGGAGGTGGATAGCAATCTTTTTCATAAGTCCCTCAGAATTGTCTTGGATCATTGTTTTGCTGTTAGTAGCACATTTGATCATTCCACAATATTGCTGTTACTACAGATAATGTTATCTTGGTTCTGCTTATTTCACCCTGCTTCAGTTCATGTAGGTATTTCTTTTTGAATATCTTTTTGAAATCATCCTGTTCATCATTTCTTTTTGCACAATAATATTCCAACACCATCATATACAACAATTTGTTCAGCCATTCCCCGATTGAGGGACATCTCTTTAGTTTCTGATTTTTTTTGCTACCATAGAGAGAGCAGCTATAAATATTTTTGTACAAGAAATCAAGCCATTCCCCAATTGACAAATGGTCAAGGAACATAATTAGGCAGTTTTCAGTCAAATAATCTAAATCCTTTCTAATTAGAGAAATGCAAATCTAAACAACTCTGAGTTACCATCTTATACCTAGCAGATGGGCCAATATGACAGTAAAGAAAAGTAACAAAAATTGGAGGGAATGTGGTGAAATTTGGGACACTAATGCATTGCTGGTGGATTTGTGCATTGGTCCAACTATTCTAGAAGACAATTTGGAATTATACCCAAAGGGCATTAGAAGAATTCATGTCTTTTTATCCAGAAATACCACTACTAGGTTTGTACCCTAAAGAGATAACAAAAGAGAGTTATACACATAATATTCATAGTTGTGCTCTTTGTGGTAGCAAACAATTGGAAAATGAGGGGGTATCCCTTGATTGGGGAATGGCTGTATGAGAAGGGAATTTGTCTCCCTTTGTTTTAATTTAATCAATCAGGGACCTGGAGGTCCTTTACCATTGAGATGTTCAGGGATACACTCATTCATAGTGAAAGGGAGTTAAAACCAACAAGACAGAAAATTGATTCCAGAAGCACTGTCGCCAGGGATTGGTTCATGAAGATGTGATATGGGAGAGCTAGTGGGTGGAGAAAACTATCTATAAAGATGAGACCAGGGGTCTGGAGGACATTCTGATTGAGATTCACATTCAGATTCAGACTCTAGTGTTGGTGACTCTTGCTGAAGGGACACTCTTGCTCTGGTGACTCTTGCTGAAGTGACTCTCGCAGACTTCTAGCCAGAGATTGAACCTGAAGGCTGACTCTTTGTGCTCTTCTCTAGTTGGAGATTTGACCCCTTTCAGTGATGAGCTTGGATTTCATCAGAACAACACACAGAATGGTAGGCTAGGCAACTCTACGTCTTTCCTACATTTCCCTCTCTTTACTATCATTACTTTGATATAATAAAGCTACTAAAGCTACTAGCAGCCTCGTAATTTAATTTTAACTATTAAAGCTGAACAAATTGTATCTGATGGTGATGGAATACTTTTGTGCTATAAGGAATGATGAACTGCTTGATTTCTATATGAACTGGAAAGACCTCCATGAACTGATGCAGAGTGAAATGAGCAGAACCAAGAAAACATTGTGCACAAAAAGTGAAACATTGTGGAATGATCCAATGTGATGGACTTTGCTACTAGTAGCAATACAATAATCTAGAATGATCCTAAGGAACATAGGAGAAAGAATACTATTCACATGGAGAGAATAAACTGTGAGAGTAGAAACGCAGAAGAAAAACATGTGACTGGTCACTTGTTTATATGGATATATGATTTGGGTTTTTGGTGAATTATATGGAAATAAATATGAAGTGATAACACTTGTATAACCCAGTGGAATTGTTTGTCAGCTATGGGAGGGGGGAGATAAGAGGGGATGGAAAGAAAATAAATCACGTAAACATGCAAAAATTTTATTTAAAAATATTTAAAAATTAAAAAATAAAAGGTCAGCATGCAAAAACATATATGTTACAAATATAATTAATATAGAAGGATATAATTAAAAATATTATGGGTTTACTAACAGTCATATTGATAATTAAAAAGAACCACGTGCTTGCTAAGATCTAATTCAAGTGGCCTGTCATACCTTCCCCTTGGCTGCTTCCTAGGAAAGAGACCCTGTTCCAATCACGTCCCTTTTGTTCTTCCAGATGAATTTTGTTAAAATTTTTTTCTAGTTCTATAAAATAGATTTTAGTAGTTTGATTGGTAGGATTGGTTTGCTTTTTGTATTATCATCCCTGAAACTTAGCATGACTTGGACCACGAGAATGACTTAATAAATATTTTTTAGAAAAATTTGTCCATCCACCAAAAAGACTGAACAATGAAGTCAAACAAGTGGCTTTACTGATTCTGCCATTCAGTCACCAGAGGTCTTGATATCATTGGTGAAAAGCAAAGCCTAAATAAGAACTCACTAATCTGCACATTGACTCTGTCTCAATGTGGCAATCCATCTCAAGCAGAATAAGGCTATTAATTCTGATGTAATCTAAGTAGATTCAACCAACTGAGTTAGGGCAGTTTAGTACAACGGAAAGAGCATTGGATTAGAATTCTGATTTTGTCACTTATTTCAGGCCAAGTCAATAAAAGTCTCAGTTTCTTCAACTGTAAAATGAAGAGGCCTGGATGACCTTGCATATAGAAACTGACTTGGAACAATGTGTGGAATTTAAACCACTGGATATTTGGACAATAAACATAAGCCAGTTGTTTGATTAAATTTACTTAGATATTTTTTTAACTCTTACCTTTCTTTCATCCTAGAATCAATAATACTAAGTATTGGTTCCAAGGAAGAAGAACAGTCAGGTCTAGGAAATTGTGATTAAGTGACTTGCCTGGGATGACACAGGTAGGCAATATTTGAGAACAGATTTGAACCCAGGACCTCCCATCCATAGATCTGGCTCTCAATCCACTGAGCCACCCAGCTGCCCTTGTTTTATTTATTTTTATTTTCTGCTCAAACTTTTGGGTGCAGGTAGTTCTATCTTTGTCTAAAAAAAAACAGAAGAAACTTAAAATATTATCTTAAGGTTAATTTAACCTCACAACCAAATGGTGAGCCTGATATTCCCACTTGCCTAGTTTCTAACTTGGATGCTTAACCAGCTGTGGAAGGCAGCAGGTGGGAAGGAAACATAGCAGAAGGCTTGGGATAAGGGATGAGGTGAGGGAATGACATCCTAGGAGAGGGTGGTACCATTAATTACTTTCTATTTTAAAACATATAATAGAGTGACTATGTACTCTGGATTTCATGCTAAGCTGCATAACATACATCCCATCAAATGGGTTGCCAGAGGGGTTGTGCACACTAGAACAAACATCACTTAGTGGATTTGTGGTTTGGGTTGACACCAGAATATACATGTTTGAAAATATAAATGCTATTTTATGCAAAAGACACAGCTGAGGCTCAGATGAAGTCTAGTGAGAAGTGAAGACATCCTATTCCAACTCATGGCAGGGAAGGCTCTACTCAATAGACTAGCATGAGGACACAGAATCTAAGCATCATGTGTCAACACCAAGGAAACTAGGTCATTGTCTACTAAATGGGGAGGCATGGGATCTGAAACAAAATGAAACAAAACAAAACATGGAACTAAAGAAAGATTAGAGAAGAATAGAAAGCAGTGGCTAGAAGTGGTAAATAGGAAGATTTAACTAAATATACTAATCAAAGCACTTCTCTTCACATATGTGTCCTAGGAAAACCAAGACAAATTCTAGGTATTCTGTGGAGCCACATTCATTAAAACCATAGCTCATAAGCCTCCCCCCATGTGTGCATTTTTACCAATCAACCATCCAGAGAACAAAATTAGTTCTAAGCAAAGAGATAGATTTAATTGAAATAACATAGTAAGTAAAATGGCCCTAGAACATTTCACCTCTAAAACCTTGGAGTGCTCTCTCCCACAAAGACATGCAGTATCAGTAGGGAGGGAGAGTAGGCATGCATGTATAGAGATCACATCTAGGGGTTCATTTGCATTTACAGGAGATATATATGGCCAGGATACATATATGGAATAGCCCACACATTAGGAATTTCTGTGGCCAGCACACAGGTAAAGAGGAGCAACCGTTTTCTCTGATACATTAGGCATACTGATGTATACTGTAATGTTGGTGGCCATTGGGTATCATACCTCTATTGCTCCTCACTGCATCACTTTTCTGCCAGTCTGAACTCTCTCTCTCTCTCTCTCTCTCTCTCTCTCTCTCTCTCTCTTTCCCACCTGTCTACCTTTTTGGTCACAACTGTAGTTTTCAGACTGAGATGAGATTCTGTATCTTCCCCTTAATTTGAATCCCCCCAACCACTTTTAATGATGCCTTTTGTTTTTACATCACCTAAATTTTCCTTTAGATCTGTCTGATGTTCCTTCTCACTTCTTAAGAGTTAAGAGGAATTGACTCTTCTCTCCTTCTTCCCCTCCTTTTCTACTTCCTCTGTTTTAGTCCAGCTGTTAGTCTTTAATTCTTTTAGTAAGAAGGGAAAGTTCTCATACATAGTCACTAGACTAAACTTTCAGCTATATTAGGTCCATCTTTTCTATGAGGAGCAAAGTTTAGCAGCTTCAAGAGCCTTATCCCAGGGGCTAAGCTTTCTTGGAATACAGACCAGCCAACCTTTTAATTAGGTCCCATGGGCATTTAGACCATCTTTTGAACTGCCTTTCTTCTGCAAGCAGGCTCTAAGTCTCTATACCAAGGCTTTATCTATTTTAGGGTTAGAAAGTTCTTTTGGACTCTAGTAAGCTCCTAACTGTTAATCTGTATCCCCTCTCAGACTCTTCCTGGGGGCTACATTCCAACAAATTCCAAAGGACTTGTAATGGTCTGAGGCACCTTAGCTTCCTTTATCTCCCACCTTTGTCTAAGTCTATTGTGCAAATGAATGAGTTGGGATTTGTTCTAAGTTAAGGTCTTTCATATGCAAATGTAGCAGGCAACAAGTCTCTCAAGTTTTGCCCTTCCTTATAAAAGGGAAAAAATTCTAAAAATGAAAGTGGAGCTAGCTACTTCTAGACATAATGAGCAGACCAATTAAGGGAGGTCAAGTGAAAGCTAGATGCCCACCTTCATCTTCCACTTAGCTGTCAAAATGACCCCGTTGATAATTTACTCCAGTGCACATACTCTGATCCAGGAGTGCTGACTTTCCTTCTTACTCTTATTTCTTGGAGAAGTCCCTTGACTGCCTTTTCACTGACTGTTACAGATGTCTGGAATTCTCACTTTCTTTGGCTCCATATCTTGGCTTCCCTTGTTTCCTCCAAGATTTAGTGCAAATTCCATCTTCTTCAAGAGGTCCTTCCTGGTCCATCTCCCTTCTCTCTTCTCCTAACTGTAGTACCATCCATCTCTATGAGTTACCTTCAATCAATTTTCCTCTTAGGTAACTATGGGCTCATGCTCATTTGCATATGAATCACATTATTGGTGGAGATTGATTTTTGGATGCTTCTTACCTGTTTGAATGTGTATGTATGGAAATGCTTATTAGCATGTTGTCTCCCAAGTCAGAATATGAGCTCTTTGAGGACAGAGACTGGTTTCTTTAGAACAGTGGCTTACTTGCATTTTCTTGTTCAATTTGTTCATTTGTGTCTGACTGTTCTTGACCCCATGAACCATAGCACCCCATTAATGTCCATGGTGGGACCTGGGAGGAGGGGGTTACTGAAGTAGTTGGTCATTTCCTCTTCCAGAGGTCAAGTGACTTGCCCAGGGCCAAACAACTAGTGAGTCTTTAGGGCCAGATCCTCCTCAGTATCTACTGAGCCATCTAGCTGTCTCTGGAGGGACAAAGTAAGTCCTTTTTCTGACTTACTTACCCTTACACTGTTTGTAAGAAAGCCCTTAATGATTGGCTAATTTGCTGGTTATGGTAGAAGAGGTTCAGATGATGTTTGGATTGAGGTCCTGCCCATCTCTGAGATTCTGTGAGTCTGTGAAGACTTCTAGAGCTGGGCATGATGGGGGCATGCCTAGAGACCTGGCTTCTGGTAAGGTCGAGGCAGTTAGATCTCTTGAGCTTGAGGCTTTGGAACTGCAGAAGAGCTAAAATCAATCATGTATCCACATTAAGTCTAGCACCAATATCCCCCAGGACTGGCTGCCCAAGGAGGAGTGGACCAGTCCAACTCAGAAACAGAGTAGGCCAAAGCATGTGGATCAGCAGTGGGATTGGGTAAGTGGCCGCTGGAGACTCTGTAAAATTAAAGGAAAGAATGAAAAAAGAGAAAAGAAAAAAATCTGCTAGAGAGCTTGGAGTATGAGAAGAGGATGCAGAGGGCCTGATTGTGCAGAACCCCATTCTTTCCTTCCCTTTAGAGAAGACTCCCACCTCCCTGAAGCACACAAAGGCAACTCTTAAGGCAACATGAATAGAAATAATGAGGAATGAAAGGAAGAAGGGAATCACATATCTGAGCATTGTAGAGAGGATGATGGCCTTAACAAAGAGCCATAATATTGTAATACAATCACCCATATTTGAAAGTGTATGCATGGCAGCAGAGTGGAAAAGACTAAGAATTCACCAGACTTGCTCAAAACAGAAACTTCATGCATCCCTGGAAGCCAGGGCACATCCGTACTCATCCATGATTATAAAGAAAAGGATACAAACCAGAGAGCAAGTCAATCGATCCCACTGTTGAAAATGGTTGGATGAACCTGCTGGGGCATCTAAAATATTTTTATTGATGCCTTCTATTTCTCCATCACCTTTGTTTCCAGGTACATCTTCTACTTCCCCTACCCAGAGAAACATCTCTTGTAACAAAGAATAAAAAGAAAGAGAAAAAAAGTTCATCAAAAGTAACCAATATATTACTTGAGTAACAGCATAGGCAATGTTCCAAACCATAGTCTCCCACCTCTGCAAAGAAGAAAGGGGCATCCATTTTAAATCTTGTTTAGTACCAAGATTTGTCATTATGATAATGTAGCACTGATATACTAGGGCACTGGGCTACTCTTAGAACCAAATTGGATTTTTTTTTTTGTTCAGTTCTAGTCATGTTACTCCATTTTGGGGATTTTCTTGGCAAAGGTGCTGAAGTGGTTTGTCATTTCCTTTTTCAGCTCATTTTATAGATGAGGAAACTGAGGTAAAATTTGGGCAGAGTCACACAGCTAATAAGTGACTGAGACTGTATTTGAAGATGAGTCTTCCTGGCTCCAGGCCTGGCAGTCTATCTACTGTGCCACTTAGCTGCCCCTACTTGGATCAACAGGAAGTAAATAATTCCATTGGGTCCATTGGAAAAGGAAATGCAAACCACTCCAGTATTTTTGCCAAGAAAACCCCATAGATAGCTATGGTTCATGGGATCACAAAGATTTGGATGTGACTAAATGATTGAACAGTGGAGATGGGGAAGAGAACAGCTCTTCCCTGAGTCCCTCTGGCTTTCTAGTTACCAACTCTGGTGGCAGACTGTGGCGTGCCCACAGAGAGGGCTCCACGCCCTTTTTGGCATGTGTACCATAGGTTTGTCATCAAAAACCTAGCCCAACATCTTATTTCCAGAGAAGGAAAATGAAGTCCACAGAGATTAAATGGATTCCCCAGAGTTTCACAGATAGCAAAGGACAGGGATGGAATTTGAACCCAAGTCCTCCAATTCCCAAATATTTCAATATTCCATGCTCTCTCCCTATTAAAGTCTTCATGCATTTGAAAAGGCATGTCCTGGGGCAGTGGGATTAGACTTGATCATGCTGGCTCTAAAGAGCTGAACTAGGAGCAATAATACAGTTAGAGAGGATAGTAAACTGGGAATCCTAGGACATAGATTTAAATCCCACCTCTGCTACCTCCTATGTATGTGCTTTGGATGTCATTTAATTCTGGGTCTTATTTTTTCTCATCTATAAAATTAAGAAGTTGGGCTAGATGACTGTCAACCCTATGATATTCTATAAAAACTGATTTCATAGACTTAGTGATGAAAGGAACTTCAGAAGACATTTAGTCCTAATTCCATATTTTACAGATGAGAAGACTGAAGATCAGAAAGGGGGAAGTGAATTGCTCAAAGTCATATGGGTTAGAAATGGCAGATATGGGATTCAGTTTGGGCTACTTTGATCCAAAGTAGGGTATGATTCCCATCATACCATCCTCTCTTAGACTTGAGGAAAGGAGAAACTCCCTAACAATTGAAGGTGTTGAAAAATGGAAACAGGCTGCTTTGGAAGGTTAGCTGTCGCCTCTATCTAGAGTTCTTCAAATGAAGGTTAGGATTTTACTGTAGAGACCCGCTAGATGAAATGATTTCTGAGATCTCTTCCAACTCAATGATTTTGGCTTCTGACGATAATGCTACCTGTTTCTCCATGTCTCTTGTATCTGACTCCTCTCCACACACAACAATAACCTTAGTTCAGGATGTCATCACTTTTCATTTGGATGAATGTAATAGCCTTCCAAATGGTCTCCCTACCTGAAGACTCTTCCCAGGACAATCTCTCTTCCATATAATCGTCAAGATGATTTTCCTTAAGTATCATTCTGAGTGCGCCACTCCCCTACTTAAACTACAATAATTCCCCTATTGTCTCTAGGATTATATATAAATTCTACTGTTTGACATTTAAAGCCATCCACAACCTGACCCCAGTCTATCTTTTTATTCTCACTGTATATTTCCTCTCCTTCCACTCCCTTTGATACAGCTATACTGGCTTTCTTTCTATAGCTCATATATTCCATCTACAATCAACATGCCTTTTCATTGGAATGTACTCCCTCCTAAAATATGCCACATTGCATTTCTCAGACAGGAGAGTGTCATGGAAATAGAGAGAAGATAAACTATCCAGGAGAAGGTGGGTGGTCAACACTGTTGAGAATTGCAGAGAGGCTAAGTAAGATGGATGACTACTGAGATAAAGCCTGGGGATTTAATAGTCAAGAGGTTGTGGATAATTTTAGAGAGAGCAGTTATAGATGAGTGGTAGAAGTTGAAGCTAAAATGGCAAGGACAGCTAGATGGATTCAGTGGCTGTGGCAGCAGGTGGACCTGAGTTCAAATTCAGAGTAAGACATTTACTAACTATGTGACTCTGGACAAATCACTCCACCCTGTTTACCTCAGTTTCCTTATCTCTCAAATGAGCTGGAAAAGGAAATGGCAAACCACTCTAGTATCTTTGCCAAGAAAATCCCAAATGGAGTTATGAAGAGTTGGGCACCACTGACAAAATCATAGCAATGAGGAGATAGCTCATGAGACTGGGAAGGTGGTAAGACTAGATGGCTTCTTCAGGATTCTGAAAGTGATGGTGAAAAAAAAAAGTTTTACCTTAGAGGAGGGCATGGTGTTGAGAAGAGATTTGTTTTGTTCTTCCCTTCCCTTTCCTTCCCTTCCTTTCCCTTCCCTTCCCTTCCCTCTCCTTCCCTTCCCTCTCCTTCCCTTCCTTCTCTTTCCCACCTCTTCTACTCTCTTTACTTCCCTCCATCTCTTCTTTCTTTCTTTCTTTCTTTCTTTCTTTCTTTCTTTCTTTCTTCCCTTCCTTCTTTTTCCAACCTTTCCTTCCACTGGCAGGCAGCAAAGAAAGAGTAAATAAATAGAAAGAAATCCAAATGAGGAGAGTAAAGGGGAAATTCAACTCATTTCAAATCAATAAGCATTTACTAAGTGTCTATCATGTGCCAGACACTGTGTTGGGTTCTGGAAATTAAAAATAAGCAAGCCAAAAAACTAAACTGATATAGTAAAAAAAATCTCCACTCTAGATAGTCTTACATTCTGTTGGGGGAGGACTGAGTAAGCATATATGAATAGAAAATTAAATGCAGATTATATATAAAAACAGGAACTACTAGCAAGTAGGGTTATCAGGAAAGGCTTCCTGTAGAAGGCGATGGAGCAGAGCCTTGAAGGAAGCTAGGGATTCTATGAAAAGAGAGGGAAGGAGGGAGAGCACTCCAGGCATGGCAGACAGTCTGTGAAAAAGAACAGAGAGAGGAGGTGGAGGGTCCTATTTGAAGAACAGCAAGCAAGCCAATTTCCTGCCAAGAGACTCTGGGTTACAGGGGCCTGATAAACATGGACCAGTCTAGTGAAAATGTTACAGCCTGTTAAAAAATGTTTATTGGCTTTGGGAGGGAAGCCCATCTCCTAGGGAGTATTAGAGCATATCATTCTATGTTGGGGAATGGAGCAAACTGTGAGAGCTTGTGGAGGTAGCCAGTAGGGATGGAGAGGAGCCATGGAAAGACTCCTAGCTAGGAGACAGACTGACATCTGTGCCTGGCTTGGTTGCTAACCAGCTGTGTGACCTTGAATGAGCTCTTTGAGACTCAAGGTTCCCCATCTTCGAGATAAAGGTATTGGGCTTGATGATACCAAAGATCCCCTCAAGATGGAGATCCTAGAGTTTGATGATCCTTCTCTTTCTTAACAATCCTATGTACCCCTTAAAGACCTCCAATGACGAGTAGCTCACTACCTCCAAAGCACTTTGTTCCTTTTTTTGAAATCCCTAATCATAACACAACATCAACATTTTCCTCTTGGCATCTTCTAGCTATTGCTTCTGTTTCTGAGCTCCAGGACCAAAGAGAATAACTTTAATCTTTCTTTCACATGACAGCCCTTCAAATACTACCTTATAGGAAGGACTTTAAGAGAAAAAAAAACAGAACAAGACTGAGTCAGAATATTTCAGGGATCCCTCCGACCCTTTCACTAACTTGCTGTGTGGCTCTGGAACATTATTTAAACTTCCTGAGCCTTGCTCTCTACCTATAAAGTGAATGAGTGGGACAGTGTCAGAGGTATCAGACTTGGGCTCTGTAAGCCACAATGGCTCACAAAACTCTTCAAAGCACTCTAAATGAGGTTAAAATATAATTGGGACCAGGCCTAGAGATGGGAGGTCCTAGGTTCAAATCCGGCCTCAGACACTTCCCAGCTGTGTGACCCTGGGCAAGTCACTTGACCCCCATTGCCTACCCTTGCCAATCTTCCACCTATAAGTCAATACACAGAAGTTAAGGGTTTAAAATAAAAAAAAAACAAACAAAAAAAATACCAAAAAAATATAATTGGGAAATGTTTAACAAAATAAATGAATAAAACTATAATACAATTTATAATGATATTATTTTGTGGCTTTCTAAGTCAATATGTGGCTAACAGAGATCTCTTTCTATTTTAGCATGATACTACTGGGTTAGATCTATGGGACCTTCCAAGAATAATATTCCTTGGTTTTACTAAAAAAATACAATTAGAGAGTCCCAGGGGAAAGAAGTTCAGAGCAGAATAAGTCATTATGGGTAGAATGAGTAACCTCTCAGGCCCTTTCTAGCTCTCAGTCTATGTTCCTGCTCGAATGATCTTCTCTAAGTCACTTTTTCACTTCATTCTCTACTTGTCAGTTTCATCTCCTGTAAAATGGGTGTATTTATGGATTAGATGGCTTCTGGGTCCCCCCAGCTCTAACTTTAGGATCCTAGCATAAGGTGGAGACTCTACAAGGATTCGGAAGGACTGAGAGGATGACTGGAGAAAGTCATTCAAGACTGAGTCATATCAGACATCCCCTTGATGGATGACTTATTTCCAGACCAGGTCATTGATTTCTGTTGACCAGCTCCCAGAAGAACCAGCCAGCAACTCTTATCTCCTTGAACTCTGATCTAGGAGTCTGGGGAAGGTTGGATCCATTCATTCCGGAGCTCTGAACAGCAATCTTTCCAGGGAACGAGACTTGTAAGCTCCCTCATAATGAAGATAAAGGAAGTGATCTGCAGCCCAAATTTAGAAGCTGCTAATACACTGTAGCGTTAACGTGTCTTTTAAATGATTGCTTCTGGCAACTATTTCTTATCCTTTTTAGTGAAATTAAACCTGGGTGACAGTACATGGTCTAAGAAGCGCGAGGAACATCAGACTAGATTAATTCCTACAGACCTCCCCCGATGATGCATATGTATAAGTCTTAAGAGTTATCAAGAAAATCTTTCCCAAGCTGAAGAAAGATGGTGGTGGCAAGAGTGGCACCAATGAACAGGGTCCTCCAAGCACCTCGAGGTAGTGTGGTCTAATGGGCAGAACATTGGACTTGGAGTCAGGAAGATCTAGATTCAAATACCTTCTCACTTACTAGATAGATGTGTGTCATGCAAACCACTCTGGGTCAGCCTCAGTTTCCCCTTCTATAAAATGAAGAGGTTAGACTAGAGAGCTTTGGAGGCCCTTTCTAATTCAGAATTGACCTTAAGATCTTATTTGCATGATTTTCACTTGGTTTTCCTAGTCCTTCAGCTCCTCCACTGTAAAATAAGGAGTTTAAACCAGATGGCCTCCAGGGTCCTTTCCATTTCTAAACTTGCTCTCTGACAGTCCTAAGTGGGGAGTGATTTGACTTCTTTGGCCATCATTTCTGTAAAATGAGGGGGTTGGACTAGCTGGCCTCTAGTTCTGAATCTACTAGCCTTGGGTCCCATTCTCTTGCTTTCTAAGAAAGAGGAAGTCATAATACATTGGTAAGAGAAACAGATTTGGAATTAGAACTGACCTGGGTTGGAAGACTGACTGGACTATTAATCAAGCATTTGTTCAACACTACTGACAGCCAGAAAATTTGCTTGGCATTGAGGATACAAAAACAAATACAACACAGCCCCTTCCTTAAGGAGATTACATTCTAATTCATTTATTTTAATTCTATTCCATCTTATTACAGTCTCATCCATCTGACCTTGGGAGAACCACTTAGTCTCTCTAGGGCTCTTCCCTCCCCTATAAAATGACAGGGATGGACTACTCCAGTGGTGTCAAACATAAATAAAAATGCACATAAGGATCCCTGTGGGCTATATGCTGCCATAAAAGCCACCCATGGGGGCAGCTGGGTAGCTCAGTGGATTGAGAATCAGGCCTAGAGACGGGAAGTCCTAGGTTCAAATCCGGCCTCAGACATTGCCCAGCTGTGTGACCCTGGGCAAGTCACTTGACCCCCATGGCCCACCCTTACCACTCTTCCACCAAGGAACCAATACACAGAAGTTAAGGGTTTAAAAAAATTTTTTTAAAAAAAGCCACCCATGTTATTTTCTATTTTTACTAATTTTGTTAAAAATTTCCCAATTCCATTTTGATCTGCTCAGTAGTATGTGGGAGGTTGTGTTGGATATTTTGCCCCTTTTAGACAGGAACCATAAGAGCCTAGATAAACGATCACTGGCTTTGGATAAGTGTTGGATACTTCTGGACTTGATGCCCCTTTTAGGCAGGAACCACAAAAGACTAGATAAAAGATCACTGATCTCTGAGATCAGAGAACCTGGGTTCGATTCCTATAGAAGATGGGATTTTAGCTGGGACTTGAAGGAATCCAGGGAGACTGGGAATCCGAAGTAAGGAGGAGGGCACCAGTGATAATGCTTGAAATTAGGCACGACTAGGAGGCCATTGTCCCTGGATGGCAGAGCACACAGGGGTGTGTAAGCTATAAGAAGACTGGACAGGTTAGGGAGTTCTAGGGCTGGATTACAAAGGACCAAGCAGAGGATTTTAATGGAGCTTTTGAAATTTACAGCTGAAAAAAGCCTTTTTTTTCTCCTTTTTGTGGGGAGTGAAGATAGGAGGGAAGTAGGAGGGGAAGAAGAAGAAGGGGGAGGCCTTGAGAAATTACTGGCCTGTTAATTGCCATCCAAATGCTGATGTTTTATTTTGTGGTACTTAAAGATTTTATTAGGGACTGGAGTTTTTAGTTAGTGTTCGTTGCCCCAGGAGTTTTAAAAGAACTGATTTTCTGTCAGAAAAGATTGGAATCAATTGCAGGCCTCCCTTCCAGATAGTGCAAAGACATTTATTTAAAGGTTTAGATGCTCAGCCCGCCTTATCTGTATTCTGAGGAGCTTGTCCGATGAAATAAAATTCATTCATGCCTTCGCTCCCTGTGTTATTGACAAAGTGTACGCTTTATGTGACTCAGATCCAGCATCCCCACTTCTGGGAATATTTCTCTCTAAACTTGTCTGGGAGAATTATTTTATTACATTTTTTCCCATGCCAGCTCCGATATGTCTGAATGGGAAATTCTCAGGGTAGAGGAAGGGTGGAAAGTGGTGGTGCTGGTCGGGGCAGTGAGCAGGGAGCCAGAGGAGTGACCAGACCTAGAGTGGGAAGCTGGAATTAGCAAATGCACAGTAGGATGTAGATTGTTCTTGCTCAGACAGTTGGGAAAGCCTCAAAGGTTAAATGATTTCTTCGTGTGTAATAAACTGTGTGTGACACCCGACTCCTGGGAAAGAAAAAAATCCTCCTCCTCACTTGTGTTTGACCGTGCTCAGCTTCTTAGACTTGGCAAGTGATATGTGGGGAGAGTCTCTCTCTTGGTCACCTTGGGAGGCCCAGATACTACTGAGGGCAGAGGCTGTGACGTCTTCG
>NC_058133.1:499117262-499125904 GCF_016433145.1 Gracilinanus agilis | reverse complement strand
CTCTCTTCTCTCTCTCTCTCTAGTTCTCTCTCTCTCCTCTTCCTCCCTCCTTCCCTCTCTCCCTCCCTTTCTCTCTCCTTCCCTCTCTCCCTTTCTCTCTCCCTCTCTCCCTCCCTTCCTCTCTCTCTCTCTATTCCCCCTCCCCCGACTTCCAAGAAGATTTGAACACGACATCCCATGAATATATTGCATCTCTCAGAATCCGCTGAGTTGTGACGAGGATTTACTGGAAGGCACTCTAAGTAACGAACTGGATGCTGAAAAAGGATGGGTAGTTAATTACATGGTCAATTGCACATCCATATTTACACAGCGATATTACAGGATTATTTTCACCTTGCAAAACAAATCCATCTGGATAAATCAATATTATTTCCCAATACAGTTCCTAATCTCAGCTCAGAAAGAATACCAAGAGCCAGGGAAATCTAATACTATTCTCTCAAAATAATTGGACAGATTCCTCCCCAAGAACAGTCCTCAAAGAAAGAGACTGGTTAATCAGTGTTTGACAGCACTTGGAGCTCAGTGCTAAAGATTTAGAAATGGTCCCTGGAGGGGGCACATTAATATCTTTAATGGGAGGTGAGTTTTTGCTACAGAGAGAAGTCTTTTGGACCAGGCATTTCACATTTTTCAGTGGCAAATGAACTATTTCTTGACATTTGGGAGAAAGTCAGCAGAAATTAATGGCTTCTCCACAGTAACAGCCAATGACTTCTGAACTTTATCTACATGCTTCAGGACAGAGCAAGAGGTCCCATTCTTTTCTCTTTCAATTGGCTAAAATGATGGGTACAATTGAACAAGGCAAAACTGAATAGGTATAAATGTAAAGTCCTGTCCTTGGGTTCAAAAAGCCAATGATGTAAGTACAGGAGGAGGATGCTTGTTTAGATGTCAATTCACGTGAACAAAAAGGAGTTTGAGTGAACTCCAAGCTAAAGATGAGTCATATAGCCTGGCTTCCCCAAAGGCTAATATAGTTTTAGTTGTAATAATAGCTGTGAAGCAGAGCTTGAGGGAAAGGTGATTAGATAATTTCAAAGTCCCTTTTAATTCTGTATCCTAAGGTTCCTCTTCTAGAGGGGAAGCACTCATCTCACTTTACTCTATCCAGTAATATCTTGGATATTGTGTTCTAGCTGGATACCGCAGTTTTGAGAGGACACTGATAAGCTGGGGAACATCCTGAGGAAGAGGACCAGGATGATGAGTACTTATAACCTCAAAGTCATATCATTTGAGGAAGGGTCAAAAGAAATGGGCATATTGAGCCTGGAGGGAAGCAGACATTATTGTCATCTTCAAGCACTTTATAGTCTGATGTGTTAGAGGGATAAGATTTACTTTGGCAATTGAGAAAGTTGGGAGGGTGGAAGAGATAACTGGGATTAGTGGGTAGAAGAAATAAACAACTTTTGGCTCAATTTAAGGCATGTACACAAATGCATACACATACATGCACCACACACAATAATTTGGAATGCTTTGAGTTGCCATCAAAATGAATGAGTTCTCCATTCACTGAAAGTGTTTTAGCAAGGATTGAAGTTCACATATAAGACATTTGTTTCTGGTGTTCCTTCACAGGGTGGGAGGTTTGAATAGACCGTTAGCCTTCTATCTGACACAGATTCTTGTTTTTGCAAGTGGAATCATTAGAATCAATTTTTTGCAAGTGTATTTATGGTTTGTGTATCTAACAAGGTTAGTTTAAAGAACTAAAGTTCTGTTTCTAAGGACAGCTAAATGGTATAGCGTATAGAGCCCTGGTTCTGGAGTCAGGAAGACACGAGTTCAAATCTAACTTCAGACACTTACTAGCTGTATGACCTTGGGCAAATCACTTAACATCTCTCTGCCTCAGTTTCCTCCACTATAAAATGAGGAAAGTCAAATCATCTGGGAAGCTAGGTGGCATAGTGGTTAGAGTATTGCATCTGGACTCAGGGAAACTCATCTTCCTGAGTTCCAATCTATTCTCAGTCACTTATTAGCTTTGTGACCATGGTCAAGTTACTTAACCCTGTTTGCCTCAGCTTCTTTTTCTATAAAATGAGCTGGAAAAGGAAATGGCAAACCATTCCAGTATTTTTGCCAATAAAATCCCAAAAGGGGTCATGAAGAGTCAGACATACCTGAAAAATTAATGAATAACAGAAAAGACAATAACATCTACTTCATGGGGTTGTTGTGATCATGTATGATAAAGTCCTTGACACATAGTAGGTATGTAATAAATGCTTGCTTCCTTCCCTTCATTAAAAAATATTTTCATTCACTATACTGCTCGATTCCTATAGAAGCCCTGTGAGTTAGGTGGTATTAACATTATTATTCCCATTTTGAATATGGAATGAAAACCAAGAGAAACACTGGGATACCACATCTAGAGTTGGAACTGGACCCAGAGCTCATCCAGTCCAATTCTCCCATTTTACAAATGAGGAAACTGAGTCTCAGAGCAATTAAATGCTTTCCATTTGACCATAAAGTCATAGAAATGAGAGTTTTAAGGGATGTCATGGACCATCTTATTCATTTTGTAGATGAGGAAACTGAGAACCAGAGAGGCTGTGTGATATGACCAGGGTCATGCACCTAATAAATAGCAGAGGGAGGGTTTGAACCAAGTATAACTGACTCTAAGAGGTAGCACTCTAACACTTGGTACACACTGATTCCTCACTGTGACAAGGAGTATTCTTCTGGGCTAGAACATAAGTAGAACTTAAGAAATGTTGGAAGACTGAGTGTTCGTTGACTGGTGAAGGTTAGGTTAGTGTAATATCAATAATAATAATTGCTAACATTGTATAGTGCTAACTATATATCAGGTATTATGCTAAGAGGTTATTTTATTTTATTTTTTTTGGAATATTTTTTATTGATTAAGAAAAATTTTCTATGGTTACATGATTCATTTCCTTTCCCTCCCTTCCTCCTACCCTCCTCCCAAAGCCTATGCACAATTCCACTGGATTTTATATGTGTCACTGATCCAGACCTATTTCCATATTATTAATATTTGCATTAGGGTGATTGTTTAGAGTCTACATCCCCGATCATATCCCCATCAACCCATATGATCAAGCAGTTGTTTTTTTCTGCATTTCTGCTCCCACAGTTCTTTCTCTGGATGTGAATAGTGATTTTTCTCATAAGTCCCTCAGAAATGTTTTGAATCATTGCATTATGGCTAGTAGAGAGGTCCATTACATTCAATTGTACCACAGTATATCCGTCTCTGTGTATAAGGTTTTCCTGGTTCTGTTCCTTTCATTGCATCGATTCCTGGATGTCATTCCAGTTCACATGGAATTCCTCCAGTTCATTATTCCTTTTATGTGCTAAGAGTTATTATCTCATTTAATCTTCACAATAACCTTGGAAGATGGGAGATAATAGTATCCCCATTTTATAGATGAGGAACTGAACTGAGGCAAATAAAGGTTAGATGACTTGCCCAGGTCACCCTGCTAATAAGTATTATAAGTGTCTAAGGTTCAATTTGAACTGACTCTAGAGTCAGTGCTCTATTGCACCATCTATTTGTTCCCCAATTCTGGCTGGTGCTACAAAACTAGGAAGGATTTGGGAATGGGGTCTGGAAATGGATCATGTTTTTGTCCTCCAAGGACCATCCAAGGTAAATTCATAGAGACTGATTTCTACATGTCTCATGAGTTTTTGATTTTATGTTCTAAACAATTTGTCAAGTCACAACATGTGTAGGGTGGTACAGTCACCAATGGAATCATGCCTCTGAGCAGATAAGCATAGGAGCCCTGGCAGTGGCAGTACTTTTCAGACTGCTATTCATTCTTCCATTCCAGTCCTCTTACCCATTACTGGGGGAAGCAACTGCTATGGAGATGAGGCCAGTCATCCCCACTAACTACTAACCAGCTGTTCTCCCCACCAACAGGCAGGCTAGCTGAGTGGAAACAGCATGGGATATGCAGGAGGAAATCAATATAAGCCAGACTAGTCAAGCCACCACCACTACCTTCACCATCATCTTCCCTCATCTCTTGATGGAAAATCCCCCCCAACTCTAATCCCCAAAGACCTGCATGTCCTCCACCATCATCCTGAGAAGCAAACCTTGTGGACATGCAGCCACAGATACTGAAGACTCAGAAAGTTCTTGCCACCAAATTCTTTGGGACTATAAAATGGTTCAGTGTTGAAAATAGACACGATTTCATCAGTGGAAATGACCTTAAAGTCGAGTCATTAACATCTGTTTTGTCACCACACCCTAAGGACCCTGGGGCTTCTCCATCTGACTTATAGCTGGAACTTTCTATAGGTGTCTTCTCTCCCATTAGAATATGAGCTCTTTGAGATCAGGAATTGTCATGTTCTTATTATGCCACTTACTTTTATTCCCAGCACCTAGCACAGTAATTTGCATGTTGTAAGTGCCTACTAAATGCTTCATTCATTCATTCATTCATTCATTCATTCATACATGTACCTGCACATTCATTTATTAATTTTTGCATTATCCTTGCATGCATTCATTATTCCATGCATGCATTTGAGCATGCATTCATTAATTCATGCAGGTATCCGAGCATGCATTCATTCTTAGGAAGTTTTAATTTCCATCTAAAAGCCTTTTCTGAATGTGTACCATATTTTGAAAATCATGTCCAGGCATTGCTATGAGCTGAAAAAAAAAACCCACAACTGAATCCACACAAGACATCTCATTCAATATTTAGACTTGTTTGGGGAAGCATTTGGGCAAGGGAAAAAACACACACCTGTCAATTATGTTCCATGTGGGTTGCTGAGTGACAGATGCTCTGCTCCGAGATGGAGGAAGGATTTTCCTATGGAGGAGAAGGAGTGGCGATCAAGGTGCGCCATGACAAGAGACCTTAGAGTCTGGGAAGCCAACCAGTGGAGCATCCCAGGGCTTCTGTGCTATCAGCAGCGACTTCTTTATTTCTGAGCTGACTGTCCCTCCAGGTGAAGGGCCCCCCTTTACATGCTACTTGCCCAGAGGCGGTTGTGGGCTGATTGAATGTGTTCTGTCTAAAGCAAGTAGCATGATCTCTCGGGGAGGCTGGTAACTCGGTCTAACAAGTGTCACGAACTCATTCACATTGCAGGCAGGGCCCCGGAACTGGTTTTCCAATGACCTAGATTACTTAGTGTTATTATATGTTTTTCCCTATGGCCCTGTTTCTCAGACTAAAAAAAGCAAAACGAAAAAAACGAAAAGAAAAAAAAATTCAAAAAAAATCCTAATCAAAGGCAATGTGTTGCTCTAGGCTGGCAGAACGACTTTGTAACGGGAGGCCTGACAAGTGTTTGGTGGTAAAAATGCAAGGCAGAGATTTCTCTCTGAAAGGTATTCTCCCTGTAGGTCTTTTCTTTTTTTTTTTTCTTTTTTTTTCCTTCCTGTGTGATGTTTTTAACACTGAATTAGGATAAAAGATACAGAATAGTCAGCGAATTGACTCCCTCAGGCCTGATGCTTGTACTTAGAATGTAGTCCCAGGTTAGCAGTTAGATTGACTGGAGATCTGGATAATCAGGGTTAGTAAAGATACAAGGCATCATCTACTCACTTGTGCTTTTCATACAAAAATAATAGACTTAAAGGGTGTATTTATCCTCCTCGTCTACTTTCTACTTGTATGATGATTCATCTCAGGTGGGGATTAAAAGTAAAACAAACTAAGTATAAATTAAATATTCTTTTCACTAAACTGTAATGTTGTAGGAGCAGCTTATCAAAACATTAATTTTACTTATTTTTTGCACTTGTAGTCAGGGGGCGATTGTCCCAAACTCTTTATATTGACTCTGACTTGTCAACTCCATCCTATCATATGTTTTCTTTAGATGAAAGTAGAATTTTTTAACTGAGATCCCTCTTCTCCTTCTTCTCCTTCTCTTCCTTCTTCTCTTCCTTCTCCTCTTCCTTTCCTTCTCTTCCTCCTCCTTTATAAATGTGAATTAAAAAAATTTTAATGACTGTATCATTTACTTTTCTATTTATGTTCTATACTCTGGAAAGAATATGTTTAATTCTCCCAGAAAAGGTCATCTATCTTTAACATGTGGCCAGCATCTCCTGCTCTTACTTTGGCCCTATCCTGAATTAATGAGCTCCCTTTCCCTAGATAGAAGGATACTGAGCTTCCAACATCTTTAGTAGTTTCTCCCTCCCTATTGATGTTTTTCTAGCAACTGTGTTGTGTAATTTCATCTTCTTGCTTTTAAAACTATTAAAAAAATTTTTTTTGCTGTTTTCTGTTTCTTAAATCAGTATAGTATCCTTCATTCCCCCCTTTTCCCTCTCCAAGAGCCATTCCATATGCAAATAGTAATGTTTTTTTTTGAAGAGGAAAAAAAAGTTAATCCAATGGATTGATACATTGAGAAATTCCAAAAATAAGTGCAATGTGAAATAGATCATTATTTGATCTTTATAATTTTGTTACATTTCCTTTTTTTCTTTTTTTTTGCTTTGTGGCTGCTGTTCCCATTTACATTATTATAGTCACTGTGTATATTGTTTTCTTGGTTCTGTTTACGCTTCATCAGTTCAAATAGATTTTTCTATACTTCTCTATATTCATAACAGATCTCATTTCTTATAGCATAGTAGTATTCTGTCACATTCATGTACCACCATTTGTTTAGCCACTCCTAATTAGTGGGCATTTACTTTGTTTCTGATTCTTAGCTCTCATAAAAAACTATATATAGTAGAATATATAGAGACTAATTTTTTTCTTATTATGGTTTCCTTGTTGTATTAACCCAGTAATGGAGTCTGGTTCAAAGTATAGTCACTTTATTTGTAGAATTGCAAATTACTTTTCAAAATGATTGCATCACCTTACAGTTCCACCAATAATGCATTAATGTGACATTTTTTCCCACAATCCCTCAAAACTGACTCTGGTTTGCCATTTTTTTGCCAGTATGCAGGGAATGAGGTAAAAACCTAAGAGTTTTTTTGATTTGCATTTCTTTTTATCATCTCCTTGTTATCCAAATGTTCTAGACTATCTTTTCTCCAATACACAGAGAGCTCTGAGATGAAAAAATATTTTTGTTGGCTATCCTTATCTGTAATATCTTTAGAACACAATAGTAACCATTAGTTTGTTTTTTATATTTTATTCTGTCATACTGTGAGTGATCAATGGAATTAATCATATTACTGTTTATTTATTGAATCCCCCTGGGTTTTCAATTTTGATTACTTAATTAAAGATTGCTTGGCATAGCCTGTTCATGTTATTTTTTGAAAACTACTATAAAGACTTTAATAAACTGGATGATTTCCCAGAATCAGAATCAGAGAATATGAGAACTGAAAGGTACTTTACTGATACTCTCCAAGTCTTCTTATTTTAGAGATGGGAAAACTGAGACTCTCCAAGGTTCAGTCTTTTGACCAAGGTCAGATAGTAAGTGATAGAACCATATTCGAACCCAGTTTTTCTGATCCCAAATCCACCGCTCTTTCGACAATGTTTTGCTGACTCCTTCCAGATAGAAAGGAAAACCCAACATGAGTTTAAATAGCTGAGAATGTAGAACTGAGGTTGTAGCTGCACATACAGCCTAAGTTTTGTAGAGGAAAAACCTGGTTGATTTAAAATGACTTGTCATTTTGATGAATAGGTTGTTTGAATTCAACCAGATCTTTTCAAACTGGTTTATGGGTCTAGACACAGCACAAGTAGATCATTCTTCAATTCCATAAAGAAAAAAAATAAGGAAGAAAAACCCTCCTCCACACTGTGATTATGAATTCTGAGTGTGTCATCACCTATTCTCTCCAAGTCCTGTAATTGAAACAAGCCCAGTGACATACAACTCTCCCATAAAACTAACGTGTCATTTCTAGGACTTTTCATTGTCATCAAGGAGTTGACAGGCCCATGAAAGGCTTGGGGCTGAAGTGAAAAGAAAGGAGGAGCTGCTGGCTTAAAGGGTGTAGGATGCACCATCTATCAGGAGAGCTGGCATGCAACCAGTCTTTATCAAGCACCTAGTGGGCACTCAGCATCCACTAGACCCAGTGCTACATATGAGAGAAAGAGATGCATGACAGCTGTCTAAAGAAATATAGCAGCAGTGGGGGGAGTGGGGAGAAATAGGGAGGAAGCATGGAATCATCCATTCACTGGGTTTGAATGTTCTTATTTCGCTGAATCACAGATTTCAAGGGAGTCTGGGCCAAGAGTCCCTTCTAAATCCCATATGCAGGTATCTGTCACACATTACAGGGGTTAGGGGTAGAGCGCCTCTGTGGTCTGGAAAACTGATGTGATATTTTTTGGCCTCTTCATACCAGAGAAGAAATCTGAATTTTTTCTTTTTCTTTTACAGGCTGTTTACAGTAAAAGAAATTGTGTATATTTATGACATGAAAAGATAAAATACATTGATATTATACTCTCCATATATTTTATGCACTTCTGAGTTTCTAAACTTATCTGTGTTGTCTTTTGGCCTTCCTATATTGTTTGTGGTTTCCCCCAAATTCCCATCTAATTTCTTAGGCCAACCCATAATATATTGAAATCATGGGGGGGGGAATCACAATTTGGGAGGGATATATATATATATATATATATATATATATATATATATAT
>NC_058133.1:499102877-499114608 GCF_016433145.1 Gracilinanus agilis | reverse complement strand
TCCTCTCCTCTCCTCTCCTCTCCTCTCCTCTCCTCTCCTCTCCTCTCCTCTCCTCTCCTCTCCTCTCCTCTCCTCTCCTCTCCTCTCCTCTCCTCTCCTCTCCTCTCCTCTCCTCTCCTCTCCTCTCCTCTCCTCTCCTCTCCTCTCCTCTCCTCTCCTCTCCTCTCCTCTCCTCTCCTCTCCTCTCCTCTCCTCTCCTCTCCTCTCCTCTCCTCTCCTCTCCTCTCCTCTCCTCTCCTCTCCTCTCCTCTCCTCTCCTCTCCTCTCCTCTCCTCTCCTCTCCTCTCCTCTCCTCTCCTCTCCTCTCCTCTCCTCTCCTCTCCTCTCCTCTCCTCTCCTCTCCTTTCTTCTCCTCTCCTTTGTTCTACTTTTATCCTTCTTGGACTAAACATGAGTCTAAACCTTCTTCTATGTGATAGTTCTTCAAATACCTGGGAAAAGGTATCACCTTCACCTCCTGCCAAGTCTTCACTTCTGCCAGCCTCAGTTTAACTGATTCTCCATCAGCAACGGCTCCAGTTCTCTTACTATTCTTTTCACCAGCTTTTAGATATTTAGGTGTTCAACCTTGCCTATTGATTTCTCAAAATGTATTGCCCACTACTGAGCACCCTATTCTAAGCAAGCATGATACTGTAGGTTAGCTGGGCTGTGACCTTGGAGAGCTCATGGTTTGCTCTGATACACGGATGGATCAGGGAACTTATCAGAAATAGATATCACTGCCAATGTTGCAATAAAGCATTTGTGGGATTTGAGAGTTAAGGGGGGTTACTATCAGTTTTCAAATCCAATCTATACCCCAAAGGAATCATCCAAGCCCTACTTAAAGGAATTGAGAATTCACAGTCTGCTGAAGCAACTCATTACAGTTTCAAACTACTGTAAGTGATCGAATTAAAAAAAAAGACATAAGATCTCAATAAACCTTTTTATATCTTTTTGCCATTGTTCTTCCTTCTGTTTTCTGGGGCTCAGTAGAAAAAGTCAAATCCATCCTTCATAGGACAAACCTTCAAATACTTAATGACAGCTACCACATATCTCTCGAGCCTCCTTCTCTTTAGGTTAAACATATCCAGTTCCTTCGCCCAATTTTCATATGTCATCAACTCAAGGTCTTTCCAAATTCTAGTTAACCTACCTTGGACACTCTCTAATTTATCAATGTTCTTCTGTCCATGGTATCCACGTTTGAATTCAACCAGATAATTAATTATCGACAAGTTCTTACCCAAGTAACTTTTGATATAATGTAAGTTCACCATAGGCAGGCTATCCAGTGTTCTAGGAATCTATTTCCAGGTCACTTGAATCACAAGACAATATCCAGCACAGTTCTTGGCAACTGGAGGTACTTATTTGATTGATTGACCTGTATTTGTTCTACTGTGACTTATACCAGGATCTACAATTTTCTTTCTTTCTGCACTATTTTTTTTCCTTATAGGAGAGCTATTAGTGTTCTGTAAATTCTTCTCCCTTCCCTTAGGTAAAATTTCCTGTCCTGGAACTAAGACCAGGGGTGGGAGAGAGATAGCCAAAACTGCAGGCAAGAGCCAATTATTAAAATTCTGAGTGTGAGCTTTTAGTCCTTCAGAAATCAGCAAACCTGTGACAAATTGAAGCTTGACATTCTTTTGTTGATTGTCTAGGCTTAAGAGAGTAACATGAAAAATATTAATAATGCATATTAAATGTAAAACCATGTCTTGTAGTACTTTTTTGGGGTCATTAAATATTTAGTATCATACCACTGACTAAGCACCAGTGGCAATTCTTTTGGTTTTCCATCGAATTGCATATCATAGTCTCAACCTTACACATACTTTATCCACTTAGTTTTTCCTGCATGGATTGTTAGATTGAAGTCTTTTAAGTGATTAAAGATCTCATTTTGGGGTCTCTTTAATGTTTCAGGTTTTGATGCAACCAATCCCACCAACTATGAGAATTCTTTTTCAATTTTGATTTTTTACTGGACATCTTTCCAGACAAATGTCTTTGGCACAAATACATCTTTATGTTCTCTTCGTTTATAAAAATAACCAGGGGAAGTTAAGTGGCTCAGTAGACTGAAAGCCAGGCCCAGAGACAGGAATCTTTGCTTCAAATCTGGCTTTGGACACCTCTTAGCTGTGTGACCCTGAGCAAGTCACAACCCCCCATTGCCTGACCCCTACCACTTTTATGCCTTAGAACCAATACACAGTATTAATTCTAAGACAGAAGGTAAGGATTTAAAAAATAACCGAATATCATTGAACAAAGTTATTGAAGTAGTCATATCTTTCAGGGAACCAAGTAAAATTTATATATATATATATATATATACATATATATACATATATATATATATATACACATATATACACACACACACATGAGATATTTAGCTGGATGAGATCCTTTATTGTGGCATTTTGTTACACATAGTCAAATCTTAATAGTCAATTAATAATCTTACTAAGAATCTACTTTCCATTTTCAGCATCAGAAACTTTTAAAAATAGATCAGGTTTTAATTACATGCCATATCATCTCATTTTTAATTTTTTCTCTAATTTGGTGTTGATTTTGATCTTTGTCCTAAACAAGTCAATGAAATGACTATATACAAATGGCTGATTTGAAAATTAGTTCCTTTGACAGTCCAGAAAAACATGGTTTTTCTAACTTAATCTTTCTCTTTCTAGGAGGGAATACAGTGTCCCTCCCTACCTCCTCCTATTTGGTAGTCACAACCTTCTTTTCTTCCCTGTTCTTTCTTTGGAACTGCCCACCAGTTCTGTACTTCTGAACTTCTGTACACTACTGCAGTGGATAGAATACTGGGCCTAGAGTCATCTTACTGAATTCAAATCTAGCCTCGGACACTTACTAGTTGTGTGATCTTAGGCAAATCATTTAACCCTCTTTTTCCTTACATCTTCATCTGTAAAATGTGATGGAGATGGCAAACCATGCTATTATCTTTTCTAAGAAAACCCCAAAAGAGGTCATGAAGAATTGGACACAACTGAATAACAACAATTCATGTCTGGAATATTAAAACTTCCTGTATTTCGTGGTTGTTCATGGTAACCTTGACTGTGATTCAAGGAATGGAAAATCAATCAGATTCACTTGTGTGAGGCTTTTCTTCTCCATCAAAAAAGCAACAACTATGAACAGCCTGCATATGTAGGCCATCATGATCTTGAAGCCAAGTGAGATAGTCCTGCACCTGGAGCTGTCTGAGCTCTTTTTCAGTCTGGACCCATTAGTTTTAGGAAGAATTTGGTGTAAGCATCTGTCAAGGCTCAAGGGCAGCCAATAAGGATCACCACAGGCTCCTTCCTCTAGGCATGGCCTGAAGAACATGAAGCCTGATCATGTTATAGTATCATGTAAGATCCTGTCTCTTTAGAGCTAGTTTCTAACACAGATTTTTTGTGTTTCAGCCTCTGCTCCAGGCTGAAGGAATTCATAGACATAGTTCAGAAATATCTCAGTGTGAGGAGATGGAAGGGTTTCCATAGCATCCTCCCCTAATCGTCCTTGACTTCTACTCCCTTGGTTGTCTCCAATTGATCCAAGTGGCCTTTTCTCAAGGACATTATCTTAAACATGGCCTGTAAAATGATCCATTGTTTTTAAGTCAACAAGTATTTTAAGTGCCTACTGTGTTCCAGGCACACGTTAAACACTAGTCTTGAATAAAGCCATCCCAATGAATAAGAGAGAGATGTCTGTGTATTCCAGGCCATTGGACTTTCTCATTTCTTCATAGTGAGTCAATTTCTAGCATATTTTTTCCTGCCCTTTCCTAGGGTCACCTTTGTGTTAAAGTCACAGAGTATTAAAATATATGTTGATTCTACTTGAATTTTTGGGGAAAAATGACTCTATTTCCTGCCAGCAGATGCCAGGATAGGAGCTACAATTGTTCTTATAGGGGTGGTTTTTGTTGCTGGTTTTTGTTTTTAAAGTCTTACTGAAAGCACTACAATTTAAGATGACTTCTTTGAATATAATAATAATAATAATAATAATAATAATAATAAATATAGAGCCTTGCTTGCAAACTATTTATTTGACCTTTTAAAAACTTTCAGGTAGACGCTATTATTACCCATGATTTACAGGTGGAGAAACTGAGGCACAGAGAAATAAAGTGACTTGACTAGAGTCACTCAGTAAATGGCTGAGGTAGAATTCAAACTCCAGTCTCTCCATCTCCAAAGGCAGTGTGCTCTCTCCATTATGCCACCCACTGCCTCTAAATGCTTTTTGTTGTTCCTGGATACATGACAAGACAAATGTTGCCAGCTCCTTTATTTGCTATTTTCAGGAGAACTTATGATATATGTTTCCACTTAATGGTAGCTTCCTTTTGTCTTCTCGATTCATTTGTAGTGAGACTGTCAAGACTGATATAATTCAGTTGCTTTTCTAGTCAATTCAACTTTTTGATCATTGAATAAGGAACTCGGGCTCTTAGACCTAATTGGTGAGTTTATAGATGGGCTAAAAGCTCTATGACTCTTTAAAAAATGAATTGCTTGATTTTATCATTGTAGGGAAGTTGAAGGGAAGACAATCTCAGCAGTCAAGATTGCTTAGAATAGTGCTTGGCTTATGAAGGTACTTAAATATTTTGAATGATTGAAGATTAGAAACCTATTTGAAAAGAATCAAGAGCTATGGGAGGGAAGGAAGTAGAGACATTGAATTAGAGACACCTTTTTCTTAAGGGCTTGGAAACAATTCAGTGTAATTTGTTTAGTTGGGTAAAAAGGTTGGACACTTTGGTGGAAAATATCCCTCATGGAGTCCATATTGAGGAAGGATTCTCTTTGGATAGTGACTATCTATAGGCGCTCCTGAATCCTTCACAGCCTCCTGGAATCAATCTGTGATTGCTTCAAGAAATTCTGTTTCTTCATTCACACAAGAAAAGCCAAGTGGATGAAGCATATCTATTGCCCACATTTCTATGCCATTTGGGTGGACATCATGGAGAGCTTGTCCATCCATATGTATATATGGACAGATGGATAAGGAGCTAGTCCCAGAATTGAACAAGAGACTTGGCTACATTGCTTTGAGGAAATTAAAAATCCATTTAATTTAATTTAATTTAAACACAATCTTCTCATGAATGCAAATGTTTCTAACATCAATAATAATAAACTATATGTTACATATAAATATATAATAGATAGTGTTTGCAATATTAACATTTGCTCAGTATTGTTATATGGCGACAAGCTGAAGACCATCACTGCCTCTTGCAAAACTGAAAACAAGTATCTCACTGAGAATAAAGGAGAGGCAGGAGAGAGGTGTGAGCAGGCTGAAACGCATAACCATTTGGAACTCCAAAGAAGAATAGGAGTAAAAGGAACCAATGAAAGAGTGTTTGACAAGAAGAGTATAGTTAATAATAAAAATAGTAGCTAACCTTGATGTGGCATTTTAAGGACACAAAGTGCTTTATATCTATTATTTCATGTTATACTCACAACATTTCCAGGAGGTAGAGGCTACGATTATCTTCATTTTAGGGCTAAAGATGGGTTGGCCATGTATGTGGCAAGAGCGAGAGATGACAGGTGCACAGCCAGAGTGCATCATTGGTTTCCTCCCAAGGTTGAGGGAAAGTGAGGAAAGTGTCTTTAGCAGGCGGAATAGACTCTTTCCAGTGAAATTTTGTGAGGACCATGATGAGGTCTGAGTATCCAAGTATGGGTTCTGATTAGCATATTTTTAAGGAACTCCAAAATGAAATCAAGATACATTGGGGCATGATAAAAGGACAGAACGAGATGGAATGATAGCTCAGTGACTTGAAAAAACCAAAGAACTTTTTTTCTTTTTAGGATAAGGAAAGCCTGAGCATGTGGAGTAAGAGAAATTGGTGGTAGAGAAATATGGAATTATTAATAATGGAGCCAAGTCCTAGAGGAGGTAAAAGGGATGGATTAAGGTGCCACAGGTATATGCATATAACATTTATACATATATATGTATGTGCATGCACATATATATATATATATATATATATATATATATATATGTGTGTGTGTGTGTGTGTGTGTGTGTGTGTGTCCAAAAACCCTAAGAAGGTGGTGAGATGGAAGAACAAAGGATAATGGACTGAATGAAAAGACATTTTGAGCATTGAAGTGGGGAAGATGGGGAAGCTCATGCCAGGTGACCTTGGCATTCTCTATAAAGTGATATCATTTGAAGAAAATGAGTATAGCAGGAATAGAGCTATAAACTGAAGGACAGAAGAAAGGCAGTTTGATACTCTTCAGGAGACTTGGAGTCAGAAGACACAGGTTCAAATCCCACTTCTGCCACCTGCTATCTATGTGACCCCAGAAAAATCACTTCTGTCTGGGTTTCACTTTTGTCCTCTACAAAGAGAAGGGTGAACCCAATGACTTTTGAGATCCCTGCACTCTAAATCTGTATTCCTGTTATCCTAAGGCTAAGTGCTTAGATTGTTAGAAATATAAAATGCAATTGGCTGGGGCAAGAGGATTAGCAGGAGATGAATTAAGGAATACTTGAGCAGCAGTGCTGGTCCAGATGGCATGAGTGTCTAGGGGAGCGAAAGTCCTATCTTGTTGTCTTTCAGTCATTTCAGTTGTGTCTGACTTCATGACTCATTAGGGGTTCTCTTGGTAAAGGTACCTGAGTGGTTTACCATCTCCTATTCCAGTTCATTTTACAGATCATGAAATCGAGGCAAACACAGGGTTAAGTGACTTGCCCAGGAACACACAGCTAGTAAGTATCTGAGGCTGGATTTGAACACAGGAAGATGAGTCCTCCTGACTCCCTGCACAGTGTTCTAACCACTACCCTGCTTAGCTGCCATAATTAGCACAGAGTAAATCAATCAATCAATCTAGCATTTTTAAATAAAGTTTAAATAAATTTTCCCTTATTACATGTTAGCACACTTTTCTAATACTTTTTTTCTGATACTTTTGGATCCATGTTTGGATCCTCCTCCTCACTTCTCCATAAGACAGCAGGTAATCTGATCTAGGTTGTATATATGTTATCATACAATATATATTTCCATTTTCATCATGTTGTGAAAGAAGACACATATCGCCTACACTTGAGAAAAAATCTTGGAAGATATGAAGGGAAGAATGGCATGATTCCACCCGCATTGGGATTTTGTCAGTTCCTTCTATGGTAATGAATAGCCCCTTTAGTCATTAGTCCTTTGGGGTTTTCTTGGATTCTTGCCTTGTTGATAATAGGCAATTCACAGTTAATCACTGTACTTTATTGTTGTTACTGTACACAATATTCTTCTGGTTTGCTTCACTTCATTTTGCATCATTTCATAAAAGTCTTTCCGGTTTTTTTGGTGATTATCTTGTTTGGTATTTCTTACAGCACAATAGTATTACATTACAATCATATACCACAACTTGTTTAACCATTCCCCAATTGTTGAACATCGCTTCAGTTTCCTGTTCTTTGATACCACAAAAAGAGTGACTATAAATATCTTTGTACAAGTAGGTCTTTTTCTATCCCAAATTCATTTGGCCATTCTTTACTTTGTCACTTGTCATACCCTTCTTTCCCCTCCAATTATTTATTTTTAATAAAATGCTCACTTTTCAACTTAGAATCAATATTAAATACTGCTTCCAGAGGCAGTAAGGAGCTAGATCAGTGATGGTGAACCTTTTAGAGGTGTGGGTGATGTGAGAAATGACCTCAGGCACACATGGAGAGAGGGAGGGAGCAGCCTGGTCCTGCATCTCTATCCTTTTGGTTTTCTAGTAATAAACTTCTGTGCTGGGGTGACGATGCATGTACTCTCAGAGAAGGCTCTGAGTGCCCCCTCTGGCACATGTGCCGTAGTTTCACCACCACAGAGCTAGGCAATGAGTGTTAAATTACTTTTCTGAGGACATACAGCTAGGAAGTGTTTGGACCCTCCCCACTATTTTTTTTTCTGTAGCAAAAAAATTAACAACAACAACAAAATCCTGCTGTCATCTCCAAGGGCATCTAGTAAGTTAAGTATCAGGACTTCCTCTATGATTCAAAATGTCTTTCTGCCAAACTGGTATTATACAAAAATGTCTAGATTTCTGAGTTACCCTTCCCCCTCAAAGCTCATTTCATCCCTAATGTAGCTGAAATACTCTACATTTGCAATGAAAATAGCACAAATGCATATTGAAATGCTTTTTATTAACAGAACAATAGCAACAGTTGGAAATAGTTTGTATCTATCTCAAATGCTGATGCATGAAGGAAAACTAGTTTAATCAGATGCAAATTGTTATGGGACTGTGAAAGGAACTCTGGGCACTTTTAGGCATGATATTAATTCTTTACTATGTTTGATATCAGTTCTAAATGCCTGTGTTTTATTTTTCTTGATATAGAACTAGAAGGCATATAGAGTGAAAATTCCTCTCATATGACAGAGGAAGATACTGAGGCTTGGAGAAGTGCTTCCCCCTCCCCCCAAAAATCACATAGTCAATGCCTGAGTACGGAACTGAACCCATTAGAGATCACCTTATCACATACATGAGGAGTATATCATACAGTGTCTTTGGAATCAGAGAATCTACATGCAAGTCCTGAAATCACAGCCAAATGATGTAATCTCTAGGACTCAATCCCCTCATCTCTAGAATAAGAGCACGGGACTAGGTTGCCTCTATACACCTTTAGTATTACAAATCTGCGATTGTATAATCCCACTATTATACGAAGTGTGAATAATAAAAGGCAGGGAAAGGGGATGTTTTATATATGTCAGTTCACTACATGTGAAAAAAGCCAAGAATGGGGAAGAGAGATGGCGGGTGGGAAGGGAAAAACACGTGAGTCTGATACTACCTTGTTCTGTGATCACTTCCCTTTACTTGGTTTTGGTTATCTCTTCCATTAGGTGACAGGTTTGAATATGATAACAGAATCACAGAATTTGAGATTTAGGAGGAAGCCAAGAAGTCTTCTAGTCTATTTGTTTTTGTTACGTCATTTCAGTTGTGGATGAATCTTCATGACCCCATTTAGGGTTTTCTTGGCAAGGATATTGGAGTGGTTTGCCATTTCCTTCTCCAGCTCATTTTCCATAGGAGGAAATTGAAACAGACAGGGTGAAGTGACTTGTCCAGCATTACACGAGTCCAAATTTGAACTCAGGTCCTCCTGACTCCAGGGCCAGCAATCTTTCCACTTTGCCACTCACCTGTCCTTCTTTTCCAAGACACATACAAAAGAAACCCCTACCGTAACACACCCTACAAGTGATCTCCAATATCCCTTTCCACTTTAAATCTATGATGTTAGGAAAGGGAGTACCTAACTGTCTATAGAATCCTTGAAAATTGAGTGTTGACGACTGTATGACCCCTGCTTTCTAGGAGCTTACAATCAAAGCAGATACCTAACAAAGCCATACAAGATGGATGGTTGACCGATGGTAAAAAGAGCAGAGATGATCAGAGTCCAAAGAGAAAGAGGCCACACTGGCCCGGAGTAACCATGGAAGGCTTTTCGGAGGGAGTGATGCTTCCATTGGCCTTCCATGGAGAACCAGATTGTTTAAGCCTGGGGGAAAAACCTGAGCCAACCTACAGAGGCAGAGACCAGAAGAACCTGTGTCTAGACAGACACAGTGGCAATTTCACAATTTTTACCAAAAAAAGAGTAGTTTTTGGAAGAGGATCCAAGGAACCAGAGTTATTGATGTGAAAGATTTAATGAAAAAAGTCAAGAAAAAATGCTCAGCTAGCACAGATGGATTTCGGCAGGAAATCACCAGAGTGCCTCTTTCTCTTCGTACAATCTCATTTTCCTTTGTCACACAAATCAGAGAATGTCAGAATTGGAAAATAAACTGAAAAAAAAAAGGCCTTTGAGAAACATCTTCCCATCCAAACCTCTGATTTTTTTAAAGATAATAATAACGACAATCTTAACAATAGTAGGAATAATTGACATTTGAATAAGGATTTGTGGTTTTCATAATTTCATAGTCCTTTGCATTTCTAATTTCTCTTCATTCTCACAATAGCTCTGTGACATTAGTATTAGTGTTATCATTCCATTTGACAGATAAGGAAACTGAGTACAAGAGAAAGAAGGAAAGCACAGGATCACATAGCTAGTAGCTGAGATACTCAGAAATTCTCAAGGGAATTTTAACTGTATTTGCATATATAACATATCTATATACCTTTATATTTATCTATATGTATAAATCTACAGATATCTGGATATATTTATAACTATATCTATGTGGGGCAGCTAGGTAGCATAGTGGATAGAGCACTGGGCTTGGAATCAGGAAGACTCATCTTCAAATCTGGTATTTAACACCAAATGTGTGACCCTGGGCAAGTCACTTAATCCTATTTGCCTCAGTTTTCTCATCCATCAAATAAGGGGGCAAACAACTCCAGGATCTCTGCCAAGGAAACCCCAAATGGTGTCAGGAAGAATTGGACATGATTGAAAACAACTGAGCAACCAAAACAAAAACAACACTCTAAATGTATGATCCTGTTCTCCTAAGGTTAAGGCAAGGATAGATTTCAAATATATGTTCAAAAGTGAATATATGTGTATTTGTGGCTCCTTGTAAATAGGAATTATTTTCTTTTCAAAAATTGCTTCCTTGAGGCAGCTAGGTGGCTCAGTGGATAGAGACCCAGGCCTGGAGACTGGAGTCCTGGGTTCAAATTTGACCTCATATACTTCCTATTTGTGTGACCCTGGGCAAGTCACTTAAGTGCAATTGCCTAGCCCTTACCGCTTTTCTGCCTTAAAAATCAATACTTGGCATCTAAGACTGAAGGTAAGAGTTTAAAATCATTTTTTAAACTTTTAAAATTGCATCCTTAAATTCCATAAGGTTACCCAGATTAAAGCAGAGATTGATATATATTTATTGATTAATTGATTGGCAGAATCTGGAATAGAATCTCTATTTACTCTCCATCTTGTTTCATGCTTTGAATAGACTATTTATATACAGGCAAGAAATCTGTATTTGTTTGCTTTTCTCTCTACACACACACACACACACACACACACACACACACACACATATACCCATATAAGCCTTTGTACCAATCTATAGGTATATAGATATAGCTAGATAGAGTAGTTATATATCTTTGTGGGGCAGTTAGGTGGCCCAGTAGATAGAGCACTGGCTTTGGAATCAGGAAGACATCTTCCTGAGTTCAAATCCCATTTTTGACACCATCTGTGTGACCCTGGACAAGTCACTTAATATGGAAGGATGACATAGAAGAAGGAAGACTTGGTCCCCAGATCAAGATGATAGAGAATGGAACTTCACTCCTTTGTAAGAGATGATAAAAAGGAAGAATACAGAAAAGCACATGAAGACTTCAATGAACTGATGCAAAGTGAAGCAAATAATAAAAATAAATAATAAAAAAATGTTCTGGAACAATAGGTTCAGTGGTTACAATACTGCATGCAGATGGAAAGAAGAGCAGATCAGGATGGGACCTGTGATTTCATCAGACATTCACAAGTAAAATTCTATAAAAAAGAAGATATTCTCATGGAAATTTAGAGTTTTAGAGAGTGGTTTAGAGCAGTGGAAAGAATTACAACAACAACAAATTGAAACTGAATGTTGTAAAATTTTAAAGACCAGACTAGATCTCATAGAAAAGCTATGAAAACATTCTTCTCTCCACTT
>NC_058133.1:499036716-499102583 GCF_016433145.1 Gracilinanus agilis | reverse complement strand
CTCTCCTTTTCTCTTCTCTTCTCTTCTCTTCTCTTCTCTTCTCTTCTCTTCTCTTCTCTTCTCTTCTCTTCTCTTCTCTTCTTTTCTTTTCTTTTTTTGGTATCCCAAGGCTTAGCACAGTGCCTGACAGGTAGTTGACTTAATAAATATTTATTGATTGATTGATCTATATCAGTGGTTCCCAAACTTTTTTGGCCTACTGCCCCCTTTCCAGAAAAATATTCCTTAGCCCCCTGGAAATTATTTTTTTTAATTTTAATAGCAATTAATAGGAAAGATAAAAGCACCTGTGGCTATCACCGCTTCCCTGGATTGCTGCAGCACCCACTAGGGGGCGGTGGTGCCCACTTTGGGAATCACTGATCTATATCATCTCTATTCTATAAACATGTCTATATCTAGCTAAAATAAACATAGATCTATAGGTTGCTATCTATATCAATTAAGCAATATACAGATGTAGTTAAATACTTAGACATAGATTACTCTATTTCATTTTTATTTTATGTGCTTAAAAACTTCATTCAGAGAAGGGCTCCATGGACTTCACTAGAATGGAAAAGGGGATCACGTTGCAAAAGTAGTTAAGAGCCTCTGCCTTAGAAACTCGGTGTAAATGGGGAAGGAAAAACTCTTGCAGTCAGAATACATAGCCAAGCCCGTCTTCCTTGCTTTTCTCTCCCCAGAGCCACACAGATCAGTCCAAATATACAAGTCAAGGATTGTAAGAGACCATGAAAGCTAAGGTGGCTGATGGGGCCATCCTCTTAGGAGGCCAACAGCCAATAGTCTTCTGACAATGTTATGAAAAAAAAACTCCATTGTTTTTTAGGTGAGGCTACTTTATGCCCCTTTACCTTTCACGCAGGAAAAGCCCTGTAATTGCCCCCTTTCTTTCTAAAAGCTTCAAGTGATGCAGACAATTATCACTGGAGAGGCTTCTCTTTTAGCCCTTGCAAAGCAAAACTTATTATTTGAAGATAAATCAATTTCCCTCTCCCAGATCCGCAGTTTTCCCCCAGATGGCTAATTACCAAAGATAAATGTGTGTAAACATGAGCCTTATCCCTCCCAATCCATCTTCTCCTCCTGCCTGTTTATCCAGAGGTTAATAATCTCCATCTTTTTTAGCCGGATTGCTGGGTAATGGTTTTGATGGGCCAGACAAGTTTATGACCTTTCATTACAAACAGAAGGGCGAGAGTTCCAAGAAAGGAAGGTCATTCTGGAGATGAATGCCCAGACAACGGGCCCTCTGAAACCCAGGAGGTGGGAGACAAAAAGAGGCAGAGAGAAGGGGGGAAGAACCGCCCTTCCCCCACAAAACAAACAGAATATAAATGTCAGGGAAATCGGTTTATAGCAAAATTAAATAAGATCCCTACAAGCATTCATTTTCATATTTTCTGTTTATGCACCATTAGAAATATTCCCTGGGTCTGATTTATGAGGGAGTCACGGAAGCATTATCATGCAGGAAATCTTGAAAATTCAGTTTAGGTTTCTCTGCCTGCAGCCTCTATTCCCAAGTCAATGACTTTCCTTTGGTCAAAAGAGCAACAGGGAAAACTGAGGCCCCTATTTGGACAAATCAACCTTTGGGGGCTTCTACAGAGGAATTAATTCCATGCTGAAGGAATCAGAGGATCAAAGATTTAGAATTAGAAAGGTACCACAGCGACCATTCAGTCTTGCCTCATCATTTTTCAGATAAGGAAACTGAGGCCTAAGGATGTTTCATGATTTGGCTAGGGACATAGAGGTAGTAAGGATCCGAATTAAAATCTTCTGACTCCAGACTAGCTTCATTGTTTCTAGATACAGCGGTCATTCCTTCTCTGCTTCAGTTACGCACAACCACTGCACCACACTGCCTTTCTTGGCACGTTTCCCAAGAAGGACCAGAAAGGCAAGGCAAAGAAGAGCCTGTCTTTGGCCACACAGTTAATGATCTTCTGGAAAAGTTCCCAAGAAAATCACTGGCGAGGGACGTTGTTTCTTCCTGAGTCCACAGAACGTAGCCAGCATCCTCCATGCCAGACCTTCCCCAGCATCCTTTGTCCTGGGTAGACGAGTGCCTCTTTCTTCTGGATGAAGCCCCAGGCCCTCACTCAGAGCCCATCTTTCCACACCTCTTTATTATCAAAACCGATTCTCAGTTGGCTACCACAGCTTAAAAGGATCATCAGGCTTTAGAGTTTCTCCCATCAAAGTGTTAATAACAAATACAAGCACAAAACAAAACACAGAAAGTCCCTTCTTTCTAGTTTCAATTTACCCTCTGGTTCGAAGAGTCTTTTCATTTATAATTTCTTAAAACATATTATACAAGTTTTTATTTTATTTATTTTTATTTTTTTAAACCCTTAACTTCTGTGTATTGACTCCTGGTAAGGGTGAGCAATGGGGGTCAAGTGACTTGCCCAAGGTCACACAGCTGGGACGTGTCTGAGGCTAGATTTGAACCTAGGACCTCCAGTCTCTAGGCCTGACTTTCAATCCACTGAGCTACCCAGCTGCCCCTATACAAGTTTTTTTAATGATGGTTTTCAAGGAGTCTATTGATTCTTACATGATCTCTCTTGGGTCAGTTTTCGGCATAATTATTTTAAAACAAATATTTTATATCTCCTTCTATTTTTTAATCTTCTGGGTTTGCTAGAACATTTCTTCTTGTCTCATGGAGTCATTCATTTCTAGTTAGTCTATTCTAAACTTCAAAGGGTCTATTATTAGGGTACGGTTTTACATTTTCTGTTTTAGGCTATTTATTCTTCTTCCAATTAATCTTTAGAACTTTAGGTTTTTTCCCCCTAACTTCATTTTTTTCTAGACACAGTGGTCATCCCTTCTCTGCTTCAGTTACTCACAATCATGAATTCCAGGAGAAGAAGGGAGGGAGGAAAAGGGATGCCATTGGATGGAGGAGGGGACCAGTTCAAGGACACATGGGCGCATACAGACAGAAGACAGCCACATGGCTAGGGGCCTGGATGGATGGAGAGGGCAAAGATCTGCCAGTGGCAGTGGGCATCTCTCCGTCTGTCAATCCTTCTGCTTTCACTTGGAGGGTTCTTTTTTACAGGATTTTTGTGGGTGAGGGTTGGAGTGGAAGGCCAGGTTGGGGCAGGAGTTGGGGAGAGAGAACACAGTACTCTAGAGTAAAGCCAACATAGGTCTAAAAAGTTAAAGTGAGAATTGTCTGTGGTTTCAGCCATCCACACCAGGTCTTAGAAAGTATCCTCTGAGGATTCAGAGGCCCTATTAAATTCATGTAGTCCTGGAAAATCAATTTAAAAATCCCTTACCTTCCGTTTTAGAATCCATGCTGGTTCTATGGCAAAATAAGGGGTTAAGTGACTCTACCAGAGTCACACATCCGGGAAGTGTCTGAGGCCAGACTTGAACTCAGAACCTGCCATCTCTAGTTCTGTCTCTGAACTCACTGAGCCATCTCGCTGACCCAGAAAATCAATTTTTTTAATACCTTTAAGTATAAAGATATAAAAACTGCCAAAGAAATGTTCCTAAAGTAGAGTTTTGGTCGTTAACTCTCTATTTAATAAACTATACTCGTTTCCTATTACTTCACCTGGATGATTCCATTTCTAACAAGATTTGGAAGAAATGATTCCATTACTAAGAAGAAATCTTGCTTCTGGTGGTTACCAGCCATGTGATCCTTGGCAAGACACTTAAACTCTAACCTTCAGTTTTCTTTATCTGTAAAATAAAGAGGTTGTACTAGGCAGTCTCTCAGATCCCTTCCAGCTCTTTATCTAAGAGCCCAAATCCTGGCCCTACTTGGGTAAGTCTCTTTCTTTCTCCCAGCCTCAGCATTCTCATCTGTGAAATAAGAGCATTGAACTTGATGACTACTAAGTCCTCTTCCAGGGCTCTGGAAGGTAGTAATCAAGTCCAGCTCCCTCATTTTGCAGAGGAGAAAACACAGGGCTTAGGAGGGAAAGTGACTCCCCCAAGGTCATACAGTAATTACGACAAGAGCTAGAATTTGAACTGGATCCTCTGCTTCCAAATCCATTTATCTTTCCAATGTAGCACATGGCCGTTCCTGGAGTGATCTCTCATAATATTTCCAGCTCAAACAGCCTGGGATGAGGGAAAGGAAAAGCTGACAATATTGTTTTTAGGCCAGTTGCTTCATTTCCCTCAGGCCTGCTTGCTGATTTCTTGTCATGAGGGCCAGGGGAGATTTTTTTTGGCTGTCTGAAAGCAGTTGGCTTCAAATCTTTTTTTTTTCCTTGGGCTTGAAGCCATGAACCATTTTCAGAGCTTTGAAAGCTCAAGGGAAACCTCTCAGTTACTGCCCACAAAATAATAATAATGGTAATGATAACTTTCTCAGTCAGTATTGAGTGACTAATCAATCAATTAATCAGTCAGTTTTATTTATTAAGTACCTCCTATGTCCTAAGTGCTCTAAATAAGGGGAAAACATGGGAACAGGTGACATCAAAATACAAGTAGAGTTACTTAATACATAAGAAGGAATAGACTTCTGGAGAAGTGGGAGGGAGACACTAAGTATAAATATAAAGCACTGAGCTTGGAGTCAGGAAGATCTGAGTTCAAATCCAGATTCAGACATATACTTTGCTGTGTGACCCTAGACAACTCATTTCACCTCTGACTAACTCAGTTTCCACTACTGTAAAATCCAGGATTGTTGTGAGGATCAAACGAGATGATATTTATAAAGGCACAATGCCTGGTATATGGTAGTTGTTTATTAAATGCTTATTCCTTTTTCTCACCCTTTAAATCAAGGACTGGTTTTTAATTCAAGAAGAGAATTTTATTAATTATATGAACCTGGGATAGACCTTCCTGGTTCTCAGGTTCCTCTTCTGTAAAATGGAGGGTTTGCACTCTATAGCCTCTGATAACCTCCCTGCCCTAGCTCTATGACATTATTTTCCATACCATGATGAACCTATTGACCATAGGTTTATCCATTATCTATCTATCTATCTATCTATCTATCTATCTATCTATCTATCTATCTATCTATCTATCTATCTATCTATCCATCCATCTATCTATCCATCTCTCTATCCATCCATCTGTCTTATATTCATCTATCTACCTATCCATCCATCTCTTTCTATCCATCTATCTGTCCATTTATCTATCCATCCATCTCTATCCATCTGTCTATATCTATCTATCTCTATCTGTCTATCATCCATCTCTCTATCCATCTTTCTGTCTATCTATTCATCCATATCTATCTATCTATCTATCCATCTCTTTCTATCCATCTATCTGTCTATTTATCTATCCATCCACCTCTCTCTATCCATCTGTCTATCTGTCTATCCATCTGTCTATCTGTCTATCCATCTATCTATCTATCTATCTATCTATCTATCTATCTATCTATCTATCCATCCATCCGTCTGTTTGTCTTTCTATCTCACTAGTTCTATCTCTACCTCTATCTCTGCATCTTAGGAAAACACTAGAATTGGTAAATGAGGTGGGCCCAGAAATAAAAAGAAGAGCAGGCTGGGTTGCCTTTGGGAAACCACACAATGATGCCAATTGCCATTTCATTAATGCTGATGTTTCTCTAGTGATTCTATAAGGCTGTGAATCATGGAACACCACATCTGTTGAAGAGTAAAAATTATGGGGTGCCTAAGGGACAGATGAAAGATATATTTTGGAACTAAGTCAGCTACATACACCTTTGTATCATAGGCAAGAATGTTGAAATCTTATGTAAGGCACTTAATACCTCATGACCTCAACCAGACCATCAGCCATTTTTAGCCTTAAGTTTCTTACCTGTAAATGCATTGTCATCCTCCCAGACACCCAGATTTGAAACGTCGATGTCCCCCACATCTTCACTCTCTCCCACCACCCTTCTACAATCCCGCCTGTTATTAGGTCCTGCTGATTTATCTTCATAACATCTCTTATATGCCCCATCTTCTCTCCTCCCATACTGTTACCACCCTAGTACAGGCAGGACAGGGGGTAGGTAAGGAGGGAAGAAGGCAGGAAAAATACGTAGGATCAGGAAATCAAGTGTCTTGTTCAGGAACAGCCAGGAGGCATGACTAGATCCTGCTGGTTGGTCTCTCTTTGCTTCAAGTCTCTCCTTACGCCACGCTATCCTCCACTAAACTATTAAATTGCTTTTTCTAAGACAGAAGTCTGACCATGTCATCTTCCCATCAATAAATTCTAGTGACTCCCCATCAACCCCAGGAATAAATTTGAAATCCTCTTTGATGTTCTAAGTCCTTCCTAGCTTGGTCTCCTCCTACCTTCCTCACCTCCATATGCTCAGCAATTCAATGACGCTGGCCTTCTGGCTGTTATTGAACAAGACCCTCGATCTCCTGACCTAAAGTGCTTTTTCTGGCTGCCCTCCATGCCACAACCCTCTCCTTCCCTATTTCCATCTTCAGATTTCCTTGGCTTTCTCTAAGTCTAAGCAGAAATCTTCCCTTCGACAAGAAGCCTTTCTCCAGCTCCTTTTGCTCTGTTGATTATCTCTAATCTTCGTCCTCTAAATCTTTGTCTCCTTGAGGGCAGGGGCTTTTTGCCTTATTTTTTTTGTGGAGTAGGATATCCCCAGTGCTTTTGGGACTATTTGGATAGCAAGCAGCTATGAGAATCATGATAATAACTGAGGCGATTATCCACTGTTTACACAGTATTTTACATTTGAATGTTTTCATATACATGATTGCATTTCATCCTTCCAATATTTCTATCAAATAGGCAATGCAGGTATGATGCTCCTCATTTTACAGATGGGAAAACTGAGGTACAGAGCAATTAACATCCAAGATACACAATAAATAACCATCAAAGCCAAGATTTAGTCTTAGTTGTTCTGTCTCCAAACTCACTTCTGTTTCTGATTAAATAGGCATGGCAAACCATCAAGGCAATTTTGCCTTCATAACATTTCTTGCATCTGTTCCCTTCTCTCCACTCACATGACCGCTCCGTCTAGGCACCCAGAACCACTCACTTATAGCTATAACTATAATAGCTTCCTAATTGCTCTCCCTGCTTCCTCTCTATATTCCATCCTCAACCCAGCTCACGGCTGCTAAAATAAGCTTTCTAAGGCACTATGTCTCTCTCCTTCTTAGAAACCTCCAACAGCTCTCCATTGCCCTGAGGGCCAAATACAAACTCCTCAGCCTGGCATTTAGGGTTCTCTGAAGTCAGGATCCAAACTAAATTTCTGTCTTTCTTCACATAACTCTCATATATCCTGTTCTTGACAAATGGGATTCTTGATCCTAAAACTGGAAATATCTGGATCAGCTAGATGACTCAGGAGATAGAGAGCTACGCTGGAGATGAGAGGTCCTGAGTTCAAATTTGGCTTCAGATACTTCCTAACTGTGTGACCCTGGGCAAGTCACTTAATCCCAACTGCCTATCCCTTAGTGCTCTTCTGTCTACATAGTATTGATAGGATTATCTGTGATAGAAGGTAAAAGTTTAAGAAAGAATAGAAAAGAAATATCCATCCAGCTCTTCTTGATTACTATGGGCTGGTACACCAAAGCATCTGGAATTTTAACTGGTCAAGGGCTAGAAGGGACTTTAAAGGTCATTTGTGGCTCACTCTATTGCAACCCATATTTTGTCAAAGAGAAAACAGCTGTCCAGATAAGGAAGGAGATTTGCTCCAGGTCACACAGCCGATATAGTCCTGGAATCATCCTAGATCTAGACCAGGATGGCCACTGGCCTCTGGTTTAACCCTCTCATGTGAGAGATGATGAAACCGAAGTGAACGGACTTATCCAAAGTCACACAGTTACACTTATCAAAGGTAGAATTGACACTAGTCAGTGCTTTTTTTTCCTGGCATGAATCTGCCTTCCTCGAACCCAGGACTTTTGGCTCCTGATGAGTGTTCTTTGCACACATCATCTACCTTTTGCATTATCAGGTTGCCACAAAAAAGCTACCAGGCAGTTCATACATTAGGGGCAGCTGATCATGGCCCTGCAAGGAGACACTAAATCCTTTTTGTATAAGCAATTTCAGGTGAGCCAGCTGTAATGCCATTTACATAATGACTCAATTTAGCCTTTTAATCCTCTAATTAATTTTCTTTAAAGCCAGGAGCATTAGATGCATTTAGGTGTTTAACTGGAGAAAGAGCCCTATTTAACTCAATGAAGAAAAAACAAAGGTGACAAGATATTTCCTCCCTGGACCTTTCCAGCCTCTCATCAATTCAGAGGATCATGGATCGAGGGCCAGAAGGCACATCAGAGACCGGCAGGTCCAACTCCCTCATTTTACAGATGAGGGATCCGATAGGCCACAAACCCATTGATGACTGGGGTGGGGAGGGTAGATAGGAAGATTTTCCTCTGCAGAATAACTGGATGAGAACAATTTGTTCCAATGGCCATAATGACATCTTCAAATATTTGAAAGACCGTCATACTCAACCCCAAAGGACAGAACAGAGAACAAAGGATATAAATTGTAGGGAAGCAAAATTTGACTAGATTTGGGTACTTTGATTTTTATTGGTCACCCCTGAAGGCTTCATTATTATCTGATATAATTAGTAGATGAGAATAAATTATTAGTAGACTGAGAATAAAGACCCACAGGAATGGGACAAATTTATTCATTCAACAAGTTCAGTATGTTTAGAAGGGGAAATTGGAGATTTGGTTCTTTCTAGTTGTAGCAAAGGTGACGAAAAAGACTCTTCCTGCCTTTGAATCTCATTTTCTTACTTTGTAAAGTGAGAGAATTACCTGAAATGGACTTTAAGGCTCTTTTTTGGTCTCACAAAAAAGATCATTGAGTTAGAGCCTTTTGGAACCTTAGCAGTCCTCTGCTCCAAATTTCTCATTCTACAGATGAGGAAACAGAGGCATGGAGAGGATGAAGAGACTTATTCAAGGCCCCACGGGAAATCAGTTTATAATTACAGATCCAGAGATTGGAAGGTGCTTTGGAGATCATCTAGGTGAAAGGCTCTTAACCCAGGGCTCCGGAAATTATGTTGAAAAACAAATTTTTATAATTGTATTTCAACATAACCAATATAATCCTTTGCAATTATGTGCATTTTATTTTATGGATTAAAAAGATTTGATTTGGGGGCAGTGAGATACCATAGTCGATAGAGTACCGGGTTTAGAGTTAGGAAGACCTGGGTTCAAATTGTAGGGATAAGGGTATAAAGGATAGGAAAAAATGCACTTCCTAGGTGTGTGGGCAAGTCACTTAACCTATGTTCAAGGAGTAGCAGCTCTGGTGGGAGAACCTGATGCCACTTAGCTACTAGCATCTCTGGTGGGAGGACTCATTCAACCCTCTTCAGGGCTGCTCATCTACCTTTAATGTCCATCTGTCACCCACCTGTGCCCTGCAAATCCAAGAAGCGATAGCATGAGCAGCGGCTACTTCATGGTAAGACCATCTCAGCAGATGAGCTAAACCAGGTTGAAGGGAATCAACAGGTGACAAACCCATTGATAAGTTGGGGTGGTGGTGGTGGTGTCCACCTCGAGCACAAGAAGACTTCCCCTGGCAGAATGGGGAGATGAGAACAATTTGTTCCAATGACCATAAAGGCAGGGGAAGTAGGAGCTATGGAGCACTTGGAGCTTGCCTAGATATTGAAGAAGTCAACATCATTCACTGTGCCTCAGCCATCCCTTTTGTCCTGTCACTGGACTTCAACGTCTCTGGAAGAAAGAGTGAGGCTGACACATTTGTGTGATTCTGCCTCACTTAAATCCAATTCACAAGCTCACGAAGGCATCACCCTGATGCCATTGGTCCCCTTTGGAAATGGAGGACAAACAACAACAAATGGTGGAGAAATGGAGATAGGAGATTTGTGGGGTGGGGACATGCGAGGGAGAGAGCGTGGTCCAGCCTCATTTCTGTGTTTACTTTCTGGGTAACCTCAGTTACCTCCCCTTCAAAAACAGAGAGAGTCACATCTTCCTGGACTGTCTGGCAAGATGGTTATGGGGCTGCAGTGGGATAATGAACTTGGTGCTTCTGTAATCACAAATGGATCTCCACCTGTGCGTTGTCATGGTGATGATGACTCTGAGAGTGATTCACCACTCAGCCTGCTGGCAAGGGAGAGTATAAAAATGATCTTGTCAGCAAGGGGGGCCTAACTGCTCGGCTTTATTAACTGAGTTTCTGGTCCCAAGGAAAGAATAATTTAATTGTGCCTCGTGGTAAAGTGGAAAGAGTGCAGAATTTGGAATCAGGGGAGCTGGAGTCAGATCTCAACCCTGCAACTTCCTTCCTGTGTGACCTTGGACGAGTCATCTCATTTCTCTAGGTCCCAATTTTCTCCTTTGGGAAATGAAAGTGATGGACCAGATGGCTTTAAGAACCATATTTTGGCAGTCATTTGGAGGGTATCTCCCTAGACAAGGGAGATACAGTAAATAGCGTGGTTGACTAGCAGGTTATTGTGATAGATCAAGAGGAATATAAAACCTGAAAGAATGATGATAATGAACAAATTATTATCATTATAAATATATGGAAATATAAATTTATATTATAAACATAAATTATAAATATAGCAAATTTAGATTTTCAAAATGTATTTCATGTGTCATAGGTGCTCTTATTATCATCATTTTATAGATGGCTAAACCGAGGCTGAGGTTAAGTGACTTGACAAGATCACTTAGCCAGTGTTTTTGGCAGGATTCAAATTCAAGTTTTGCTGAGAGTGATGACTTTGTGATGAGATAGAAGGGAACAAATGTGAGAGATGACGGGGGTAGGGGGTAGAGTTGGCAGCTCTGAAACCCTGGTTAGCCTTGTCCTAACTCAGGAATGTTGGAATTAGATTTAAAAAGATATAATGTATAATTAATATCCTATTGCTTGCCTTCTCAATGGATGGGGAGGGATTGGAGGGAGGAAGAGAATTTGGAATTCAAAATTCTAAAAAATGAATGTTAAAATAAATGATTAAAATATTATTTATAAAGAAGAAAAAAGTAAAACGTGATGCCTCAAATCACATCGAATGCCACCCTCCTCCCCCAGTGATGGTCATGGTCAAGATGACTTGGAAAATCCATTAAGAGTTGCCTAAGTGAGAGAAACATTCAATATTTAGTGAGCAGTACAGGTTTTTTTTAGAAAGAAATGTCTCTTTCGCCCCCTGAAAAACAACTGTGAAGTCAGAGGGATAAAGCAAACAGATGGGCTAAATGCCCCATGAGTATTACTCTAAACTCTAATTGCTCTTATTGACAATGGAAACCCACAGCATTTGGCAAATAGGTGCCATCAAAGCAGGAACAAGAAGGAAAGATGAAAAAGAAGCATTTTTTAAAGCCTATGGCTTTTGAGAACAGTTATCAGGATCAGGGAGTATCCTGAGGTGAACTTCAGAAATGGTAGGTCTAGAATACGAATATTGAGTCAAGAGGCCTCTTATTACCAATAAAAATCCAGCTCTACATTTTTGATGAGGTCATGGATATATCCTCAAGAAAGGACCTAACATCTGGCCTCAGGCACTTCTGAGTTGCGGGCAAATCACTTAGCTATCATCCTCTCTTCTGCCTTGGAACCAGTGTTGATTCTAAGATGGAAGGTAAAGGTTTAAAAAAATAAGAAAGGACCTAACAATCAGTGAGGTGAGTCAGAGTAGAAGTAGGGAGAAACAGGGGGCAGCTGGGTAGCTCAGTGGATTGAGAGCCAGGCCTAGAGACGGGAGGTCCTAGGTTCAAATCTGGCCTCAGACACTTCTCAGCTGTGTGACCCTGGGCAAGTCACTTGACTCCCATTGCCTAGCCCTTACCACTCTTCTGCCTTGGAGCCAATACACAGTATTGACTATAAGACGGAAGGTGAGGGTTTAAAAAAAACCGAGGCAGTGTGATGTAGCAAAAAGAACATTGCATTTGGAATCTAACAGCCGTATACAGGTGCCTGCCTATGTGATCTTGGGAAAGTCATTGATGTTCTCTTGGCTTCATTTTCCTTATGTATAAAATGAGGGAGTTGGCTGGATAAACACAAAGGTCCCTCCTATGATCTGTCTATGATCTTCTCACTTCAGATCCATTTTCCCAAATGAAACAGAGATTATAATAAAGATCTCATTTTAAAAGAAGTATTTTGCTTGACTTAGTTTTAATTTAATTATATTTTCTGCATTTGTTTTCATTTCATTCTATTTTCTTTTTAGTTAAAAAAGAAAAGGAGGCAGAGGACTGACTTGGGATTTAAGGCACTTGATTTCTAGTCTTAACTCTGCTACTTACTAGTTGTGTGACCTTGGGTCCATTATTGCTTTGGGAAAAAAATGTTGGGTTTGGGATCTACGTTCCAGGTCTTTTCCATCTCTGAATCTCTGACTCTATGATAGTCTTGGTTTCATGTCTCCTCCTCCAAAAATGAAGAGGTTGAGCTAGGTTAGCTTCCCCTTGTAACATTCCATGATTCATAAACCCACCTGAGAAAGCCATATCCAATCGATTGGAATCCTGAGGGATGAAGAATAGAAACGATACCAATTTGACATGAGAGCATGTTGGCTCCAATCCCTTCTCTGCCTCTTGCTATCTAGGTAGTCTTGGGCAGATTACTCACCTCTGCCTGGACCTCATTTTCCTTGTCTGCAAAGTGAGTGATTTATTATAATAGTTACCCTTTAATAACTTTTCTGGCTCTAAAATTATAATCTTTGTGGTTGGCCAGACTTCTAGCCATAGTCTATAACACTAAAGGGACCTCAGAAGCTATCTAGTCTAATCCTCTCATTTTACAGATAAGGAAACTGAGGCCTGTAGTTCTTAGGTGAGGTGACTTTTCTGTGGCTCCAGAAATCAGGGCTTGAATCCAGATCCTATTAATTCCAGAATCTGAACTCTTTCCTACTCAATCACCCTGCCTATCGTCCATCCCCCAGGTAGTGTCGGAGATAATAGGACTATAGATTGAGAGAGGAAGGGACCTTAGAAATGCTCTTGTCCAAACCTCTTATTTTATAATAAGATAAGAAAATGGAAACTCAGAAAGGTAAGATGTCTTAATCAAGTTTAAATGGGTAATAAGTAACAGAGACTGCATTTGAACTCAGCTCTTGTCCCAAATCTAGGACTCTGCCAATGTAGCAGCTTGTCTTTCAAGCCAGCCAAGAGAGAAGGAAGTAGAATGGAAACTTCTTGAGGTCAGAAACCCATTTCATTTTCCTCTTTAGATACTGGAGATCCAAGTATGGCACTCGGTATATACTTGCTGGGTTCAATTGAACTCACCTTCACAGAGCCTCCCCAGAGGTGTATTTTACCTGAGAAGTAGATAAAAACAAGGAGGAAAATTAGAGGACAGATTTATCCATATGGGGCAACCCTTCAATTGGCAATTTTCTGGGACCTGTGCAAGCACTTCCAAATGTACCTCGGAGCAAACAGCATGGAACATGGCTTCCAAATTAAAAATAAATGAAAGCAGGTTCATTTGGGGATGTGGAGAGGGGTTTGTTCATGGAGAGATCTTCAACCTTGGGATGCAAGGAGTCACCTATTGCGGGGTTAAAGACAGAATCTCCTACCCTCAGAGCACTGACTCTTCTAGGCTTAATGAAACTTCCATCATGGTGTCTCTGTTGGAGGAGCCAAGAGGGAGATCTAGAGGAAAGAGAAGCTTAATTAGGGGAGTCACTTCAGGCTCAGGAAGCTTCTTCATTTGGTAGCTTCCTAGTTTAGATAATGATTGTTTCGTTTCCTAAGAACTCAACTCAATTGTTTCCACCTACTGCAGCAGCTCAAGTGCTACGAGCACCTGCCCAATGTCAGAGCTCTGGGGCTCAGCCTCGGTTCCCCTGCCCTAGTTACAGCTCTGACGTGGGGCTTCATCACAGGATTGACGTCTCAGTAGCTAAGAGACAGGATAGGAGAGAGAGTTGTTGGGCAGCTTGGAGAGAGCACGAAGACCTGAAGAGAGTCAAGAAGTTGGTGGTTAGACCGTGGTGGAGAAGGAGGAACTCTGAGAACAAAACCTTCTGCTTTGCTGAGGGTCAAGCATTGATGCAAATACAGAAGCTCTCTAAAGAAGAAAGTATTTGGAAGAAAGCTGATTTTAGATAACTCATCCTTAAAGTGGTAGCTAACGAACCAGTCATCTAATGTTGTATGAGACCAAAGCCAGTGCTGGACCGGCTAGCCCTAGGAAGAAGAGAAGTCAGGCAAGGGCCAAAGGATCCTTGACATCTGGAAGACATCCTGGCGGTCACCTGGTCCAATCCACTCATTTTACAGAAAAGAAAACTGAGGCTCAGAGAGGTTGGGACAGTCAGAGGATCCTAAAGAGACTTATACCTGGAAGGTATCCTTGTGCTCGTCTAATCCAAGCCTCTTGAATGAGATAAAATTCAGTGCATCCTCCTTAAGATAAAGCATCCATCCTAGCCTCCCCCCAGTCAGGAATGAAATGTGTAAATAAGTCTGTTTTTAGCTTCAAGGATGTCTAGTTATTTTAGAACCAGACATTTTATCTCACTTCAAGGGCTCAAGAAACAAAGACTCAGCTAGCCCAGCTGCCTCCTTTATCTCTTCTTACTCTTGAACATTTAGGGTGCTACTTCATGCCTAGATTGTAAGTCTTGGTTCCCAGACAGTGGAGGTCAGGCAGAGGAGGGAAGGGGTGGGCATCATGTCAGGAACCTCTATAATGCTTGTATTTGTGCCCAGGCATTGCATCTGCCACTAGAGCATTTGCCTTTCTCAAGAGAAAGGAGAAATAAACTTCTATCTCTTCTACATCTCACTGACTCCAGGTCTGTACTTATAATGCGGGGTGGGTGGTTATTTTTATCCCATATATTCTCATTTTACAGATGAGGAAACTGAGGTCCAGCAAGAAGTGCCTTGACCAAACTCACATAGGGAGTGAAGAAGTAGAGCTGGGATTTGAACCCAAGACATCTCAGACCTCTCTAAAGAGTGTTCTAAAAAGGTTCCACCACTCTAAGAATCCTCCCAGTCATCATCTGAGCATGAATGTGACCATGACCTCCTAAAGGATCATTATCAGAAATTTAGCCTTTTAAGTAAGAATTTTTTTTTTTGGAGTGAGGAAGGTACCACAACTCATCGTACTCATAGGCATAGAGAGGCCATGATCTACCCACACAGATAAAAATGAGATTTTTCTTTAAATGTATTAAAGCTAAAGTATGATAAAGCTAGTTGGATTCCATTGAAAACACAAAAAAAGAAAGAATGAGAGAAAAAAGTAACAGGCATGAGGCCACTAGGCTGCAAAAAAAGATAACACTTTCCAACATTCTGCCTGGTTGGACATACTCGAAGCAGGGCACTTCTCTGATGTCCATTTCCAATCGCAGCCCACTGTCTGAGAACATACAAGACAATAATGGCCAAATCTTGGACTGACAGAAATCCACAGAACAAATACATTTACAGACAAATGCAGTGGATTTCAATCGTCTGCTCTATGGGGTGGCCAAAGATACTCTAAAAGCAATTTATGTGAAGTCAAGAGAGACTAGCAGTCTGGCAAAAGCAAGATTTGTTAGGGAGAAATTCAGAGTAAGATTGTGTGTGTCCTTATCGAAGGAGGCAGGAATAGCAATGTAGCTGGGACAAATACAGACTAATTGTTAATACTTAACAAGCCAGTCCAAGGCAGGAAAGAGAAGAATTACATTGGCTAAAGCACTAAATTTTTCAAGTTATATTTTCACAGATGTCTTTACTTCTGGCATCCCCTACGTTTCCCATGTGCCCCTTCGCCCTCCCAGAGAGCAATCTCTTATAATCAAGAATAAAAATGAGGGAGGAGAAGTTCAGTGCAAGTATCCCAGTTATCAAAAAGGATGGGATTATATGTAGCCTTCCACATCCATAGTTTTCCCAACCAAGTTCTTCTGCAAAGAAGGAGGAGAGAGACCTCCTCATATCTTTTCTTTGGGGCCATGGCAAGGCCAGTTTATATGTAGAATTACTACCAGGAGCTCAGCAGTGGCCATTGTCATCTGGATCATAAATTCTTGGGGGAATTTCCAGAGTGAATCATAAATGACTGCAGTGAAACCTTAGGCTTTGGACACATGGACACGGGAGGTTCTTTTCTATCAATGGATAGGGTTTATTTGCTGTTTTTTTTCCTTTTGGAGGTGATCACTATTCATGAGTGCTGAAACTCTATGATAGAGGATAAGAAAAAAGCACTTGAAGAATACTTTGTGTACATTTTAGCTTATTGGAAAGGGTAGGGGGACCATGGTCCTTAGTAGGCAAAGAGATGATCGAGGAGTCAGGAAGATCTGGGTTCAATGTAACCAACAAATGAAGAAAATTAATAAAATTTTAAAAAGAAAGATTTACATAATTTTAAAATATTCACCTTCTGTCAGTATCAATTCTAAGACAGAAGGATAGCAAGCGCTAGGCAATTAGGGTTGAATGACTTACCCAAGGTCATTTATTGATACATGCTGGTTGTATGACCATGGGCAAGTCATTTCACCATGATGCCTCAGGCTTCTAAGACTAAAAGAAGATGATGATATACACTGGGAAAAGGGCAGCTTTCTACAATGATGAGATCACAGAGCCGGTCCAAAAATAAAAGAAGATTCAAGAGAGAGCAGGTCCAAGAAAGATGCTCTAAAGAAAAAAAAGTTTCTAAGCATGAAGAGAAGAATTAAGATTAGTACTGAGAAATTAGGGAGTTGAAAAATGTGGGACAAAGGAGGTAGAGAAGAACTTACATTCCCAGAACTAAGGTTAGATATTAGTCTTTTCCACAGAGAGAAGATTTATATTTGTATGTTTTCTCTCTCATTTAATTATAAGCTCCTTGAGGGCAGGAGCTATCTTTTGCCTCTTTTTTGTACTTTCAGTGCCTAGCACAGTGACTGGCACATAGTAGGCTCTTAATAAATGTTTATCGAAATATGGAAATTGGTCTTGATCAATGACACATGTAAAACCCAGTGGAATTGTTTGTGGGCTATGGGAGGGGGTAGGAGAGGGGGAGGATAGAACATGGATCCTATAACCATGGAGAAATGTCATAAATTAATAAATAAAAAATAAAAAAATAAATGTTTATTGACTGGATGACTAAGGAAGAGGCAGCCTGTGCTCCCTCCTACCCTCCCCAAGTAAGAGGAGAATTCAACAATCATTTATTAAATGCTTCCTACTTAGGCACTGTGCTAAGCTTAGGGTTTACAAAGAAAGGGGGGAAAATCATCTCTGTCCTATCACAAGGAGCTCACAATCTAAAAGGGCAGAGAACATGCAAATGAATGCTAAGAGGTTTAGAGAAAACTGTTTAGCAGCCCAGGAAGAGGCTACTAGCGGTGGTTGGTGATGTTCTTTAGAATAAAATTTTAAAACATATTTTGCATGTCTGCATGGCTTTTTATCAAATGTGTATGGAATGAAATTTCCATTAGGATGCAAACTCTTTGAGGAGAGGGACTTTTCCCTTGTATCCTTGGTAGCTAGCACAGTGCCTGGTACACAGTGGATGCCAAAAAAAAAAAAAAAAAAAAAAAAAAAAGGATTGCTGAATTGGGTCAAATTAAATTAAGCAGAATGCAAATGTTATTGTGATTAATCAAATGCAAATTATTTCGAATGTGTTACTGAAGTCATGGAAGCATTTTACCATTATGCATTTTCTCCAACAACATATATCAACAGCACCACTACTTTTGTGTGTATGTGTGTGTGTGGAGAGGAATGGAGAGTAGTTCATTTGATTTTAATGCTAAAAAGGGGCCATATTCTTGAAAAGGTGGGAAACTATTATACTGGATCATAGTTTGCTTACTCTATCAGTATCATGGACTTTAAGCAAAGGATGAAGTCATCTAGAATAAAGGAAGAATTTTTTTTCTTTTAGGAAGCTTGCCAATAGGAAATTGCATTAGGAGGTTGTCTGCTCTACCATACTTGAAAATATCAAGATTATCAAGGGACACCAAGTTGCCATCTAGCTGTTTGGAATGCAGGGGACATAATGACTTGCTCTTCCATCACTTGGCTCCAGCTAGAACCATAATGGACCCCTAGGAGTACTGTTGATTGGATTGAGTAGACAGATTTCTGATGTTTCCAGGACAGGATATCCTTGATTCCAAGCTGACTCATTCCCTGGGAAAAAAAGGAGAATATCAGCTCCACTGACTTTCAGAATTTATTCTCAAAGCTTAGAATGCAGAGAGTACAATATTGTCTCCAACCTAGATGCTAACAAGAAAGAAACTTTTGAAATGGCCAGAAAAGAAAAAAAATAGACAGGGAATAAAAGCACAAGTCTTCTTATGAGCTCTCTGTCCTCATCCTGGAAGGTCTGAAAGCTGAAATAATCATTCACCTTCTTGCTCTCTATCATTGTTTCTCTGTCATTGTCTTTCTTTTTCTCTATCTTTGTCTTTTTTCCTCTCTATTTCCTTGTGTGTCTTTGTCTCTTCTTTTCTGACTTTATCTCTCTGCCTCTGCCTCTCTATCACTCTGTCTCACTTGTACACACACACACACACACACACACACACTACTTGTGGCCAGAGTAGGAAAGGTTCTCCTCTTGGTGCTCCTTTATGCTTCTGGAGGTTGAGGCAATTTGGTTTGGTTTTTTCATTTCTCTCTGCTGGCTGCCTGGTAGACCCTGGTAGACCAGGACCATGGCCAGAGACTCATATCTATTTTCCTTTCAGGAATATTCATGAGTCTTGGATATTTAATGTTTTTATTCAGGATAATACTCTAAACTCATAATGGGTTTATATATGGGTTGAGATAGAACTTCCCCCTGTGCTTGATGACTTTGTATATTTTTTAGTTCTCCTTAAACCCTTTAGGCACTCCTTTTAGCATACATTGCATGTTATTGACTACGTTTAAGCCTGCCGAGTGACCTATTGACGATTGCTTTAAAATATCCATAGGTGGACAGAGCACTTTATAGATTTGGAGTGTTAGACTCTCATTAATAAATTCCTGATGGAGAAAAACAGACAATCTCTTTAACACTTAAATTATATAGAAATTAAGGGATAAAAAGAAAAAATATCTAGAGGAAACCATAAAAATAGACACTGTCAAAAGCAGCAGGCTTGTCACAGGAAGTACAAAAGTATAAGGCATCCCAAAACTCTCAGAGCAGTTTTATAACAATAAAGCTTTAACTAGGGGGCAGCTGGGTGGCTCAGTGGACTGAGAGCCAGGCCTAGAGACAGGAAGTCCTGGGTTCAAATCTGGCCTCAGATACTTCCCAGCTGTGTGACCCTGGGCAAGTCACTTGACCCCCATTGCCTAGCCCTTACCATTCTTCTGCCTTGGAGCCAATACACAGTATTGACTCCAAGACAGAAGGGAAGGGTTTAAAAAATAAAGCTTTAAATATAAAAGATTAAAAATATTCCTATTAAAACTTATTAGCATAAAACTACTCTAAGGACACCCTGCACAAGAAATATGCAAGGAGAAAATAACAAGGAAAAAGACCAGGAAAAGTGTTTATGTCTTCAGTTGTCTATATAGAAATTCAGAGAACATGGACCAAGAGACTGTGCACTATGGTTTAAGGAGATGGTGCCAGATTTAGAATTCTCAAGCAGAGCTTCAAATGCAGGAATACCTCACTCTTAGTTAAAGATAAAGTGCATCAGATGTGAGGTGGTGTGGCAGTATTTGTCTTGAGACTTGTGAATTTTCATTGAGTACAGGGCTTATAGGACTAGAGTTGGAAGGGACCTTAGAAACCATCTAATCCAGGACTTCTTTTTTTTAAAAAAGATATTTTATTTCATTAAATATTTCCCAATTATGTATAATTTTTATAAAAAAATATGTTTTAAAAATTTGAGTTCCAAATTCTCAATTTCTCATCCAGCTTTCCCCACTCCTTGAGAATTTAAGCAATTTGATTTTGGTTTTACATGTGAGATCATGCAAAAATATTTCCATATTATCCATGTTAAAAAACACACAAATAAAATCATAAAAATAAAGTTTAAAAAATTACACTTCAATCTGTATCCAGAATTCAGTTCTCTCTCTGGAGATGGATAGTATTTTTTCTCATGGATCCTTTGGATCACTATCTTGATCAGAGTGCTGAAGTGCTTGGTAATTGATTATCCTTACAATATTGTTATTACAGCATACAATGTTCTCTTGGTTCTAATTATTCAACTTTGCATCAATTCATAAAATTCTTCCCAGGCTTTTCTGAAACCATGTCTTGTCATTTCTTATAATATAAGAATCTTTAATCACAATCAGATATCAACATGTCTGTCCATTCCCCAATTGATGAGCATATCCTCTATTTCAAACTCTTTGCCAGCATAAAAAAAGCTATCTAAATATGAATATTTATAAAAATATAGATTTTTTAAAAAATAAGGTCTTTCCCTTTTTAATTTAATATTTTGGGGTACAGACTTACTAATGGTATTGCTGGGTCAAAGTTTTTAGCACTTTGGGCATCATAGCTTTCCACAATGGTTAGACTAGTTTACAGCTCTACCAACAGTGCATTAATTTTTTTCTCTTCCCTTCTAGCATTTGTCATTTTCCTTTTCAGTCATATTAGCCAATCTGATACAGGTGAGGAGGTGTCTCTGAGTTGGTTTAATTTGTATTTCTCTAATCAGTAGTGATATTGAGAATCTTTTCATGTAAATATTGATAGCTTTTGTTTCTTCTTCTGATAACTTCCTGTCCATATGCTTTGACCATTTATCAACTGGGTAATAGCTCTTGTTTTTATAAATTTGGTTTAGTTCCCTAGATAGTTGAGAAATGAGACTTTATCAGAGAAATTCATTGCAAAATCCACCTCTAATCATTTCATATTTCCTTCTCATTTTGACTGTCTGGGTTTTGTTTGTGCAATTAAAAAATCATGTAATCAAAATTACCTATTTTATTTCCCATAATACTCTTTATATTCTGTTTGGACATAAAATCTTCCTTTATCCATAGATATGACAGGCATGTTTTCTTATGCACCCCTAATTTACTTATAATATCATCCTTTATGTCTAAATCATTCATCTATTTGGACCTTATCTTGGTGTATGTTTTTTTTTAAATTAACTTGCTCATCATTTCCTATGGTGCAGTAGTTTTCTGTTACAACCATATATCACAATTTATTCAACTATTTCCCAATTGATGGATACCTCATCAATTTCTAGTTCTTTGCTCCACAAAGAAAGCTGATAGAAATCTTTTGGAACATTTAAGTTCTGTTCCTTTTCCTCTTAATCTCCTTGGGAAACAGATTCACCAGTGGCATTTCTAGGTCTAAGGATATGCACAGATTTATAGTCTTTGGGGCATAATTCCAAATTGCTCTCCAAAATGACTGGATCAGTTCACAGTTCCACCAACAATGTGTTAGTATCCCTATTTTCCTCCTCCCCTCCAACATTTCTTAATTTGCTCATTAATCATTATAGCCAATCTGATAGGTATGAAATTATATCTCAAAATTGTTTTAATTTACATTTCTCTCATCAGTAATGACTTTGAGCATTTTTCATATACCTATATATTTTATTTTTTCATCCAAAAACTGTTCATATCTTTTGATCATTTGTCAGTTGGGGAATGACTTTTATTCTTATAAATTTGTTGATTTCTTGCTAAATTTTAGATATGAGACCTTTACCCAAGGATGTCTCAAATTTTTTTCACCAATTTTCTGTTTCCCTTTTAATCTTAATTACATTCATTTTATTTGTACAAACCCTCTTGAATTTGATGTAATCAAAATTATACATCTCACAATGCTCTCTATCTCTTGTTTATTCATAAATTCCTCTCCTATCCATAAATATGAAAGGTAATATATTTCCCATTCTAATTTTTTATGTTATCTTCTAGGCCATGTCTAGGCCATGCATACATTTTGATCTTATCTTAGAGAATGGACCATTGAATTGTTTTCATGATTGTAATATAGTTTAAAATTTGGAACTGCTAGGTCACTTTCTTTGCTTTTTTTTAATTGATTCTCTTGATGTTCTTGACCTTTTTTTTTCAGATGAATTTTGTTTCATTTTTTCTAAGTCTATAAAAACAAATCTTTGGTAGTTTGATTAGTATGGCATTCGATAAGCAAATTAAATTAGTTAAAATTGTCATTTTTTATATTGACTCAGACAACTGGCTCATGAACAATTAATATTTTTCCAGTTGCTTAGATCTAGTTTTATTTGCATTAAAATTTTTTTGTAATGGTGAACGTATAATCCCTGGATTTGTCTTAACAGGTAGACATTCAAATATTTTATACTGTTTGTAGTTATTTTAAATAGAATTATACTGAAAATGGTAGTATATAGAAATGCTGATGATTTATATGTAAAAATGGAAAATGAGGGGATGCCCTTCAATTGAGGAATGGCTGAACAAATTGTGGTATCTGTTGTTGATGGAATACTATTGTGTTCAAAGGAATAATGGACCAGAGGAATTCCATGTGAACTGGAATGACCTTCAGGAATTGATGCAGAGTGAAAAATCACACAACCATGTGAACATTGTACACAGAGACAGATACACTGGTGGTAAAATTGAATGTAATGGACTCCTGTACTAGCAGCAATGATCTGGGACAATTCTGAGGGTCTTATGAAAAAAGAACGCTACCCACATTTAGAGGAATAACTATGGCAGTAGAAACACAGAAGAAAATCAACTGCTTGAACACATGGGTTGATGCGGATATGATTTGGGATGTAGACTCTAAACCAACGGTCAGCAACCTTTTTGGCTGTGAGAGCCATAAATGCCTGCAGAAGGAGGAGGATGGAGGCAGAAGGCGCTGGAATATGGGTAGGGGGCTGAAGGGCCCCCTGGGGCACATCCTGGGGCTCTGCCAGGACTGGCCAGTCGGGAGGTGGTGCCAGATATGGCTCGAGAGCCATACGTTGCCGACCCCTGCTTTAAACGATCACTCCACTGCAACTATCAGTAATATGGTAATAGGTCTTGATTGATGACACATGTAAAAACCATTGGAAATGTTCATTGGCTATTATTTAAGAAAATAGATTTCCAAACATTCCTGAAGAAAAGACCAGATAAACAGAAAATTTAATGTCCAAATACAAAATTAAAGAAAAGCATATAAAAGTAAATAAGAAAGAAAAAAAAGTAAGGGCCTCAGTAAGGTCAAATTGTCTATATTCCTATATGGAAAGATGACATTTGTAAACTCTTAAAATATTTTTTCCATATCATAGTAATTAGAAGAAGTATAAATAGACAGAGTATGGTAGTAAGTTGTTTAGAGTGGTATGCAAAAAAAAAATCAAGGGATAAAAAAGAGGATTGCACTGAGAAATGGGAAGAGAGAAATAAAATGGAATAAATTATATCACATAAAGAGGCATGGAGGAAAAACTATTACAGTGGAAGGGAGGATGATGGTGGTGACAGGTACCAGTGATTACCAAAGTGGGCGCTACTGCCCCTGGTGGGTGCTGCAGTGATCCAGGGAAGGTGGTAATGGCTACAGGTGCATTTTTCTTTCCTATTAATTGCTATTAAATTAAAAAAAATAAATTTCCAGGGGACTAAGTAATATTTTTTTCTGGAAAGGGGGAGGTAGGCCAAAAAAGTTTGGGAACCACTGACTTAAACCTTACTCTTATTGGAACTGACTCAGAGAGGAAGAATAGCCAGATTCAATGAGGTACAGTATCCTATCTTACCCTATAGAGAAGTAGAAGGGGGGCAAGAAAGGGGATGGTAGGGAGGAGAGCAGGAAGTTGAGGGAGTGATTAAAAGACTCTATAGAGAAGTAGGAAAGGAATGAGAAGGTAGTGGGGAGGGGAGTAATATTGGGAGTTGAAATGTAGGGAGTGATTAAAAGCAAAACTATTGTGTAGAGGGACAGAGTAAAAGGAGAAAGGTCAGGATTAAAAGAGGAAAACAGGATGGAGAGAAATACAAAGATGGTAATCATAACTGTGAATATAAATGGGATGAATTCCCCCATAAAAAAAGAAGCAGACCACAGAATGGATTAAAAACCAGAGTCCTAACATATATTGTTAATAAGAAATACATTTGAGGCAGGTAGACACACACAGAGTAAAGGTAAGGGGCTAGAGTAGAACCTATTGGGATTCAAGTGATATTAAAAAGGAGTAGCAATCATGACCTCAAAAAAAGCTAAAGCAAAAATAGTTTTGATTAGATGAGATAAGGAAGTTAATACATCTTGATAAAAGGTATTACAGATAATGAAGTAATGTCAGTACTTAACATATATGCACCAAATGGTATAGCATTCATATTTTTAAGGAGAAACTAAAGGAGCTTAAGGAGGAAATAGACAGTATACTAGTGAGGGACCTCAATCTTCCCCTATCAGAAATAGATAAATTTAACCAAAAAATAAATAAGAAAAAAGTAAAGGAAGTGAATGAGGAGGCAGCTAGGTGGCTCAGTGGATTGAGAGTCAATGAGATGGGAGGATGGGAGGTCTTAGGTTCAAATCTGGCCTCAGACATTTCCTAGTTGTGTTACCCTGAGCAAGTCCCTTAACTCCCATTGTTTAGCACTTACCACTCTTTTGCCTTGGAATTAATATAAAATATTGATTAGAATGCAGAAGATAAGAATTTTAAAAAATAAAAATAAATGAAAGGAAGTAAATGAAATTTTAGAAAAATTAGAGTTAACAGAACTTATGAGCAGACTGAGCTAATTTAATAATAATTATAATCCTGCCCAAATTAGTTTACTTAGTGCTATATCAATCAAACTATCAGAAACCTATTTTATAGAACTAGAAAAAATGACAAAATTAATGTGGAAGAACAAAAGATCAGAAATATCAAGGCAAATAATAAAAAAAAATGTGAAGGTTGGTGGCATAGCAGTACCAAATCTTATACTGTACTATAAAATAGTAATCATTAAAACATTTTGATGCTGGCTTAAAAATAGAAAGATGAATCAATGGTATAAATTGGGTGTAAATGACCCCAGCAATCTAGTGTTTGATAAAACCAAAAATCCCAACTTTTGGGATAAGAATTCACTATTTGAAAAAAACTGCTGAGAAAATTGGGAAAGAGTATGACAAAAATTAGATTTAGGTCAGTATTTCACATCTCATACCAAGATAAGTTCAAAATAAATATATGACTTAAATGTAGAATGATGTTATAGGTAAATTAAGGGAACACAGAATAGTTTACCTGTCATATCTATGGAGAAGGAAAGAATGTATGGCCAAACAAGTGAAAGAGAACATTATAAGATATAAAATAAATAATTTTGATTATATTAAGTTAAATTTTTTTGTACAAACAAAAGTAATGCAACCAAAATTAGAAGGGAAGCAACAACTGGGAAGAAATGTTTAGAACAAATTTCTATGATACAGGTCTTATTTCTCAAATATAAAGAACTAAGTCAAATGTATGAAAACCCAAGTCCTTCTCCAATTGATAGTCAAAGGATACGAATTGGTGGTTTTCAGATAAAGAAATCAAAGCTATCAATAATCATATAAAAATGGTCTAAATCCCTCTTGATTAGAGAAATGCACATTTAAACAACTCAGAGGTACTACCTCACACCTATCAGACTTGCCATTGTGACCGTAAAGGAAAATGATAACTATTGGAGGGAATGTGGCAAAATAGTGACACTAATGCATTGCTGGTGGAGTTGCAAATTGATCCAACTATTTTGAAGGCAATTTGTAATTATGCTTAAAGGGCTATAAAATAATATATATATATATATATATATATATATATACATATATATATATATATATATATATATATCCTTTTATCCAGTAATGTTCTTTTTGTGGTGGCAAAGAATTGAAAACTAAAGGGATGTCCCTCAATTGGAAATGGGTGATTAAATCATGGTATACAATGGTGATAGAATACTATGGTGCTATAAGAAATGATAAACAGGATGATTTCAGAAAGAGCTGCAAGTACTTGCATGAACTGATGTAGAGTAAAATAAGCAGAATCAGGAAAGCTATACCCACAGTAACAGCAATATTGTTGAATGATCAAATGTGATAGACTTTGCTACCAACAGAAATACAATGTTCCAGAACAATTCTGAGGGACTTATGAAAAAGAATGCTATCCAACTCCAGAGAAAGAATTGTTGGAGTAAGAATGCAGATGGAAAAATATGATTTATCACTCATTTATTTGGGTATATGTTTTGGGGTTTTGGTTTTATAAGATTATTCACTTATAAAAATGAATAATATGGAAATATGTTTTGTGCATACATATATAACCCAGATTGAACTGCTTACCAGCTCTGGGAGGAGAAAGAGAAGAAGGGAGAGAGACAATTTGAATCATATAACTTAGCAAAACTTAAATGGAAATTTGTTATTAACATAAAAACAAAAAATAAAAAATAATTTGGATGCTATGTTATTTGGTGCATACATGCTTAGTATTGATACAACTTTATTGTCTTTGGTTCCTTTCAGCAAGATGTAGTTTCCTTGCTTATCTTTTTAAATTAGGTTTATTTTTGCTTTTGCTTAGTTTGATATCATGATTGCAACTCTTGTCTTTTTCACTTTAGCTAAAGCATAATAGATTTTGCTCCATGCCTTTCTTTTAACTCTGAGTATATTTCTGTTTCACGTGTATTTCTTGAAAACATCATAACATTGGATTCTGGTTTCTAATCCATTCTGCAATCTGCTTCCACTTGATGGGTGAGTTCATCCCATTTGCATTCACAATTATGATACTAACATGTATTTCCCTCCATCCTATTTTCTTGTGTTTATCTTTCTTTTTCTTTTTATCCTGTCACTCCTCTAAAGTCCATTTTGCTTCTGATTACTTCCTTCTTTTACCTGCCCTTTTTTATAATACCTTTTCTCTCATCCCCTCCCCTCCTACTTCCTTGTTGAGTAATACATATTTTTATTTTTAGTTAAATATGTGATTGTACTTCTCTTTTTGAGCCCATTTAGATGTGAGGTTCAAAAATTGTCTATCCTGTTTCCTTTCCACTGTAAAAGCTCTTCCTTACATGACTCTTTTACATGAGTTTTTTACTTTCCCCATTCTTACTCTGCCTTCTCCCTTCTCCAAGGTTGTCCCTCTCTCTTAAGACTATAGATTTTTAAAACATCATCCCAATGCAATCAACTTGCTTCTGCATGCTCTTTCTATGAAGAATCCTTCTGTCTTAAAAATGATAAAATTCTTAGAAAATACATCTATTATCTTCCCATATAGAAAAATAAACAGTTTCACCTTATTGAGTTCCTTACAATTACTATTTTATGTTTACTTTTTCATGCTTTTCTTGAATCTTATATTTTAAAGTCATATTTTCTTTTCTGTTCTGTTTTTTTCATTAAGGATGCTTGAAAGTCCTCTATGTCATCAAATATCCTTTTTTCCCCTTGAAGGATTATGTTCATTTTGCTGTGTAGGTTATTCTTGATTGTAATGTCCTTTCTACTTCTGAGTCTATGAGCTTCAAGGGACAAAGCATTCCAGCTACAGATCTGGACACTTTGTATTCTTTCTTTGTCTTGCTGGCTAATATACTTACCTTCTTGGACTAAGAGAAAACTAGGTTCAACTCCTAATCAGTCAATTGATAGGTATTAATTAAACATCTCTTATGTGCTAGATACCATGCTAAGCTTTGGGAATTAAAAAAGCATATGAAGACAGTCTTTGGCCTCAAGGAGCTTTCATTCTAATAGGGGAGACAACATACAAACCAATATAAAACAAGCTCCACATAAAATAAATAGGAAATATTTAGCAGAGGGAAGGCACTAGAATTAAGAGGGATTAGGAAAGGCTTCCTATAAAAGATGGTATTTTAGTTGAGATTTAAAGGAAGCCAAGGAGGTCAGTAGGCAGAGCTGAGGATGCAGATAGACACTTTCCTGTCTTTCTTTTAAAGGTTAACTTTGTGTTAGACTTCTACATGTTTCTTCTGCTCCTCCCACATTTTGTTCTTGTGACCCACTCTTCCCTGTCTATTCAGAAACCATCAGAAATGCTTAGATTTTTCCTCACAAAGTGAAGCATCCCCTCTAGGTTGTATACACCTGTCACTAGAATAAATGGCCTCTGGTAGAGAATTCTAATATTTGCTATTTGTTGTGCCCTGGGCTGGAAACCTTTTGAAGTTTGCCTAGAATTACTGAAGGGCAAAGGGTTTTGATTATAGATCTATATCAGTAGGGAACCCCAGAGGCTCAATCATTTTACAGAGAAGGAAAATGAGGCTGGAATGCCTAGTACTGAGTGATAGGCCCTTCATTAATGCTAATTGAGTTGAATGGAATGGGAGAAGAGAAAAGTATGAGAGGGATAAGGGGGAGAGAGAGAGAGAGAGAGAGAGAGAGAGAGAGAGAGAGAGAGAGGACAGCAGCAAACAAACTGACACAGAGACTAATATCCAGGCAGAGATTCAGAGATAAAGAAGCATACAGAAGATAAACAGAAAGATAGAGAGAAATGAAGATAAGGAGAGAGATAGAGAAACAGAGATAGAGACAAAGGAGGGATAAGGCAGACAGACAGAGGAAATTATTTTGGCAGCTATGTGGAGGATAATGGATGTAAAGTACTTTGTAAACCTTAAGACTGAGGAAATGTTAGCTGTCATCATTTCTAACTTACTTTCCCACAGCTATGATTTAATGGGGTTTGTTATTTTGGCAATCATCTGGGGGAATGTCTCCTCTGGTGAGCTCTGGCTCCTCCATGTTCATGCTTATTGTGCACTGGCTGGCCCACAATCACCATGATCAGCAGTCTCAAGTCCAGAATCAATCACTCTAATTTCTCAGTTTCCCAAAGTACTCATTTCCCATGACCCACTCCTAGGATCAAACATGAGCTATATACAGTGATTATCTTGACTTAATTTTGTCATCACTAAGCATTCCACTTTCATTTCTATGAAATCCAAATTTGATTTAATACAAATATTTGCCATTCCATCTTTTCCTCTGCCTTATTACCCATGACACCATTCTTTGTTCTCACAATGGACTCCAGTTTCTCCATACTGCCATTTATTTCCAGGCCATAAACTCCCTCACTGACTATACTCTCCTCATTTTCCTATTTTGACCCTTTGTTGAATCATTCTAACACAACATTCTCATATATCTCTTTTCCCCCTTTCCTATGGGCACTCTTACTTTGCCAAGCCCCAAATTTGGATTACTTTTACTATTTATGGCTGCCTTCAATCCTATTTATGTATTGCTGAACCAGGGCAAAACCTGGTCAATTGGATCTATTACAAATTTAAGTTGCATAATTTCAACTGGGATCTCATTGAAGCAATTTCCTATCCCACATAACACAAAATTTTTCATATCTCCTCATGCCTCCCATTGCACCTCTTTCCCCTCTCCTTCCATTTGAGAACCATACCTTTTACTTTACTGAAGAGATTGAGTCCATTCATTGAAAGATCCTCTTCTCCCTCCTTTTCATGTCGCATCATTCAGAAGTCTTTTCCTTCTCTTTCCTCCTTCATCTCTTTCTCACAAGAAGTGGACCTTCTTTTCACAGTAAATATGTGTCCTTCTTTGTTTCCTATCCCATCTTCTTGAGTAGATGGAGTCTTCTATCATTCTTATTATCTCACTAATCTTTAATCTCTCCCTATCTATTGGCAACTTCCATGCTCTCTATAAATATACACATGACTTCTTTATACTTTAAAAATCTTCACTTGATTCTATCACACCTGTGGACTTTCTCCTCTCTTTCATGGCTTAACTCCCTGAGAAGCCATCTATAATTATTGCTTCTAATTCCTTTCCTTTCACTCTCTTCTAAACTTTCCATTCTGAATTCCGACTCCATCATTCTGCTGAAATTGCTCATTCTCAGGTTGCCATTGATCTCCTGATGGCTAATTCTAATGGTCTTTTCTCAATTCTCATGCTTCCTGACTTCTTTATAGCCTTCTGCACCATCATCTTCTCCTTGATATTTATTCCTGTCCAGGTTTTCATCTCTAGTCATCTCCCTCCTACCTGTCTGAATGTTTTTCTTTCTTATCTCAGTTTCCTTTGCTGGACCTTCTCCTAAGTCACGTCCACTAACTATGAATATCTCTCAATGCTCTGTCATCCAGGGTGCTGTCTTTGGTTCTCTTCTCTACTCCATCTTATTGTTTCACTTGGTTACCTCATTAGGTCCTATGAGTTCAATTATTATCTCTCTATGTTGATGATTTGAAAATTGACTTCTTCGTCTCTGACCTCTCTGCTCACCTCCAGCCTCATATCTCCATCTTTCTATTGGATATCTTGAACTAGAGGTCCTGTAGACATCTTAAACTCAGTATGCACAAAACAGAACTTATTATCTTTTCTCCATCTCCATCCCTCCCACTCCAAACTCATCTATTATTCTTGAGGGATCTTCAATAAGTCACTATCCTCCAAGTCACTGAGACTTGTAACCTTGGTGTCATCCTGGACTCCTGTTTTGAACTCACCACACAATTTGATATTGCCAAGCCTCATTTATACCTTCACAAGATATGTCATGTATTTGTCCCCTTCTCTCCACTCACACAGATGTTACCTGGTTACATACCCTCAACACTTCACTCCTAGACTATTGTAAAATCTTTCTTATTGATCTGCCTTCCTCAAGACTCTCTCCCTATCCTAACCTATCCACCACTCGCCTACCAGGGTGCTCTTTCTAAAATTTAGGTCTCATTGTGTTGCCACCACTACCAGTGACTCCCTATTATCTCTCAGATCAAATATAAAATCTTCTATTTGGCTAGTAGAGCCCTTTGAAATCTAGCTCCTTCCACATTTCCAGTCATCTACTTTCCCATCCCTGCAAGTAGTCTACAAACCAGGAACAGTGATATTTCTATTATTCACACATGATATTCCATCTCTTGATGCCATACCTTTTCCTGGGCTATCCCAGACGCCTGGAATATTCTTTATTCTCACAGCCACATCCAGGCTTTGCTAGTTTCTCTCAAGACTCAGCTCAAATCCATAAGAGCCTTTCCTGGCTACCCTCACTGCTAGCCTCTTCCTTCTGAGACTACTTCCCTTTTAAACCATATATATTTTGTATGTAGAATTGTGTACATATTGCCTCCCCTATTAGAATGTAAGCTCTTTGAGGGAAGTCATAAACACTTCCTTATCTCCCCTCATTTCAAAAAACACTCCCTTGATCCATCCAACTCTGGTTGTTTATTATCCATTATTTCTCCTCCTGTTTGTGGCTAAAATCCTTGAGGACGACTTCTACAATCAATGCTTTTACTTTCTTTCCTCTCACTTTCTTCTTATAGTTTGGCTTATAGAATCAAACATGAAATCTTTTTGGCTTTTAAACCCCTTTATCACCTGGCTCCTTCTTACCTTTGCCACATCCTTATATTATGTTCTCCTCAGTAGCCTATTCTGCAGGTGAAAGCAAACCTAACCTCCTTCATATTCTTGAAAAAAACCATCCATCTCCCCCATTTGGGCATTTTCATTAGATGTGCCTAATGCCTGGAATTCTCTCTCTCTCTCTCTCTCTCTCTCTCTCTCTCTCTCTCTCTCNGAGAACAGCCGATGTGAATTAATAAATGAAATGAAAATACCGTACATTCAAGTGTAACTTTAATGCCACTTCAAAGGATTTGTTACATAAAGAAACGGGCATTCTCTGGAGTGATGTTAAGCTCTGATTCTGTGCAGAGAAGCGATTCCTTTAGAATGACAAGAAAATATTCATGAATCCAGAATGACATCGAAATCCACCAGCATTTAACTTCCCCCGTGCTTGTCCTCTGGGGGTTATGGTCATTGTCCTGCCTAAATCTCTCCCCCAAATACTTCCAGGAGACTGATTTTCTCAAATAATGATGGAATTAGGAAGATGTTGGGCTTGTAGAGGAGGTGATGACCTTCATTGGCAGAGAGAGTTTCCTCAGCTGAGAGTTTGCTGTTCCAATGAAATCAAAGTCCAGTCTCTGTCCTTATTCTTATTGGGACTGACACATGGCTCAACTGGAGAGATATCAAGATTGTCCCCAGTCCAAGAGGAATGACCTAATGCAAAAGAAATTAATCAATCCGTCTACAGACCTTTCTTAATCCCAGACTCTGTGCTGGGCACTAGCCTAGGTTTGGGGACTACAAAAACAAAAAGCAAAATAATACTTTCCCCTAGGAGGCTTTATTTTCTATCAGCGGAGACAATATATAGATAGGCAGTCTAAGCATATACAGAATATATTCACGTGAGTATCTGTATATAAAAATGCAAGGTTATTGTGGGAAGAAGGGTTCTATCAATTGAGGGGAAAAGGAATGGCAGTGCTTGAGCTTAAAGATGAAGAAAAAATGGGATTTTAAACATTGGAGCTCTGATGTGCAGTGGTAGACAGCAGTGGAATTTTAGATCTGAAAAGATCATGCCAGAAATGTCCTCATTTTCCAAATGAGGAAAAGAAGACAGCTTTGTACAGTAGAAAGAGCATTGGCTGGGGATGGGGGAGAGGAAAAGGAACTGGGTTAGAATCATGCCTACTCTCAACTGATGTAGGTAAGTAAGTAAACCTCCTTGGGTATCATTTTCCTCATCTGCAAAATGAATAGGTTGGGCTAGATGACCTCTAAGATCCCTTTCCACTCTAGATTCATGGTCGTATGATCCCAGGAAACCCTGGAAGAGGGAATGATTTATCCAAAGTCATCTAGCTAGTTAGTGATGAGGCCAGAACCTCATTAAAAAAAGTCAACTTAAAAAAAAAAAACAACCCAAAAAACAACTAGCTTCACTCAACTCATATAATAGACACCATAACTAAAAGTCTACAGATATGGGATGAGGGATATTATCCTTACAAAGAGATATTGATCAGATAATTTGGTCACTAGACAATGACCATTAAATAAGGTCTTGGTATTCATATTCATAGCTCCACTCCATAATAATAGTAGCTAACACTTAAACTCTTTTAAGGTTTACAAAACGCTTTATTATTATTATCTTGTTTGATCCTCACAATGACCCTGAGAGGTAAGTGCTATTTTATCCCCATTTTACAGATGAGGAAACTGAGGCACAATTAAGTGACTTGCCCAAGGTCACACAAATAGGATTTTTACTCAGATTTTCTTGGTTCTAATACTCTTTCTACTCTACAATCAAGGTAAGGTGAATGATTGGTGAAATCATCTCTGTGGTATAAAGAATTGGACATCCTCCATTTATTTCCTCTGGTCAGAATCTCGTCCAGTCTATAATGTAAAGTTATTGTTTCCCCATTTTTTTTGCACTATGAATTTCAGATTTCATATCCTTTGTTATGATTTTAATCAGACAAAAATGATTATTCTCTTTCTTGGAAAAATGACAGTTGGTATATCAGTTTAAGATAAGAAATTCAAAGAAGTGAGACTATGAAAAAGATTCTTGTTGTTATCCTTGGTTTCTACATCGCCCACATTTTGCAGCCACATTTTCCATTGTATGGTCTCTCTAGTCCCAATTGTGTCATTCGATGCCTTACCATATCTGCTTGTGAATTTTTCTGACTAAGTGGTTGTGTGTGAGTAGAGGAAGCCCTCCAGTACATGGCATTTTTATGGAGGGACATGAACAACAGACACATAGGATGGGCAGGCTTGAATGGGTAGGTCACAATTTGCATTAGTAGAAGAATCATCCAAATCAAGGAGGCAATGGAGAAGAGTACTGTAGGCTTCCAATTCAGGAGATGTGGGTTTGAATCCCACCATGATTCCTTCCTTCCTATGGGACCCTGAGTAAATCAATCCACCACCCTGAGCCTGTTTCTTTATCTGTAAAATAAAGGTAGTTGGGCTAGATGGCTTCTGATATCCATTCCAGGTCTAAAGTCGTGATCCCATAAATAGATATGAATAAGTAGTTTTGGCAGCCAGGTGGCACAGTGACTAGGACACTGGACCTAGAGCCAGAAGGACTTGAGTTCAAATCCAGCCTCAGACACTTATTAGCTAATCTCTCAAGTCCTCAGTTTCCTCATCTGTAAAAAGAGAAGAATAATAGTATCTCACAATCTCATGGGGAGACCCAAATGAGATAGTTTATGCAAAGCACTTTGCAGACATTGAAGTGTTATATCAATGCTAGTTATTATTATTAATTAGGCCTGGAGTCAAGAATACTCATCTTCCTAAACTGAAAACTGGCCTCAGACTCTTACAAGCTGTGTGACCTTGGATGAGTCACCTCACCCTTTTTGCCTCAGTTTCCTCATGTGTCAAATGAACTGGAGAAGGAAATGGTGAACTCAGCGGCTTTGCCAAGAAAACCCCTAAAAACCTTTCTTGCCTCAGTTTCTTCATTTGTCAAATGAGCTAGCAAAGGAAATGGTGAACTATTCTAGTGGCTTTGCCAAGAAAACCCCTAACAACCTTGCTTGCCTCAGTTTCCTCATCTGTCAAATGAACTAGCAAAGGAAATGGTGAACTACTCCAGCGGCTTTGCCAAGAAAACCCCTAAAAACCTTGTTTGCCTCAGTTTCCTCATTTTTCAAATGAACTGGAGAAGGAAATGGTGAACCACTCCCATGTCTTTGCCAAGAAAATCCCCAAAGGGGTTGCAAAGAGTTGGACACGACAGAAAAATGAGCGGACAATGACCAATCTCTTGGGTTTTCTTTTTCCTCCCCCTTCCAACAGAAGGTTAGCACATTGGGAGCAGAGACTGATTCATTTTTGTCTCTGAATTCCCAGTGCCTGGCGTGCAGTAGGTGCTCAATAAATGCTTTTTTTGAGTTGAGCTGAGTTGACAGCTGGATCTCATGTCAACAATGAATCTGAGCTAACTACCTCTTGTCCTTCCTGGGAGGTTTGGCTTAGTCTAAGGAAGAAGGAGAAGCTGAAGCGTCAGATCGAAGCTGAGCCAAACAGAGCTCCATTCCAAGTTAAACCGCAGAGTGACCCTGAGAGGTTGCAGCTTAGCCAAGCAGAAATGAGGAAAGGGAAAACCAGGAGCCAAAGTCAGCGGAGTAAAGCTCAGAGTGGAAGGAGACAGGAGCGCTAAAGGGGACATCACCATCGGGACAAGTGGCCCAGAGTCAAGGGTGGTCCGTGGGCTCTTTTTTGAGAGGTTTGCCGAAGCTCTTGGAATTTCAAAGAAAAATGTGACTCAGTGGCCTGGGATTTCTGCTCCATGAAAAATGTAACAATCCATTGGATTACTGACAGAATCGCCTGGTGACTCAGTGGAGAGAGAGTCAGGTTGGAAGATGAAAATCTTTCAAATCTAGCATTGATACTTCCTGACTGTATGACCCTGGGCAAGTCATTTAACCTCTATTGCCTAGCCTTTACCCCTCTTCTGCCTTGGAATATTAGTATCAACTTTAAGACAGAAAGTAGGGTTTAATTTTTTTTTAATCTCCCTAGGACCAAAATGAAGGACTGGCATGAGAGTCAGCTATAGGATCTGGGTAGAATTATAACTTTGGGGATTTTTATCTTTTTAAAACAATAATAAATGATATTCTTCAGGTGTGTGATAGCTTGAAAACATTTTCACATCATCTTCTGCTAGGTATTTTAAATATTATTATCCTCATTTTACAAATTGTAGCAATAATGATAATAATTAGACATATTTCTGTAACATGGTTTACAAATGGACCCTCTGAGAGGATCAGAGATATCAGAGACTTCTTGTTGAAAGAGATCTCAGATGCCATCTGGCCCAAGACCTTCCTTTTATAGCTGAGGAAACAGAGATCTAAGGAGAACAACTCTCAGAATTTTATATCTAAGGCTAAGGACTATGGAGGTCATCTAGTCCAACCTCTAATTTGACAGATGAGGGAAACTGACATCCAGGGATGTTCAGAGACTTGCTCAAGCTCTCACAGGCACTAAGCATCACAGATGGGATTTGAATCCAGATTCTCTGATGCCAGAGAGTGTTATTTGTGATGTGTGGTATTGTGAATAGAAATCAGGCCTTGGAGCTAGAAAGAGGGGGTTCAATTCTCACCTCTGAAAAATTATGGTATTATTCAGGCATTTCAGTTGTGTCTGACTCCTTGTGACCCCATCTGGGGTTTTCTTAGCAGAGATACTGGAGTGGTTTTTTTCTTCTCCATTTTTCTTCTCTGTTTCCTTTTCCAGGTCTTTTTACAGATGAGGAAACTGAGGCAAGTGGGGTTTTCTTAGCAGAGATACTCGAGTGGTTGGCTATTTCCTTCTCCAGCTCATTTTATAAAGGAGGAAACTGAGGCAAACGAGGTTAAGTGACTTGCCTAGGGTCACACAGCGACTAAGTGTCTGAGGCCAGATTTAAACTTATGAAGATGTCTTCCTGCCTCCAGACTTGGTACTCTATCCACTGTGCCAGAGCCATCCTTTTTTTCTCCTCAAATTAATCCTCATGAATTTCTCTGGGCACCACTATCTTTCCCGCCAGTCTGGTTACAATATTAGGGTCATCCTTGACTTTTCACTCTCACTAATCATTTGATTATATATATATAGATACATATATATATAAATGTATATATATATATATAATCAAATGATTTGGAGCATATATATATATATATATTTTTTTTTGCACATACATCAATTTGTATATACCTCTATCTTTAGATATCATCCCTGAGACAATGAGCTCCTGGCATGAAGGCAGGTTTCATTTCAGTTTTCTTTTTACCAGAGATAGTGGATTATCATGGGGGCTTAATAACTGCGAGTTGATTGTCGATTGATTTCTCAATATTAATTGAGAAACCATGGATAAGTAGTTTCACATCCCAGCTTCCCCACCAATTAAGTCAAAGATATTTACACTAGTGAAGGGATTTTCCATGCTGAGAGTTCTACACACTGCAGAAATCACAGGCCTAGTTAAAGGAAAACACACCTACTGAAATTCACATTTTATAGCACATTAAGTTGAATAGAATCCCCCCTTTTTTACCAAAGACATCTAGGTGTTGCTGTTGGAGTCCATTCTCCAAGCTTCCATGGACTAATGAGATAACTTTTTGGGACAGGGGACAGGTTTGGTTGAAAAGGAATGAAATCTTTTCTCAGGCAATAAATTTGGGTCAGGGAAGTGCAGAGGAGAAAGGAGGCAGGGAGGCAGCAAGAGTGTGTCCTGGAAAGCAAGACAGAGAATGTTTAATGGAGTGGAAAACCACTGACATCTCCCAGGTTAGCTAGAGTCATTATCCACTGCAGGCAGATGAGATTGGAGAATGTAGCTCTCCCTTGGCTACAAAGCTCTGAGCCTCTTAATTCTCCTCCCAATCAGAGCTGAGAACAAACAAACAAACTAAAAACTAATGATGGTATGTTTTGCCTTCTGCCATCACTGGTGGCACTTTGTAAGCTTGATTCTTTTTTTTTTTTATAACTAGAATTTAATTCATATCCATTGTCTGTGAGTATGTTGTTACTTGAGTTTGAATGGAAGAATGGACTTGAGGGGTTTGGGATTTTGTAAACTATGATAGGACCCCAAGATTCCAGCAGAGGAAGAAGCTAAAAGATGTCTCTTGGAGCTATCAAGTCACAGTTTAGTTTTATAAATGATCCTGTAACTCTCTCAAGCAAGTATCTAAAGCATGAACATGGGGCTCTAAGATTTCTACTAGAAGAATGAGTCATTGGAGCATGGTGATTTTTTTAAAACAAATTATTTTCTTCAGTTACCCATAGAAACAATTTTTATGTTTTCTAACGTATTAGGATTCAGATTTCCCCCTCCCTTTCTTCATGACCTTCTCCAGGAGGGGGTAAATAATCCAATATAGGTTATACTAGAGCTTTTGCTTAATACATATTTCCACATTGCTCATGCCATGACAGAAGATATTTATAAATATACAATGAAACACTCATGAAGGAAACAAGGTAGAAGATGACATACTTTGATCTACAATCAGACTGACAGTTCCTTCTTGGACTGTGGATAGCATTTTTCATCAGGGGGCACTTGTGGATATCTTGGGAACTTGTTTTGTTAATCATAGTTTAGTCCTTCACAATCGATCATTGTAAAATATTCCTGTTAGAGAATGTATTGTCTTCCCGGTTCTGCTCACTTCACTTTGCATCAAATCATGTAAGTCTTTTCAGGTTTTGTCTGTCATTTCTTATGGTCCAAAAGTATTCCATTACAATTACGTACTATAATTTGTTCAGCTATTTCCCAAGTTATGGGCATCTCCCCCCCAGTTTCCAATTCTTTGCCACTACAAAAAGAACAGCTATAAATACTTTTGTATAGGTAGGTTTTTTTCCCTTAGCTCTGATTTCTTTGGGACATAGACCCAGTAATGGTATTGCTGGGTCAGAGGATATACATACTTTTATAGCCCTTTGGGCAAGGTTTGAGATTGGAGCATGATGATGCTGAGGGTATAAACCCAGGTCCTGGCAGCTAACTCTGCCTATTCCCCCCAAGAAAGGGTAAGAGGAGGGGGGAGCCTAGATCCTCATGCACCACAGTGACATCTCATGATATTTTATTCTTTTTATATTTTGAGCCAAGAATGAAACTCAGAGAGTTAGAATTTCTTGCCTGTGGTTGCACAGCAAATACTATGATGGTGAAGAAATCCACTTCACTTGTTTTAACTGAGCAAAGGGGCTCTCTATCACTGCTGTGATCCCCAAACCTTTCTTATGCATGATAAAAACTGCAAAGATACAAAGTCATCTCGTTGTAGCCCTGCAGACATGTGCTGTTTTCTATACTGTGGTTTTAGCTAAGTGTACCCGAATGGATGCCAGGTTTATCATCCCACTGTGACAGAGATTGGCAGGGATTTTCTCTTCCACTTACAGGAGATCAAATACTATTTGTCACTTGGCTCTTCACTTCCCCTCATCTGATTCCAGCATTTTTTCGCTGACTGACTTGTCCTTAGATGCCAAAGCTTTCAAGGCTTTCCTTTCATCATATAACCTTTCTTCATGAGTCTCTCCACTTCAAAATGGAGTGCCATGCTGAAGAGCATGGATTAAAGAAGGCTTTAGAATGGGATTAAAAAAGATCATCAGGAAGGAAGCAAGAGGTTAAAATTTATCCCCAACTTCCCAGACTTCAAAGGGACTTCTGGAGGGAGTTTTGGGGAGGTTCAGTGTTTATTGCTAATGGCAGAATTAAAAGTTATGAAAAAGTCATGGTAATTGCATGGGCTTGTGACTGTGTGACCTTGGGCCAGTCAATCTTCCTCTCTTCACCTGTTTGAACAATTAAAGGCAATAGTTAGATGTTTGCTGAAATGGAAAGTGAAAGACTTTGCCTTTGGTCAAAAGAATGATTAATCTGAAACAAAGGCAATTAGATAGGAATGTCCAAGGCTTGTTATTGTAACTGGACTGGCCGTAGTAGGGATAGTAGTAGATATTGTACAGGGAAACAGGGAGAGAGAATGTTGGGGCTGAATTTGTGTGACTATGTGCGAATGCTCTGGCTTTCATGAAGGAATTAAAGTAGTGGGAAGGTATTTTCATAGGCAGAGTGATAACGAATTGGGTACAAATCCTGCTTTAGACACTTACTAGCTGGGTGATAATGGGCAAAGAATTTAACCTCTCTGGGTTTCAGGCTCCCCATTTGTAAAATGAGCAGATTGGACTGAATGACCATGAAGATACTCTAGTGGTCAATATCGACTAAGATGAATTTTTTTTATTTACAGTCAAAAGATAGCAGCAATCTTATTGCCCTGCACAAAGGCAGTCATATAAATCCTATAGGTTGAGAACTTGATTTTGTCTATTTCCTACCTCTCCAGCATTTCTTCCTTAAGATTTCCTAAGAATTCTTCCTTGGGAAGGAAGCTAGACCACTTCTCTTGTCTGTACGTTGAACCATCTCCAACCCCTTACAGGCAGAACATTTTTTCTAGCGTCTAACTCCAATCTTTCATATTATAACATGAGGCCATCTTGCTCTTAGTGGAAATGAAGTGCCATTGCTCACTAACACCTATAAAATATTGCTTCATTAACTTGCAGACTGTAATGAGGCACACATCAGCCTGCTTGGCTCCAGGTACATAACCATAATTCCTTAAGTCTTTCCTGTTAAAGACTACTTTCCAACCTATTAATAGTTTTTCTTGCCTCTGTGCCATTTTCATTACGGAGAAAGAAACAATACTTTAAAACAGGATTTTATGCAAGTAAGTATACTCTGATTTGGACAAAGACAGTGACACAATGATAGACTCAAAGGTTTGTTAGAGCTATAATGGATCTAACCCACCTCAATTAATCTAGAAGGCAGAGATTGTTTTGCTTTGTTTTTATATCTTTGGTGCCTCACACAGTTGCTGACATACAGTCAGCACTTAATAAATGTTTGCTTATTTATAAACAAGTTATTGTTGCTTTTTGTTTTCCCAGTAAATTCTATTCTCAATATGCCCCTTCCCTTTCTTAGGTCAGTAAGCCTAACTGCTAAGCAAAATCAACACATCAGCTGTTTCTGAAAGCATATGAGATATTCCATACCCATAGCCTCCCACCTCTTCGATGAAAGCAAGATACATTTTCCCCTTTTCTCTGGGGCCAAGTGAGATCATTATAATTCCCTAGTATTTAGTCTTGTTTTTTTATTGTTTCCATTTCTATTACTGAGGGCATTATGTATATTGTTTATTGGTTCTCCTTATTTCACTTTGCATCTATTCAAACAAATCTTCCCACGTCTCCAAATTCTTTATTTTTCTTGTTTATTATCCAGTAATATTTTGTTTTATGCATAAACCCATATTTGTTCATGCTTCAATCACAGTTATTGACCTCAAAAGAAAAGTTCTTGCCACCAGTCTTTGGTATTGTCAAATAGTTCAGCATCAGAAACTGATGTAATTTTATCAGTGAAAATAACTTTAAAGAAGAAATATTGATATCTGCTTCCCCCCCCCCCTTAAAACCCTTGCCTTCCATCTTAAAAATCAATAAAATGTATTGGTTCCAAAATAGAAGAGTGGTAAGGGCCAGGCAATGGGGGTTAAGTGACTTGCCCAGGGTCACAGTGTTAGGAAATATCTAAGGTTATATTTGAACCTAGGATCTCTGGTCTCTAGGCACTCCACTGAGCCACCTAGCTGCCCCCTCTGCTTTGTTTTTGTGTCCTGAAGACTATGAGACTTTTTGATCAGATTTGTAGGTAAAACCCTCCCTAGAGTTTGATTCCTCCAATAGAATGTGAGCTCCTGGAGAGCAGGGGACTGTCTGATTTTTCTCTCTGTATCCCCCAAATTTAGCACATATTAAAGCATTTAATAAAGACTTCACTCATTTATGTTTACCAGAAATAACAAGGATAGTCTATGAGGGGAGAAGACATGAAATAATCTAATTATATGCAAAATATTTAAAAATAAACATTTAATCCATTTTGTCCCTAGGAAGAGATGTGCTATCTGTGTGTTCCCTGTATTTGGAGAACCCTCAGTGGAGCTCTCTGTTAATTGATGTTTTGCTGTAAAGTGTGACTAAACTAGGGAGAGGACTGAGCTTCTCTTGCTTCTACATTGAGAGACCAAGAAATACAAGTGGTGGCCCAAAGTGAGGTGGATTAGGCTCATTTCTGAGGATACGTCTTTGGGGTATCACCACTTCCCTGAAACTGATCCTAGAAAAAGGTGAAGAGCTATTACTGGTCCACACTGAAACAAAATTATTTCATTTCTAAGGACACACTTCTATAAGAGAATTTGCCTCTTACCAAATTGTGCTGGAGTCGTGTTGGGGCCGACTCTGGCTAATTCGTGCTGGGCTTCTGTGTCTTGCTCTCGAGATGTGTTATTTCCCTTTGCAAAGATGGATGCTTACCTTTGCAGCTTTGACATGGAGTGCAGATGGAGGGCATCCATTTTGTCGAATCGTAATGCGCAGAAGGTTGAATGTGGACGACAAGGCCATCCACTTTTCAACTGCACATTAATCTCAACCTTGGGGCTCCTGTGATTACTTGTTCTCCCCATTTGGACTTGTTAAGTAATTACTACATAAATTATTAGGGTAATGTAATATGCATGACTTTAAGGAATGACAAATTGTAGCTAACTTTCTTAATTTGTTGCCATAGTGACGTTTCTCCCCATTCTAAATTGTTCATCTTCCAATGTATAAATTAGAGTGAGCTGGCTATTTTTCTGCCTTTGATTGTCAATACCCCCAAATGCATGCAGATAAAATGACATCAAGTCCAGTATTTAAAGGGAGGCTTTAAATCATAAATGGTGAACAACATTTTGCTAAGGTGAATGCAGCTGCGGAGGAATGGTAGAGTGGCTGGAAGCTGAAGGTGGCATTAGCAATGCATATATGTTTCAGTCTCCTGTTACTTATAATCTGTGTGACCAAAGACTGGACATTCGACCTCTCTGGTCCTCAAGCAACGCTCTAAGACTTAACTAATGAGCGGGTTATGTCTCTCAGTTATACATTAAATAAACTATAAACCTTGGATGCTACTGAAAGAAAGCTAGCATGGCCACAAATGGAAAAGAAATCAGGAATAAGCTTATGCTTTCCCTAATGCTGCCCATGTCACTGACATCTTTTGATTTCACTTTCAGTCCTTCCACCTTTGAATTATTCAAGAAAGGCAAAGATATAGAGGTTAGAGAGACCATCTCATTTTCTTTTTCTTTTTTTCCATGAAAGAAAAACTATTGCCAAAGGATATTCAATGGCAGCAAGAAAGGTTTTGATTAGATAGAAGGAGGAACTTCCCAATGGTTAGATGTTTAGCCAACAAGTCAAGGGGAACTGGGAAATCTCTATCTGATTGAATGCCCCTCTCTCCCTCTTTCCTTCTGTTCCTCCTCGCCATTCCCCAACCTCCTCATGAAAGGGCTTGGGGCTGACTTACAGGAGGCAGGAGAAGCGACTAGATGTCCAGATGTCTGGTTCTCTTTTAAGATTACTCAGAATTTCACATTTAATTGACTTCATAATCTTGTTTTGCCATGTCTGTCTTGCTAGACTAATGCTTTAACCTCATCCCTTATCAAGAAAAGAAACAACAAATCATCTGAGGTTGAATAAGATTCAGTTTATCTGCTGTCTGATCGTCTATTTAACATATTTCCCGATTTTGTTTGTTAGGTTTGAATTATAGTTGTTGCTGGGATAAGATCAGTCAACCTGTTTATCACATTTTTATTCAGTGTGCGAAAGAGGAGGTTTCGTAGGGGGAAAAACATTGCTTCTGCTAGCAGTGTTGTCAAGCCTAGAGATACCTCTTGGGCTGCTATCATTTTTGCAGCTCTGTGCTAGGCGCCAGGTGAGGATGCAAGATAAGAGAAGGCTCCATCCCTGCTCTGGAGAAGCCTGTTAGGTGGAGAAGACGAGGTCCAAGATATAAGTGGCTCATTTCTTCTCTTTGTATCCCCAGGCTTAGTTGTGTGGCTGGCACATAGTGGGAGTTGGAGTAGATGGCCTCTGAGGTCTTTCTAGTTCCTGAGTCTAGAGCCCACAGGACTCCCAAACCAGCATTCTTTCCATTTTCCAGCATGTTTTCTGTAGATGTTGATAGCCTGGGAAACATCATCTACTTCCATCACATATGTCTGTGTATGCTTGTGTGATATTCCCTTGTAGGTTTTTCTATGTAACAAGGTGGGGGCGGAACTTCTCAAGGGAATCTCTGATTAACTGGAGAAGATTACGGGATGTAAACTTTGCCCAAAGTATACTTTCCACGAAGGTATATGAGTCACCTTGCCTTTTGTGGAGAGGACACCCAAAACTCTTGTAATTGAGCCCAGTCGCTGGGGCTATGTCCAAGATGATTGGGGTCTGGGGTTGGGGGCAATGGAAAATAGTCCTCATTTCTTCCCCCCTTCCCTCTCTCTCCTTTGGATTTTTAGACCAGAAGGGAGCAAATGTGAGAAGAGGAGAGCTCCCTCTCTTCTTCCCTCGCCCTAGGCAGGACCTGAAAATGGTGTCTGGCCAGAAAAAGCACATTTGAAACTAAGAGGGAAGTATCCAGATGCCTTCATCATATTTGATCCTATTTCCTTTTCTGAGCACAAGTTAGACTAATACTCTGGGGACTCTGGATAACACTTGAGTTCAAGAGTTTCTGAATTTTAGATCTGGGCACAAATATCCTTAACGGTTTGCTTCTTAGAGAAGGAGGAAGTGAGTCTTCATAGTTTGCTCATCTTGCAGGTGAAAAACTAAAGTCCTGACACAAAGGCTCATGAGATCTTGACCTTGTCAAACCTTCATGATATTGTTTTGAGTTTTTGAACGGTGCGGGTCTAAATGAATGGGAAACATCTGTTTTGTACTCCTACAAAGTGTCTTCACCATCCAGGGAGCATCTAAAAGTCTAGTCTCTAGCTGAGTATTTTATGTTTCTGTTTTTATTCATGGATTCCTGTGAATCCTTTGCATCTTCCCAACTCTGTGTTATGCATGAAATAAAAAAAAAAAACAACTAGCTCATGTCTAGTATTCATATGGTACATTTAGTGTCTGTGTAACAATTGGAGAGATTTAAATGTGAGTCATACCTATGCTTTATTCCAATTTTTCCTGAGTTTTATTAAAGGGCCAGGACAAAGAGTTTAAAGAAAGACCTTCTTAGAGGTTTTCCCACAGGATTGATCCATGCAAGATCAGCATCCTTTGAGGGATCGTGAGCAACAAATGCTTCATAAAGGATAATTTTCTCTTTATGGAGTTGATTTGGTATTATTTTACTTTTTTTATATATCTCAAAGGAAGTAAGCATCTTAAGAACAACCAAGTTTGGGAGGTGGGAGTCAGTGAAACTCAATGGTTGCCTGCCTACCACCTTCTTAACTCCTTTCATGAATTTCATGCATCGAAGGCCCCACTGGGACTCCCCCATAAAATGGGACAACAGCAGAGGAGGACATCCCATCCATAAAACAGGGAAACTGACAGATGGAGAGGACTTAATGGCAGAACAAGACACTTATTTTCAGGTTAGTGATTGTACCCTCAGCTCTAGGTAATGGCTAACATACATTCCACCTCTGACATGCTATGTGGTTTCTTAAAATAAACCAGATTCAGGAAAGACTTCCAAAAAGAAGTAAGGCTTGAGCTGGCCTTTGATAGGTGGAATTTTTTTTTAAATTGGTAGTGTGAAGGGATGAAGCATATGTATGAATGGGGAGAGAAAATCTGCTGAGATGGGATCAAGTAGAGTGTGTGTACAACACAGTGAGTGAGGAGATCGATCTACTTAGAGTGGACTATTTCCATGGAACAGTAGCAAGAGACGATGTTGTCTGTGACTTTGAGTCTTCTCTGAGAGTTCAGGGAAAGGAGGGGCTGTTGTTGTCTTGGTCCAATGAGAGTCCATGAGTTATGTTTCAGATCCAGATTCTTCTCTCTTAATTGTTATGAGAAATTTGGTGTGTCTTAAGCTCCTACTCCATCAACCTTTGCCCCTGAAAACAGTTTGGTTGAAGAAATCAGTGATAAGAGTTTGTGTGAGTAAAAAGCAATAGGACATAGAAGGTCGATGGGAAAAGGATAGGTTGTCTTAGTCCAAGAGACTGAGGGAGAAAGAAAAAAAAGGGGGGCCCAGTTCTCACAAAGAACCTCCTGTTAGTGCTTTGTTAAACAGATTTTTGTGGCTTTTCCAGATTGGCTACTCCAAAACAACTGACTGATTTGGTCTAAACATCCTGCCAGCTCGGTGACATGTTCATTATCCAAGCCAACAGTTGGACTGAACTGACCCCTGGCTGGCTCAACTAATTCATCCCAGGAGACTCACAAGTAGTCCAGTGTAGATACAAACTGACTTTCCATCTCAGTTTCTCACTGACCCCTTATACATATCCTGCATCCTAGACAGGTTGGCTTACTCAATACGCTCCTCTCACTGGCCTTGCTAATTCTTTTCATCCGTGCCTGAAATATTCTTTGCCAATCCAACTTTTACTTGTTATCCCATCCAAAAACTAAGCAGGCAATATGGGCATTGTGCCCTCTGTCCCATCACTGTCCCTCTTCTCCCCATCTGCAACAACGATTCAGACACAGAGACCATTCCCTCTCTCCCAAGAAGAATTAGTTCATTTTCTTCAGGAATCCAATCCTGGGGCTGAGCTGTCCTGATTGTTGGTAAATGAGTGCAAATGAACCTAACTCGCTGTATCTGTCTTCTTCAGACTATGATTAATATCCTAAACAACTATTCACCAGGAAATTGGTGCATATACCAAGGCATTTCACCACCTGCCCTGTCCCCCTCTCCTTTCTATTTTCTATATTTTGCTCTGGGATCAGTAATTAAATAGATTCTATTATTGCTCCTGAAAAGAGGGTGACAATTTATTTCTTTATGCCTTCACTTATGATTCCTGTGATTCACTTCCCAGACCATTACTCTCCTATGTATTTTATTTACTCCCATTACATCATAAGCTCTTGGAGGACACGGGCTGTCTAATTTTTGTGTTTGTATTTATAGAACCGAATACATTGCCATACATAGTTGATACTTAATAAACATTATTCATTCATTCATTATCATCCAAAGACTAATTCTTTAAAAATATTTTTCTTCATTTTATCTTCATCTTATTCTAAAAACAAATTTACACACAGGTTTTCTAAAGTTACATGAATCATGTTGTCTCCCTCCTGGAGTTGATAAGCAATTCCACTGGGTTATAGACATATTATCTTTCCCCCCTCCTGGAGTTGATAAGCAATTCCACTGGGTTATAGACATATTATCCCTCAGAACCTATTTACATATTCATTCTTTGTAAGAGAAATTATTTTTATTCATTTTTGTAAGATAATAATCTTAGAAAACCAAAACCCCAAACATATACCCAAATAAGCAAGTGATAAATTATATTTTTTCACCTGCATTTCTACTCCAACAGTTCTTTCTCTGGAGGTGGATAGCATTCCTTTTCTTAAGTCCCTCAGAATTATCCTAGATCATTGTATTGCTGTTAGTAGTTAAGTCTATCACATTTGATCATCCCACAATATTTCAGTTACTGTGTATAATGTTCTGGTTCTGGTTATTTCACTCTGCATCAGTTCATGGAGGTCTTTCTAGCTCTTTCTGAAATCTTCTTGCTCATCATTCATCATAGCACAATATATTCCATCACCATCATGTACCACAATTTGTTCAGGCATTCCCCAATTGAGGGATATTCCTTTAGTTTCGAATTCAAAGACCAGTTCTAATGGAAGGAATTAGGGATATCTATCTTGAGAATGAGATGATTGGGTAGGGTGATGAAAATGGCACTAGATACCTCTCTTCAAATATTTGAAGTCAAGTGAAAGAGGGGTTCAATTTATACTTCTTGGCCCCACAGGAAAGAATGTAGATGAAGGGAGAATGGAGAAGGATGCAAAGAAGAAAACAGTCTGAAAGGGGAAAAGTGGTCCATTATGGCTATCCCAAAGGGTAATGGGCTGCCTCTGGAAGTCATGTTTTCTCTTTCATTGTTAGTCTTCAATAAAAGCTGGATACCAATTCATTGGGGATGTTGCTCAAGAGATTATGGTGTCAGTAATCACTTTGCTTGGTACCTTCTGAGGTCCTTTTCAACTTGGACAGTCTATGATTCTCTGGGCTTTCACTGACCACTCATTGCTCTTCCTTTTCTCTTTTTCTATCACCTACTGATTGTAACTGTCCTTTAGCACTTACTATTATTCATTGTTTTGTCTCACTAGTAGATTGTAAGCTTCTCAATGATAGGGGTCTTGTTTATTTATCTTCATATCCCTCCGCAATACCTACTGTGGAATCTTACAGAGAATAAGTGTTCCATAAACATGAAATTGATTGATGGATGGAATCTGAAGTCAATCTACCAAAATCAAATTGATTGCTTCCTTTGGTATAGACAGTGCTAGTAATTAGCTGAAGAAATTGATTTTTTAAAAATATTTTCCTTCTCAAATAAATGTCACAGCATGATATAGTCAGTGTAGTGCCCATTACAATCTATATGGGTGAATGAAGACCTTGATCACACTGAGAAGTGTTCCAGTTGGCAGTTGTTGGAGTGAATCTGCCAATCCAGCATTCTCTGGAACATCTGAGGGCTTAAAATGGCATGAAGGATACTCCAGTTGATGAGAGTTCATGAGGACAAAAAGGAGGCTCTTAAGTTGTCAATAAGCCTTATGCTAAGATAGTTATGCAGTCATTTTCAGTCTCATCTGACTCTTCATAACCTCATTTGGGGTTTTCTTGGCAAAGATGCTGGAATGACTTGTCATTTCCTGCTCCAGCTTATTTTAAAGATGAGGAAACTGAGGCAAACAGAATATAGTGACTTGCCCAAGGTCACACAGTTGTTAAATATCTGAGGATGGATTTGAAATAAAATCTTCATGACTCCAGGCCTGGAGCTCTATTCACTGTCTCACCTAGGTGGCCATTGGTATAATCAGCCATAAAATGAATATGTATGTCTAGACAGCTTTTAAGTGCAACAAATTGTACTTCTCTTTGCCAGGCTTATGTCATCCCAAGGTCATAGAATTTAGAGCCTAAAAGGACCTCAGAGGTCATTTAGTCTCTTTATTTTACAGACAAGAAATTGAGCCCAAATGAGGTGAAGTAATGAGCTTCAACACATAATTGCCAATCATCTGAGCCAAGATTCGAACCCAAGAACCCGAGTTCCAAATCAATTTTGTTTAACAAATATTTAGAATCTACTCTGAGCGGTTTGAGAGGCAGCAATATGGTATAGTGGAGAGAATCCTAGACTAAGGAAAAAGTCAGACATATGTTCAAATTTTAGATCAGATATTTACTAGTAATCTTTCACTAGGCAAGTCAATTCAACTAACAAAGCTTCAATTTCCTCATCTGCAAAATGGGGATAATAATACTATCTACCCCACAGAAGTGTTAGAATCAAATGAAATAATGTGTAAACCACTTTGCAAGCTTTAAAGCAATATATAAATGTTAGCTAGTAGTAGTAATCATAATAATAATTCATAGGTATAGTAAAAGAGAAATATATGAGATAAGATGTTTTAGCCAAGACATGGTTGGGCCATCGCTTGACTTCCTGAAAGGAGGAAAGGACAAGAGAGGAATTATTGGCTCAGTTAAGGAAGAAAAAAAAAGATCTTATGAAAATTTTACCACCAGGAATAAATCAAGGATTTAGAGCATAATTTCCCAGACGAATATGAACTTGGAAATTACTTGTAACATTGTTTTAATTGACAACTTGTAAAGGCGGCATAAATTTAAACGTGTTCCTGCTCATTCACTCCAACCCATAAAAACAAGCCCCTACTGGGAAAATTGAATTTTATTTGATTTTAATCTATTCCAATTCAAGAGACATAGATTAAGCACCTACTATGTGCAACGTTTTATATGAAGAATCATTCTTTTGAGGTGGTAGGAAGAAGGAAGGACTACATAACAATTCTGATCATTTACTGCTTCTAAGATTTCAAGGAAAGAGAAATATTTAGATTTATATATATTTAGAGCTTTCAAGCTCCTAGAGTAAAAAGCAGGGGCAGTGAGATAGATCAGTGAATTAAGTCAGGCCTAGAATCTGGAGGTCCTGGGTTCAGATCTAGCCTCAGATACTTCCTAGCTGTGTGAGCCTTTGTAAGCCATTTAGCCCCCATTGCCTAGCGCTTATTACTCTTCTGTCTTGGAAATAGTACACAATTTAGATTCTAAAATGGAAGGTAAGGGTTATTTTTTAAAAGCACTACTGAAAAATACTAAAAAATAACTGTAAATTTAAAAAATAATTAAACTGAAGCCCCAGGTCTCAGGAGAGAGGTTGGCATTTGTTACCTCTTCATTTCCCTTCCTTAATTCTCATTTTTTTAAAACCCTCACCTTCTGCCTTAGAACTGATATTAAGTATTGGTTCCAAGGCAGAAGAGTGGTAAGAGCTAAGCAATTGGGGTTAAATGACTTGTCCAGGTTATGAGAAAGAACGCTATCCACATCCAGAGAAAGAAACACAGAAGGAAAACATTTTCTTGATCACATGGTTTGATGGGGATATGATTGGGAATGTAGAATTTAAATGATCACTCCATTGCAAATATTAATAATATGGAAATAGGTTTTGATTAATGATACATGTAAAAACAAGTTGAATTGCTTGTTGGCTATGGGAGGAGGAGGGCAGAGGTAGGGGAAAGAATATGAATCATGCAACCATGGAAAAATATTCTAAATTAATTAATTAAGAAATAAATTTTAAAAATAAAAAAAGACTTGTCCAAGGACACACAATTAGGAAGTATCAGAAATTAGGTTTGTCTCCAGGTCTGGCTCTCTATCCATTGAACCACCTGACTGTCCCCCCACCCCAATTCTCTTCCAATTCTCTTCCCCTTATTTAGATGATTATACTTTTCTGAAGAAAAAATTATTTTGAATATAGGATATCCTATAAGTCTTAGCCCAGTTTTAAGCTTTCATGGTTTATAAGCTATTTAATGGCTATTAAAACTTAAAACTCCACTAAGATTTTTGGGGCTCACTATATGATGTTGTGGTTCAGTTGTTTTCAATTATGTCCAGTACTTTGTGATTCCATTTGGGTTTTCTTGGCAAAGATCCTGGAGTGGTTTGCTATTTCCTTCTTTCTTTTTATAAGTGATGGCAAAGGGCATATAAGAGGGTGGGGAGGTGGAGAATATTCCTGTTAAAGTAGTTGATGGAATCACGGAAGCCCAAAGCCTTAAGGGGATCTGGAAGCCATCTGGTCCAATTCCCCACTGATTACATACCTGTTGGGGAGTCACTTAGCCTTGTGGGAAGCCATCCACTGATACAGGGGACCCTAACCCACCTGTTACACAGCCTCCCTGGGCCTTGGTTTCTATGAATGTAAGATGAGAGAGTTAGATTAGACATTTCATAAGGTCCATCCTAGACCTAGGTCAATGACCCTGGGCATCGTGTATCTTAAGACGTAGTCCTTCTCATTATTGGGCACTGTTGTCAGGAAGCTCTTGCTTTTATTAAGCCAAAATCCTTGTAATTTTATTTTAAACCCTTACCTTCTCTCTTGGAATCAATACTAAGCATCAGTTCCAAGGCAGAAGAGTGGTAAGGGCTAGGCAATTAGTTGTGACTACCCAGGCTATCCCAAGGCTAGGAAGTGACTAAGATCAGATTTGAACCCAGGACCTCCCAGCTATAGGTCCAGTTCTTTAGCCACTGTCCTCCCTCCAAATTCTTGTAATTTTCAGTTAAAAAGAAATATTTAATAAACTCTTGAAGAGAATTAGGACTAGTACTAGGAAAAGCATAAAGATAAATGAGACATTTCCTTTCCTAATAGAATCTGTCAGCCCATTGCTGACAGACAGACAGACAACCAGTTCTCCTTTCTGGGACCAATTAGAATTCTAGCCCCTTCTCCGTGTGACATCCTTCATTTCTTCCCCTTAGGGAACAAATTTATTAAGCACCTACAAAATGCAGACACTGTGCCAAGCACTTTACAAATATTATCTTGCTTGATAGGTTTCCTTTCTTCCAGGTGAAACATACTCAGTTCCTTCCATCAGTCTCCCTATGGCATGAGTACAAGTCTCTTCACCATCCTGGCTACCTTAAAGTGCCCTGGAATTGGATATTCTACTGAAGATGGTATCAGAAGGACACAGGATTATTCAGGCATAAATCACTTCTATCTACCACATCTCTATTACTGCAGTCAAAAGCACATTAGCGATTAATTGAGCTTCTATATTTTAATAGAGATACTTCTCTTCCTCTAGTTACTTTGTGGAGATAGTATATTTTTTCTGCTGTTAAGTAGGCATCAGGAAGATAGAGATGAAAAGCAGGAACCCATCTCTTGTCTGGGTTCTTCGGGACAACGCTGTCTAATATACAAAAATCCTTTCCTTTAATGCCAAGCTTCTGGATTTACAACTGAAGGAGTAAACACAGGGTAGTTAGCAGAGTCTTGATTCCTATAGAAATTTATCTTATGATTCCTTTTTCCAGAGCTGAATTGAGCCACTCAAAAGTAGCCTGAAATTATACCTCAAACACAATCATTTTGTACCAAAGTGTTTGTATTTTGATTTTGTTTGTTTTTAAGAAAGAGGCTGAGACAAAGAGTCCAAAACTCCTAGGAGAGCAGAGTGTGTGTGTGTGTGTGTGTGTGTGTGTGTGTGTGTGTGTGCATAGAGATTATACAGTTCAGCCTCCCCATTTTAAAGGAGGAATATTTGAAGAAACCTAGATTTAGGGACTCCTTATTGGTTGACATCCTCGTCAGATCTTTTATCACCTAAGTATGAAGGTCACCTCCTCCCTTTTGCTGATCAAGTCTGTTAAAAGAGGTTACCAGAAGAATATTCAATATATGATCACATAGGTAAGTGATTCCTTTAGCTTTTTTGTTAAACTTTTGTCTTCCATCTTAGAATCAATACTGAGTATTGGTTCCAAGGCAGAAGAAAGTGATTAGGGCTAGGCAATGGGGGTCGGGTGACTTGCCAAAAGTCACACAGCCAGGAAGTGTTTGAGGCCAAATTTGAACACAGCATCTCCCTTGTCCAGGTTGGTTCTCTATCCACCGAGTCACCTAGGTGCCCTTGATTCCTTTAGCTTTTTTTCAAGATCCCATTGGCAATAAGAAGTAGAAGAATTCAGCTGATGCTGATCCACAACTTTATCCATGTCCATTAGAGAAGTATCTCTATTAAAATATAGAAGCTCAATCCATTTAGGCTGACTTTGGACTGTTTCCATGGCTGGTGTGCTTTATTAGACTAGCCAGCTTTTGCATGAGTCACAATGTGAGTGAGCAGGTGTGCAAAACTGGTAAGAATCCAAGATTCTTGCAGTGGTTGTACTGGGGCGATCTAGAATTTTCCAACCTGTCTTCTCTTATGGTGTTGGTCATAACAGTGCCTACTGTACCTCTGGGGAGCATATTGAGTCAAGAACTCATCTCAGACACTCTGTGCTTCTTTTAGAACCAAAATGAGGTCCCATAGTGTTCAGGAGTTCAGGACAAAGGACAGATCCAAGAGAGGCTATGGGTAGATACAGCCTTAGAGTTGTATACCTAATAAAGGTGAATTTTAGTTTTCTATACACATGATTGCTCTCAATTCTCCTCCATTCAAGAGAACTACTCAGTCATTAGCATCATTAGAGATGCACCCTGGCACAGAGGGTAGCATCTTGGATTTGGAGTCAGGAAGTTCTGTATTCGACTCCTACCTCAGACATCACAACTGTGTGAATCTTGACATATCACATAACTTCTCTCAGCCTTAGTTTCCTCATCTGGAAAAATAAGTGGTTGTACTTTCATTAATTGTATTCTTAATTAATTAAGAGGTTTCATCTAGCTTCAAATCTCTGATCTTCCATTTCTCATGATTGACTATAGCCTATCTAGTATTGGAAAAAAGATAAAACATTTCCCGTACGATCAATGGAATGGGACAATTCAAGCAGGAAAACCAGGCTTTTACTTGGACTGCAGCCTGGGTATATAATAAACATCTTAGCAGACTGTCTGGAAGTGTGGCTGCCACTTGTCCTCATGCACATATCGAGAGATGGGGGACAAAGGGAATGTTATAAAAACCCTTCTGTCTACAGGTGTTAGAAGTCAGACCTCCATTAGATGAGTTCACTCAGCCCCACTAACAGCTTTAGAAGACAAAATCAATCTCTTTCCATGGGGAACTAAAGCTGTGGCAGGATTTGATCTGCTGATAAAATGATCTCCAAAGAGATGACGATAAAAGGGAGTGCCTCGAATTTTTAAGTCTCTCTCTGGTTCTTTGCACTCGAACTTTGAACTGGTGAGCACTTTGCCAATCCAATGGAGGTTTGCATGGGGAGCAGGAGAGAAGAAAGGTCAAAGCTAGCTCAAATGGGGAATGGTAGAAAAAGCTCTTGGGAGTTTCGAAGGGGGAGGAAGCATGGTGGATTGCATAAAGAGCTGGTTATAGTGGCCAGAAATAGTGGATTTGAGTCTAACTATGGACACGTACTGCTTGGGTGACCTTGGCCAAATCGCTTAACCTCTTCCTTCTCTAGGCAGCTCTCTAAGTTGATAAATTGTACAAAGGGGATCATCCTGTGTCAGTAAAGGGAGTTTCCTCTTCCTGGAGTTCCCTATATCATTTCCTCTCTCATTTAGATGATCTCACTGTGCTATCATCCAGCTGAGACTCATCCCCTTAGATCCCAAGAATATCATGAGAGGCTTTAACAAATGTCTTGCTGAACTCCAGACATTTAACGTACCTTAAATTTTATGGATTTGTCGGTCTAGCAACCTTTTCCCAAAATAAATGAGCTTACTTTGACATGACAAGTTCTAGGTTTTCTCTTTCTAGGTTCTCACAAAACATTATCTTTAATAGTGAAACCTAGAATTTTGTCAGCCTAGAACTTAAATAGTAAGTTCATGGGATTGTAGGCAAAGGGATTTACATTTTTCTCCTTTCACAAAAAACAACAGCACAAAATGACCTACTAAATTCACCTAAAATCCCACTGTCCACCAGTTGCCCTTAATGCGAATGCCTTACATTTCCAATTTATCTTAGATATCTAATTTTCACACACTTTTTTGCAGGTTGTATCCCCCATTAGACAGTGAGTTTCTTGAGAATAGAGACTGGTTTTGGCTTACTTTATACCCCTCCAGGACTTAGCACAGTATTTGGAACATAGTAGGTGTTTAATAAATACTGTTGAACTTGACTTGCCTGCACTTCTCTCTTTCTCCAGTTTTTAAAAGACTGCTGACAGCAAATTTCAGAATCGCATCTCCATGTTCTTTCTGTACCCTGGGGTATAATTCATCTGGGCCTGCTGACCCAAGTTCATTGAGGGCTTGTTAAACACTCTCTTACCATTTCCTTGTGCATTTTCTGTTTCGATGTCTTGTTAACTCTTTTGCTTCTCTGCTTCCTAGTTTGAAGAATATTCTTGGCTAAGAAAACAACCAAAGCAAAAAATACATTTCATTCCATTTTTTTCTTCATCCTTGAAGAGTGGTTATATGGAAGGGGATTTTTGACTTTTTATTCCCAGGAGCAGGAGACAGAAATAGGAGTAATATTTGGAAGCGGTAGAGACCGATTTAATCTATGCTAAATATTTTATTTTTACTATTTTAAGCTATATGTAAGCCTTGATGCATAGGAAAAATTCTAACAATTAAGATTACTGCAAACTGGAATGAACTGGCTTGGGAGGTGACAGATTCCACTTCATTGGTGGACTTCTAGCACAGGCTGGATTGCCATTTATTCAGAAAATTGTGATAAAGATTTATTTGGGGTATATGTTGGACTAGATGGCCACTAGGGTCCCTTCCATGTTTAAAATTCTGTGATCTCATCCACTCAAAAGAATCGTCCTAGCTATCCCTCTTTCCATTTTTACACCCAATATAATTTTTAAAAAATTAAATATTTTTGTTATCTTTCATATTTCAACCTCATATCATGCTAGGTATATTTTCTTTTTGATGCTATGTTTTAAAAAATAAAATTTTATTGGTATCATTTTTTTATTGCCTAAATTCTCCCTGTATCACATTTCACCCTTCTCAGTGATGGACTGTTCATAAGGATATCATTAAAAACAACAACAACAACAAAAAACCCAAACAACTCTTCCCATTGGACTCTGAGCTCCTTGAGAGCAGGGATTGCTTTCTGACTTTCTTTGCTGTGCTTAGTATGAGCTTGGCTCATAGTAGGTCCTTAATAAATATTAATTGACTTACTCTGTTGCTCTTCGTATGGGATTATCTCACCTGTTTCCATTAATTCTTGGTTATTTTCCCTTGCTTCTATCTTCTGTTTATATATTTCCAAAATTTGAGTTCGTTGATGACCTTCCTGTATGACCACATCAGTATTCTCAGATGGTTCCCATCCTTTCTTTTTGGGTTTGCATGCTTAGAATTTTAATCTTTAGTTTTTTGGTCTCTCGGGATGAATTCCATTTTAGAATCTCAGTCTTTGCCGCTTAGATATCTTGTCTCTGAACATTTTTGTCATTCTCTCTCTACATCTATCACAAGATATGTAATGGCATGGCCACTTCCTCCTAAGGTCCCTATCATTTCCTCTTCACTGACTAGTTTCTTATTATTTGTCAAAGTCAGGTCCAAAATGGCAGGTCTCTTTCGACATGTTTTTTCTACCTTTTGAAAGACGAACATAACCAAAAAATCAAGTCACATCATGATATTACTGGGCAATGATCCCTAGCAGAGATCTACCCGGGGGGCAGGAGAAAGCCTAACTCAGTAGATGGCTATTAGGATTTTCAATACCTTCATGACTGAGGGATTTGCTTTAGAGAAGTAGATTCCCCTCGTTGACTCTGTGTTCACAAGGTGAAACATTCTCATTTAAATCTCTCAATACCATTAACTTGCTCAGCAAATACTTTCTTTCCAGACTGTCTAATGATAGTCTTCAACTAGGAATAGGTAAATTGCTTCCAGATATTGAAATAGTGGAGTCACAGGATCTCAGGGTTTATGCTTTGAAGGGGCCCTTAGGCATGACCTAGGCCAATATGCTCATATTATGGAGGATCAAGCAGACTCAGAGAGTTTCAGTGACTTGTCTGAGGTCTTATAATTAGTAATTTATAGAGGAAACATTTGAACCCAGGTCATCTCTCTAGAAATATGGTGACATCCTAAAGAACAAAATAGATGTGATTTAAGAGATCACAATGCCGGATCATTCAACCCACTGGCAAACCTTTGACCAAAGTGGACACAAAAGCTACTTTAGAGTGAGAGTGGTGGACCAGAAAACCACACAACACTTAGTCCTTCTGGAACATGGCTTTTTCCCATTATCTACCTAGTTCTCATTATACCCTCTAACCCTAAAAAAGGGGGGAGCACTCATTAGAAGGCCCAGTTTCAGTTCGACTGACTAATTACTTGTGTTGTAATGATCAACCTGACTAATTTATCACCTCTTTGAACATTTAATTAGCCAGCAGTGCAAGACAATTAGGTTCTGAATTAGGATAAATCAGACTGCTAGCTTAGCAGCTCTAAAGAAAGACACAGAAACTATAACCAATTATAATAACCAAAATATTTCAGGCTGGCCAGCGTCAAAAAGCAAGAATCCAAATCAAGTTCACCAGCCTTACCTGATAGATCCTTGGAGGAAATAAATATAAGTCTCTTTATAGTTCAGCAAAGACATAGGGCAACTAGGAAACTTTGGAGAAAAAAGAAATCTTCTTAAGTAACAAGTCTGTTTTCTTTTACTTTAAAAAAAAAAAACTAGACTTTTCCTGGCTATGAAATATGGGGTGGTGAAGGGAAGGGGTTTTGGTGATAGCATGGTGCACTGATTTTTGAGTCAAAGGGCCTGCACTCATACCCTAACTCTGATGATTACTACCCATGTGATCCTAAAAAAGTAACTTAACTTCCTTAGATCTCAGTTTAGATCTCAACCGTAAAATGAGTTATTGGACGAGATAACTTATGACATTCCTTATGACATCTCCTTGCATCACTTTCACTTCTCTTTCCCACTTTTCCTCTGCCTCTCTTAATTGGTTTTTGATGTCCTTTTTGAGTTCTTTCAGAATCTTTGTCCAATTCATATTTTTCTTTTGGACTCTGGATATGTTTCCTTTGTTTTCACTGTTCCCTCTGTATCTGTACCTTGCTCTTTGTCTCCATAAAGATTCTTTAGAGTTAGGTGATTTTTTCATTGTTTGCTCATTTTTCCTATTTCATTATAGGTAGGCTTGGAGGGGGAGAATGATGTGATGGTCTGAGGGCTGAGAGCTCTGAAACCCCTCTCCCTCTGTTGATTTAATTGATCTTTGTGATGCTGATAGCTTAAAGACTTGCTTCAGTCTTAGGTGTAAGCTTTTGATCTCACTCTGATCTTGATCAGGTCAGGGACTATCAAATTCTAGTCTCAGGCTTAGTCTCAAGTTTTTAGTCTCACTATATTTGATCCAATCAGGCATACCTTGACTGTCCTGTCTTGGAGCTCCACCCTGAGCTTTAGTGATAAAGATCAGTACTTAGTACTTAGTACTATCATCTGCCCCTAAGTGTGAATTAAGTCCTTGTTCCAAGCCCACACTAGAATTCCCTGGGCTGGCACTGTGGATTTCTCCATAGGTTTGAAATTTCAAGGGGTCTGGTTTGGCTTGTAACTGTTTACTCAGGCAGGGTCTCATGGTCTGAATGTTGGCTTTGGCATAGTGTCCTGAACCTTGGACAGCAGATGTGGGGTGGTGGGGGTGGCTCACTCTTGGCTTACTCTTCCCTCCTTGTTATAACATCTTGCTGGGTCTGCTCTTCTCTCACTACTTTGTCCCAGATGTTCATTGCCTAACTTTTGGGTTTTTCTTCTCTTGAAAGTTGTTTTTCTCTGTCTCCTTGTTGGTTCTTTCATTCCTGTATTCATTTCACGGCAATATTTTAATCATTGGTCATAGAGGATTCTCATGGTGGCACAGAGCTGCTGTAAATTACTACACCATCTACTGCAAATTATTTCAAATTTTTTGGGGATTCAGCTTACTCATCTAAAAGTTTGCTGATTGGACAAAATGGTCTCTGGTGTCCCTTCCAGCTCTAGATTTGGGGTCTTGTGAAATGGACAATGTAAAGTGGTAGATAATTCCAAAATCTGGATTTCATTTTTAAAACTTGCCTCCTGATTTGAAGGTGTTTTTTTTGTCACTTGGACCAATCTTGTGATTCAAAAAAATTTGCAGTTTTTTTTTTGGTCATTTCTCAGTCCATGTAATTTTTTAGAGCACATACTTATTGGCAGTGAATGACCACAGGTGACCCATATCTGTATTGGAGAATTGTGTAAAACAAATCTGGAAAATTTCTTGTGACTTACCCACAGATTGGCCCTTAACTTTTAGGTCCATAAAATGAGCATCAAGATATTCTCCATCTCTGCTCCACCAGAGTGACACAAGAGCAATTCTGACCAGAAATAAGAGTGAACTTTCAGTCTAAAAGGAAAGCATCTTTACTCCAATTCCAAATCTTATCTTTATGTAAGAAAGTTTTATGAGAAGGGAAAGATGAGCTTACAAGCAAGAACTCTTAGATCAAACTAATAAGAGAGGACCACTGATTGGATGAGGTATGGGATATAGCTCCATCCTTGTCAATTGAGCAACCAAGCAACAAGGCTTTATTAAGTGCCTACAATGAGACTGTTGCAGTTCTAGGTGCTGGGGATACAAAGACAGAAATTAAATGGTTTTTGTCTTCTTAGTGGGTCCATTCCAACAGAGGAGACAGCCCATATAACAAAAGTACATATAAATATTTATACAGAGTAATTGTAAGTATTGAGCATTGTATTAGATAGAGATCTGGCTTCAGAGTAAAGAAGACAAGTCCTACGTCTGACACATACTAGTATGCTAAACCTGGTTTTGTTCAGTCATTTCAGTTGTGTTTGACTCTTTGTGACTCCCATTTGGGGTTTTCTTGGCAAAGGTACTGAAATCGTTAACCGTTTCCTCCTCTAGCTCATTTTACAAATGAGAAACTGAGGCAATTAGGGTTAAGTGATTTGTCTAGAATCACATAGCTAGTTTCTGTCTGAGTCTGGATTTGAATTCAAGTCCTCTTAACTCCAGGACCTGTGCTCTATCTACTGCAACACTTAGCTGCCCTGGGGAAGCTACTTAATTGTTTTCAGTGATCTCGAAAATTTCCTAAGATGGTGGTTCTCAAAATACAGTCCAGGGACCTTTGGGGGGTCCCAAGGACATTTCAGGGGGTCTATAAGAGCAAAACTATTTTCAAAATAATGATAGGTTGTTTAATTTCAAATATGGTAAACTTTGAAACATAAAACATATAAACAAAAGCCTTTTGAGGTTACCAATCATATTTTAAAATGTAGTTTGATAATCATTTGTCTAGGAAAATAAGTTGCTAAGCAGGTACCAATCTATATTGTAGATCAGGAGTCAGCAACCTTTTTGGCCGTGAGAGTCATAAATGCCACATTTTTTAAAATGTAATTTCGTGAGAGCCGTGCAGTGCTCACAGTGCCACTCCTGTAACAGAGCCTGAAAAAAAATTGACTTTATGGCTCCTGCAGAAAGAGCCATATTTGGCCCTCAAAAGAGCCATATATGGCTCGAGAGCCATACGTTGCCGACCCTGTTGTAGAGGATATACCACATAGAGAGCTCCTTATGCTGATGACATCACAGGATTGGTCCAAATGAAACACAAGGCAATTTTTGACGTGAGTTAGTAGTATTTGGGAGGATCAGAAGTAATGCTTGAGCTGAACTTTGGAAAAAGCTAGGGACTCTTAGAGGCAGAGGTGATTGAATATCAATCCATGAACCATTTTCAATATGTTCAACATCTATAAGATTAGATATTTTTCAGCAATCCCCATCAAAGTTGCTAATCAATTAAATGATCAATCAACAAGAATTCTTTGAGTATTTCCATGTTCCAACCATTCTGGGCTAGGCTCTGGGGATACAAAGACAAAAATGAAATGTTTCTAGCTCTCCAGGAACCTATAGTTTATTGAGGGAGACCACATATACATGTAAAAGTAGTTATTCAACAAGCATTTATTGAGTACCTAGCAGACAATCGTGCTTGGTGATGGGAAGACAAAGAAAAAATATAACAATCCCTGCTTTTAAGAACCTTTTGTTCTCTTGGGGAGCAGGAGTTGAGGGGGGGTAGGATATAGAGAAGTATTAAAGAATACATACAAAACAAATGCGAGATATATTCTCCAGCCAGGCCAGGAGAAAATCTGTCTCAGTTCATTAACATTAAGGTTCTGGAAGCAATCATTGTTCTAGAGTTCACTCTGGGAAAAGAGGTTCTTTCCAATTTTACCTGTCTTCACAGCAAATCCTCCTCCCTCCCTACCCGCCATTTCCTTGTACTATGAGTAGAATGGATTGGAGTTTGGGATCATGTGGCTATACAGAGCTATAACTGGGTACTCTTTCATTTAGGGAAAAATAGTTTAGGAGAGAAAGGAGGCAATGTACAAAAGACACAAGAATGGTGGCAAGGTGGAGAAGGGTCCAGCTTACATATATTTGAGTCAGGAGAGGTAGTAGCCCATGGATAGAGGAAGACTGTAAGGGGATGTTGTTGAAGGATAGCAATCACTCAGGGAAGGAAGCACTCCCTCCTGTTGAAAAAACATCTTTGTTGTTCAGTCATTTCAGTCATGTCCAATTCTTCATGACCCCTTTGGAGTTTCTAGGCAAAGATGCTTGAGTGGTTTGCCTTTTCCTTCTCCAGATCATTTGACAGATGAGGAACAGAGGCCGGCGTGGTTAAATGATGTAAGAACGGGGTCACACATCTAGTAAGTGTTGGAATCTGGATTTGAACCCATGAAGAGGAGTCTACCTGAGACAAAGCCCAGTTGTTCCCATCTTATTGACAGCTTTGGTCCCAAGGGATTCTGAAGGCAGAAAATTTACCTGTAAACGCTTGGAAATTGGCAGCAGAGACAAGTCATATTGTTTTAGGAAAGAATTCCAAGTGTGCTTTCCATGGGCATATTTAAAGCCAATTAGTCCAGTCTGCATTGTTTTTCCAAATTGCATCATATCATCACTTCATTAAAAATCCTCCAATTAAGAGGGAGGGGGGAGTTCTTACAGCAAAGCAATCTGTCCATATTAGCCCGATGCTTTCAAATTAGAGACCAAATTACAGATTCCCTGTTTCCATGAGAACCACAACATTTCTCAGCCTGTTAAAATTATTAACTCAGAGAACATGCATCTTCTTAAACTCGGCCAGTTATTTGTCTAGTGCCACACAGGCGCAGCGGCGGCGGGGCCTCAAGTGAACTCTATTAATCACCAAGCTAGGAAAGTGGAGCAACTGGAGAGGGAGCAGGGAGCCAGGCCTTTCCTTCTGACAGCAATGGCAAGTGACTGTGATCCATTTTAATGTCCAACTCCATCTTTCTTTTGGAAGGGAGAGGAAAAGGAAGGCTGAGAAGTCCCCAGAGGAAAAATCATCTGTGAAAGCAATAGGCACTTGGAACATGTCAAAGATGGCATGTGGGTCATAATTCAATTGAAGATGGAACCATATTCCGTGTCTCATCCCATCAGTTGCCATTTCTTCCTCTGTAATATATCTTGACTCTTTCGCCTTCATTCTCCTCACTTGACAACCACCCTATTCCAGGCCCTTATCACCACTTACAATCAGAAATTATTTTCTTTGCTTCCAGGCTCTCCCTTCTCCAATCCATCCTCCATCCAATCCACATGACTAGTGAAATCATCTTCTAAAGGCCAGTTCTGGACACAGTACTCCTCCACTAAAAAATCTTGTGATTCTGCCTGATGCAAAATTATAGATCAAAAGTTGGAAAGGACGTTGGGTGAGCCCCCTCTTTTACAGTTGAGGAAACTGAGGCCTAGGGAGATGAGTAGTAAAAATATTATTATTCCCATTTTATAGATGAGAACACTGAGAATCAGTTTATGATCACAGTGAGCAAGTAACAAAAAAAAGTGAACTTATTCCAAGACCAATTCTCTGCTTTTCAGAATTTCAGGCTGATCTTTCCCTGAAATCCTAGTCACCTAGAATAATGAGAATCAGGATCTTGGCACACTGATTATAAAGGACACTACACCTTCCTCTGTCCCCCCTATGTATTTATGAATTATTATCAAAGGGAGATATCTTGACATTGACATTCTACAAGACTGAAGAAGGAATCCATGATAAGTAGGAAGATGGAGTCAAAGAAATAACAGTTTCAGGAGTGAAGGAGGCTCATGGGGTATCATGGTATATGCAAAAATCGAGCTCAGTGATCAGAGCGAGGCAGAGACATCCAGGATGCAGATCTGCCCTGGCTGAAGTTCTACCATCCTTCTGAGTTCTCAGTCTTCTTCACTTTTATTGAACATCATGTTTTTTCTTTAGTTTCCAGAAGCTGGAGTCCATCCTTCTATTCCTTAGAAGTCATAGTATGGTTCTTGGGACAGTTTGCTATACATAATATTGTTCATTCATTAACAGAGAAAGGTAGTGATTTAAACTGGAACTCTCAGGTGGAGATCCTCTTAGAAAAGCCAGGGGTTGGTACTCATCAATAGGAACTAAATTTATTAGGGCAGTTAGGTGGTGCCATGGTACACAGAGAACTGGACCTGGAATCAGGAAGACTCATCTTCCTGAGTTCAAATCTGATGTCAGACATATTCACTATGTGATCTTGGTTAAGTCACTTAACCTTGTTTACCTTAGTTTCTTTATGAAATGAGCTGAAGAAGGAAATGGCAAACCAGGATCTTTGCCAAGAAAACCCCAAGTGGGGTCATGGAGAGTAGGACATGACTGAAATGACTGAAGCACCACAACAAACAAGGATTTGTTTCCAGTATGTAATTAGTGTGAAGATTTGGGGAAAGGGTGTCACTTTTCATTGGCTTTTCAATAAACTTAAGGAAGGAAGAATGTGTGAGTAAGGGATAGAGACAGATATTGTGATCTAAACTTTGTGCAGACCTTCCTAGTTATGCCTCTCAATGAGGTACCCTTTGCCCGGCAGGCTTTCAGGATGCCTGACCACTCTGAAATTTCCAAGAAAAAATTTCTGGGCATTGAAGAATTCCTATGTAACATCCCTAATGGATGTAAGTGGGCCACTACTGCTCCTCTCTCCCCACTTTGGAAAATTATCTATAATGTAATTCACATTATGTAATTTAGTGGACTGATGTCCAAATGACTTAACACCAGGCTTTATTATGGTCAGAGGTTCAGAGGTTTCATGGTCATAGGCTTTGAAGTTCAGAACCATTAGGGTTCAGGGAGGCAGATATTGAAAGTTATAAACAACTTCCTGTACTTCATAGCTTATCCATTCCTATAGATCAATAAATTTCCCTATTAACCAGGAAACAGTCAAGTTGCATAAACCAATACATGAGGCTTTCCAGTGCTGATGACTTACATGCCAAGTTTGCTAGTAAATTATTGTGGAATGACATCTCTGTACATGGATAGGGCAAGAAAGTGAATGAAGGATTTGCAAATGTTACTCTGAAGCTTTAGGGAGTTTTTCTCTTCCCTTGTATGTGAGCATCTTTTCTTTTATCTCAAAGTCTTAGGCAATTGTTCTTGAGGGAGGGTTTCATGGATCATGTGATTCCTTGGTGGTCATTGGTCCATGTGTGACTATGGATGGCAGGAAAGTGTGGGCAATCTGACCCCAATTAGTCAGGATCCCAAAGCAGCATCCACTGATGAGTGCTGCCCCATCTTCTTTAAGATCTCCATCTGAGAGTTCACTACATTTCTCTGGTAATAAGTGAACAAACACTAGGAGGGAAAAGAAGATAATCATTTTAATTGTGATCATGAATAAGGACAGTCAAAGTCAGGCATTCCTAACCTGGGGTACATAACCCCATGGGTAACTGAATAAATTTCAGTGAGTACACAAATTTGGATGAGAAAAAATTACCCCTTTATCCTCTCATTGACTTTTAGCATTTCTTGCAATTATGGATTTCAAAAAAAAACATAATTCTGAGAAGGGATATATAGATTTCACCAGACTGCCAAAGAGTCCAGGACACAAACAATGTGAAGAGCCCTTGACCTAAAGGTTTGATGACTATATTACTGACAACTTTTAATTATTGTTGTTGTTTGTCCTATGTTTTCTTTAAAAAAATTATTTTTTCAGTTATAAGTAGAATCAATTTTCAACAATTGTTTTCTGACATTTTAGGATTCAGATTTTCTCCCTTCCTCCCTTTCCCAGCCCCCTGTAAGTGGTATATAGTATGATATAGGGCATATCAGTACTTTCATGCAACGCATATTTCCATGTTGCTCACGTTGTGATAGAAGCCATGTCATATATACAATAAACAACTCATGAAGGAAATAAAATGGAAGATAACATCCTTTGATCTGCCTCCAACTTGAACAATTCTTTCTTTAGTTGCAGATAGCATTTTCATGATCACTCACTTTTGGTTATCTTGGAAATTTGCTTTGTTGATAATGTTGATCATTGTATAATAGTTCTATTACTGTACACATTGCTCTATTGGTTCTGCTCACTTCACTTTGCATCAGTTCATATAAGTCTTTCCAAGTTTTTTTTCCGAATTCATCCTGTTCCCATCATTTCTTACAGCTCAATAGTATTCCTTTACAACCATAGACCACAACTTATTCAGCCATTTCCCAGATGATAGGCAAACTCTCAGTTTCCAATTTTTTGCCACTACAAAAAGAGCTGCTAAGAATATTTTAGTACAGGTAAGTCCCTCCCACTTATCTCTGATCTCTTTGGGATACAGACTCAGTAGTGATATTGCTGAGTAAAAGGGTATGCAGAGTTTCATGATCCTTTGAGCCTGGTTCCATAGTGCTCTCCAGAATGGTTGTATTGGTTTGCAGTTCCACCAACAGTGTATTAGTGTCCAAAATTTTCCCTACCCCCTCCAACATTTATCCTTTATTTTTTTGGTCATGTCAGCCAATCTGATAGTTATTAAGTGGTATCCCAGAGATGTTTTAATTTATTTTTCTCAAATAAATAATATTTTAAGCATTTTTTTCTTGACTATGGATAGTTTTCATTTCTTCATTCTGAAAGATGCTTTGCTTATATCCATTGCTAAAAACTTGTTTTCATGTGGGCAACTATATATGAGAAGTAACTAGTGGACAAGAGTTAAGAGCCTTGGAAGTGCCACTACATCAATAGATGGTTTAATATCAATTATATATATATATATATAT
>NC_058133.1:498967203-499021731 GCF_016433145.1 Gracilinanus agilis | reverse complement strand
TCTCTTCTCTTCTCTTCTCTTCTCTTCTCTTCTCTTCTCTTCTCTTCTCTTCTCTTCTCTTCTTTCCTTACTCTTACCTTCTGCCTTAGTAATACGTCTAAGACTGAAGAGTGGCAAGGACTAGACAATTGGAGTTAAGAGATTTGCCCAGGGTCACATAGCTAATGTATGATGCCAGATTTGAATTCAGGTCCTCCGGCATGTTTTACCGTTTCCTTCTCCAGTTGATTTTACAGATGAGGAACTGAGATAAACAGGATTAAATGATTTGTCTGCAATCAGTCACACAACTTATTAAGTGTCTGAGGCTGGATTTGAATTCAGATTTCCCTGACTCCAGACGCAGCGCTCTATCTACTTTGCCACCTAACTGCCCCATTAAATTCAGAGGGGTTTGGTAAATTTTTTATCATGAACAATTTATACCTTGGAAATCACTGAAAATAACACAAATTGGGGTTTGATTTATTGTTTTGCTGATTTCTAGGCTTAATAATTTGATAAAGTTAATAATGCAGATTAAATTTAAAAGCATGTGATACCTACATTTCTACCTATTTTGGGGAGAGCCAGTTGTTAAACATTTATCAGCTTATACTTGTTCCTATCTTGTTTAAACCCTATGAGCAAACAGCTCAGGTGAATTATGAAGCTTAGAACCATTTTAGTGATGGCAAACTTGTTAGAGATCAAGTGCCCAAACTGCAACTTCATGCCACATATGAGGTCCCCACCTTACCCCAGACAGGGGAGGGAAGAAGTGCTTCCATTGGGCTGCTGGGCAGTGGGGTAGATGAAGTGAAAAATGTCCTCAGTGGTGTGGAGAGGGAGAGAGGAGCAGTCCCTCTGGCACGTATGCCACAGTTTTGCCAACATGGATCTGTGAGGAAAGAAGGCAAGCGAGGGAGTCAGGTACCCTGGCTGGAAATGGATCTTCCTCTCCTCCCACTCTCTTCTGGCAGTCCCAGGAATAGTCAGGGGAAGGGATGAGTAGGCAATAAAGGATGGCCAGATTTGGATGTAGAAAGTCTTCTTGGATGAATTCTGAGATTGCCAGGGGCAGGACCTTCAAACATCTGTTCATGGTTATGATTTAAACATGCTAACTAGAATACTAACCAATATGGAATAAACAGCAAGCAGTATATATGATAGATTGTCAGAAAGTAATGAGATTTGTACCTCCTAGAGATATCAGGGAAAGCAGCTTGGGTGGGGCAACTTCTGGAGAATCTTCCCAGAAACAGAAAGATCTTTGTGAACTTCATTCTCCTTCATGGCATCTCCCTTTTGTAGGTCTTGCAAACATCTCTTCCAGCAAGCAGGCCATTTAAGCAGTGGTGAGCCTGGTTTGTTCCCCTTGATTAAGAGAGCTTTTTCAGCAGTGAGCTGTAAGTAATAGTTTCTGACTTTAAACACTGTCCAGATATGTCACAAATGGAAAACATTGTCTGCTCCCATTGGAGCTGGCTTCTCTGATGGCAGTGGCCCATGAGAGCAGGATGTCAGAGTCCAGATGTGTATGTGTGTGGCTCTCCCCGGGGACCACTGCCCAATCAGTAAAGTTCCTTAGGCTCCTGCTGGGCTGGGGACCTGGGATTCCGAAAACACTGTCTCTCACAATGGCCCAGCTGGAGACATGCCCCACTTGGTAAAATAAAGTCCTGCCTAATGAGAAGCATATGGACTCTGGGAAGAGGGGCAATGCTGTTTGGAGGAGGGGTTAAAGTGTGAAGGCTGAAGGAAGAGGAGAGAGAGAGGATTATGGACTCATTGATTTTAGAGGTGAAAGTTATTTTTAAAATGAATATTCCTAGAAAAGGAGGGAGCACAGACTCCTTTTCCCTGTTCAACATGAGCTTATCTTAACTGAATTTCTAATGGGCCACACACTGGAGCTCCTTAAGGTGGTCCTCCCACTACCCATAGTCCTTAAGTGTCCTCCAGGTGACTCATTTCCAGTATATTCCTCTTTGTTCCCTTAATTTACTATAAGAAGAGATTAGTGTTTGTTTTTCCTATAAGGACTTTACTACCAACTAAGAGAGTAAGTTAAAATAAAATGAGTTCCAGACCACAAAATTGATAAACCACAATTTCATTCCTATCTTATTCATAGGAGACCATTATAGTTTCTAGAGAATTGCTAGTTCCTATTCCCATCAATCTAGTCTCTAAGACAGAATCTGAGGAACCTGGGGTATTTCTGTGTCTATGCAAAAAGGAAAGGAGCTATTACTCCAATTTGTGGGTCATTGGAGGAATAAACAAACAAACAAAAACTCCTGTAGCACTGGGTCTGGGGTTTAGCTACTCCAGTTTTAACTCCTCTCTAGCTTGGGGTCAGTCCTTTAAAGAAGGCAACTCAGGACATCATTTAACAAACCCTGAATAAGTATCTAGGACATGTAAATCCTTAAGCTAAACCCCGGGTATACAATGACAAAAATACAAGAATCCTCGCAGCCAAGGAACTTTTATTTCATGGACAAGAAGAGAGAAAATCTGACATGTATAGAGATCATTGATTTTATTGTTAGCGTAAATACATAACAAAAGCAGTGATACATGAAGAGAGGAACTCGAGTCTGTCAGCTCTCTATATCTGCCTTTGTCTTATTATAGATTGATTTCCGTGGTAACCAGAGACATTACGAGGGATGAAATAAAAACTCAACACTGATGTACCACAGTATACCTTTATTCAGAACCCTCAACAAGGACTGTGGCACAGAAGCATCTAAGTGGCTCAGTGGATAGAAAGCCAGACCTAGAAATGGGAGGTCCTGGGTTCAATTTGATCTCAGACACTTCCTGGATGTGTAGCCTTGGACATGTCACTTAACCCTAGCTCCTACTGTTCTTCAGGCTTAGAAACAATACACTATATTAATTCTAAGACAGAAGGTAAGGGTACATAGAAGACCAGCTGCAGATAGCAGAGAGAACAGAAATATAACATACCCTAACTCAGGAGAGAAAGCAGTTTACTTGGTAACACTAGGGAAAAGAGTAACAGCTTTTTAATTTCAGATATTTTAGTTGCATATGTGACATGTGTTTCCTTCAATCATACTCTGACATGTGTTTTCCTTAGTCATATTTGTTCCTATTTGAATTATTCACTAGTGGTAGTTAGCCTGTGGAAGAGTATAACCCAGTGTACAAAGGGGAAATCTTCGTTGTCATTTATCTGCTTATGCCTTTTAATTAAATGCTTTGAACTGATGTGTCTTCTGTTTGGCTGATAAATACATTGTTGGGGGCTCACAAGCAATACTTTGTAACAATTAAATTAGGTTTGACTCAATATGAGAGTTATAAAAGTGGTCGCCATTTATAAAATATTATCCCTTAAGTCAAAATGACTATTAACAGCTTTTATTTCCAACAAGGTAGAGATAGTGAAAGTGGGAAACATAGGAAGGAGACAAAGCCTGATCTAGCCTACCAGCCCTAAGTATTGCTCCGGTGAAGTCTGGCTCAGACCCTGGCAGGGGCTTCCTCAAGTTCCAATCTCCATATGGATTTCCTCCATATGTCCTCAGCCAGAAGTCCCAGTGGTATCTTCAGCCAGAGTTCCACCAACACAGAATGACTCCAAGGAAAAGCGTGTCTCTTCAGCTCTACTCACTGAGGCAGAATCCAAGGGAAGAGTTTCTCCAAGGAGCCAGCCTCTCCAAAACCAAGAAAGCTAAGAGAGACCAGACCATGATGGTCTCTTCTTTTATGCCCCCTTTTTCTACATCATTTCCTGTCTCTCCCCCTCTTCATAGAAACCAATTGCCATCTTTCAATTTGTCTAGCACTGCCCAAGGGGGAGCAGTGCTTGTGGCCTTTTGGGGGTATGAACTAGTAAGTGACTTGTGAGCACTCTTACCTAATGGTTAGTTAGCTACTAAGTAGGGGTACTTTAAGTTCTTGATTTGATTAACTAAAAATAGACCAAGGGAGAGGTAATTCTATTTTCACAACTTTTAACAGGATTCTGAGTCATAATTTGCCTTGAGAGTAGAGGAACCTTTGTGTGATTTAAACATGACATGGATGCTTGGGGCTGGTTAAAGAAAGGATATAGACTACAAAATTGTGAGGATAGAAATGATACTTTTAGCTCTAGGATTAGTCAGGTTAAAAAAAAGTATCAGATTGCAAATAGACAAAATATTAGCCTATTTTACAAGGGAAGTAACTGAATCTTTATATAGTTAAATTGATCATTGACCTAAAACTTGCAAATGGACAAGCATGGGGGAAATAAAATCCAAATCCTTCCTCACCCACAACTCTACTGCTTGGGGAAAGAATCAAAGATCTGAGGATTCTAAGGAATCTCAGTGGTCATTTTCTCCAGTCTATATATGAATGGAGTTCCCACTGTAACATCTAAAAAGTGATGTTCCAGCTTCTCTGTGAAGATTCCAAGGAGGAGGAACTCAACAGAAGAGCAAGCAGCAAGGAAGGATTAGGCAATTGGAACTGAGTAACTTGCCCAGGGATCACACAGCTAGGAAGTGTTTGAGGTCAGATTTGAACCCAAGAGTACCTACATTGCTTAACCTCTTGCTTTCTATTATTTGACTCTGGAGAGGAAAAAGAGATTCAGGAAAGGTCCAGGAGATAGGAGTAGTATTAATAGCTCATTTCTCACAGTTTGGGTCATACAGAGAAGAGAATACAGAAAGAGACTGAGGTCTATTTAAGGTTTTCAGGGGACGGGGGAGAATGGTACATTTTCATCAGTTACCTAAAAGCAAGTAGATCATATGCTTTTTCCTTTTCTCTTCCCAACTTTGATATTTCTTTTTTTTCTTAGTTTGTAGAAAATTTCCCCTAAATCTATAACTATAGAGATACAAAGCTATCTATCTATCTGTCTGTCTGTCTGTTTGTCCATTCGTCCATATGTCTGTCTAGTTGTACCATGCACAGCAGGCATATTCAGATAAACCATCTAGGCTGGTGAGCTAAGCCAGACTGAGGGTAACTGATAGGCCTCAAATCCATCAGTAAAATAAGGGAATGTCTACTACAGGAATGTGAAGACTTCCTCCCTCCCCACTGGAAGGGATGGATGAGAACAATGGCCATGAAAGCAGTGGAAACAGGCACTGTAGAATGTTTAGAGCTTGGCTAGATATCAAAGAAGCCAAGGTCATACACTGCATCCTGAGCCATTACTAGTCATGTTGACTTTTGTCTTGCCTCTGGACTTCAATGTCTTTCCATCTTTCTCTCTCTCCCCCTCATTCTTAGTTTCTTTCTCTCTCTCTGTCTCTCTCTCTCTCCCCAATTATCCACCTATCTATGTCTCTATCCATCTATCTAATCTATCTACCTATCTATCCATCTATCTACCCATAGATGTATGTATGTATGTATGTATGCATCTATCTATCTATCCATCCACCCATCCACCCATCTATGTATCTATCATTCTGTCTATCATTCTATCTATCTATCTATCTATCTATCTATCTATCTATCTATCTATCTATCTATCTATCTATCATTCTATCTATCCAATTATCCATCTATCTATATCTCTATTTATCCATCTATCTATATATCTATCATTCTATCTATCCATCCAGTTGTCCATCTATCTATATCTATATCTATCTATCCATCTATCTAATCTATCTATCCATCCACCTATGTATGTCTGTATGTATGTATCCATCCACCCACCTATGTATCTATATATCATTCTATGTATCATTCTATCTATCTATCTATCTATCTATCTATCTATCTATCTATCTATCTATCCATCTATCTATCTATCTATCTATCTATCTATCTATCTATCTATCTATCTATCTACCCATCTATGTATCTATGTATCTATTTATGTATCTAGGTATCCATCTATCAACTAAGCTGGAAGTTGTTCTGATCCAGTATTCTTCTTATCCTTCTGCTTCTGGCAATAAGCTATTTGGGCCTCAGAGCACATTTTCTCTTACAACATCCTTACCTAGTATTTGAAGCTTGGCACGATCTGACTCCTAGCTCTAGTCTCATTTCTGATCTACCACTCTCCTTCACATGTTTTCTATTCCAGTCAAACTGGCCTCCTAACTTTCTCTCATACACAACATTTTATCTCCTGCACTTAAACCCCACCACTGGATAATAAAATGCTTAATTGAATCTAATCCAATATCAAAATGTATGCCATGAATAGCAATGTGCAATATTAGTAATTCAAAAACAGAAGAAAAAAAACACAATAAAGTGGACTCGGTGTTGAATTATTCCTAAGTGTCAGTGCTCAAGGAAGAGTAGGTCTAATTAGATGATGACAAAGAGGTAGTTGGAGAGGTTTGTAGAGATCCTTAAAGAGCTGCTGGGCACCTTGAAGGATGAGAGGCAAAGAATGACAAATTTTGAGCTAGAAAGGAAGTAATCTCTGATGAACAAGTTTTCTCCCTGGCCCTAGCCCCATGTCTGAATTTAATTCAAAATTGCTGGTTTTCCTTTACCCTGACACTTATGTCCTTATCACGTCTTTCTTAGTCACCATCTATAATTTATTTCTTGGGTTCACAAACAAAAATCATATAATGTAAAAATGCATGTTAATACATATATAACATATATATATATATAGAGAGAGAGACAGACAGACAGACAGACAGATAGACAGACAGACAGACAGACAGATATACAGAGACATAGACAGATGGACAATCGGAAACAAGGGAAGAAAAACAGACAAGAAGGAGACAGAGAAGGACAGAGAAAGGCAATGACACAGAACATAATATTTATTCGAAAAGTAGTCTGACCCAGATCTAAGTACAGAAGGACTTTTACCTCCTTATTCCTGGAAGCCACATCTCTCTGTCTCAAAGACTACATTAGCTTTTCCTTTTTTTTTCTTTTGGCAGCCTTATCATACTGATAAATCTAGCTTGAAGCACACCAAAATCCCAGACCTCTTTTGTCAGACAAACTTCTGCCTTATTATGCCTTCCTAATCATTGATAGTGATGCCAATATTTTGAAACTGAGAGTGACTGTAAATTTATCTCTATTTTATCATCTGATTGCATTCATTCTCATATTCTTGTTTATCAAGATCATTATTATTATTATTTTTTGATCCATAATCTGTCATTTGGCAATAGTACTTCCTCTAAGTATGGAGTCATCTGCAGATTTAATGAACATGTCATTATGCCTTTATCCAAATCATTGATAAAAATATTTAATAGTACAGGGCCAAGCATCAATCCCTGGGGCACTTGATTGGAGCATTCCTTCCAAGATGACATTGAACCATTAATGACTATTAATTTAGTCATTTGCAAATCTACTTAATTATATTATCTCCAAGCTCATATCTCTCTATCTTTTCCCCCAAGAAAGAAAGAGTCTGACATACTCTAAGTACAGTAAAGTTTACATAGAATAATCTGGTTATGTAAAGTAAAAAAGTATGGGGGAAGAGAGGCTGGTCCTATAGGACTTGTGTGATTACCTTGAAGGGCAGGAAAGGAAGTGGTGGCTTCAGGCATTTCTCTACTGGCCACCAGGTGGTGTCCTTGGCCCAGGACGCCTTGTTTATTGCCTGGTGCAATTTCAGGGGGTGGGCAGGGGGCGGAGCATGAAAGTGATCCCTTGTATTTACAGTTTGTATGTAAACCTTGGAGTTGGATCTCAGTGGAAACCTCCCCACAGCCTGGGGGCTTCCTTCACCCAGATAACAAACTGATCTATGAGTTTGTGGCTTGGTTGTGGGGTGAGTCAGGGAAGAAGGAAAGAGGAGGGGAGACAAAGGAGTAAGAATACACGGCGAGATGAAGACGGTGACTCCAACTGGCAGCTAAGGGAGTAAACACACACAAGCACGAGATACACAGGACACACATGCACATGTGTGTGCATATGCACATGTGCACACATCTAGGAATATACTTGGATATATGTATGAACATGTTATACATGCATGTATGACCCACTGTACAGCCCTAATCATGTCCTATGAAGCTAATACTATACTATACTATTCTGTATAATACTATACTATTCTATTTTATATTATATTATACTTTTTCTATACTATACTGTTACTGTTCTATTCTACACTATACTCTTCTATGCTATACTATTCTGTTATACAATTAAAATTCTATATTATTCTGTTCTATATTATACTATTACTATTCTCTATTATTCTATTCTCTATTATACTATTACTATTCTTTTCTATATTATACTATTCTACATTATACTATTACTATACTATTATTATTCTATATTATACTATTACTATTCTTTTCTATATTATACTATTCTGTTATACTAATTACTATTCTATATGATACTATTCTATGTGATAGCTATATTATTCTATTCTATACAATACTATACTATTTTATACTATCCTTTTCTAAACTTTACTACACTATATTATTCTACAGTATACTATTCTTTGCTATACTATATATACTATTCTATATTATGCTATTCAATACTATACTATTTTACTCTATATTATAATACATTATTCTATACTATATTATTTTTCTTCTCCCTCTCCCTCCTTCCCTCCCTTTTTCTCTTCCCCCTCTCTTTCTCTCTTCCTCTCCCCTACCTCTCTCTCTCTCTCTCTCTCTCTCTCACACACACACACACACACACACACACACACACACACACACACACACACACACTCTCTCTTAGAATTGGGAAGCAACTTAGAGAGCACGTTGTCTATAAGAAGGAACTGATGAGCAGAGAAGGTCAGAGACCTGTTCAAGGTGAAGAGGCAGAATCCAAACCCAGGCCTCTGCACACCTCCTGCTTTCACCTGCCTCCCGCTATCACCTTGCTCAGACAGATGATTCCTTAAACGGAACTGCACCTCATTAACTAGAACACCAATTTTTTGGCGATAATTTAAACAGGGTTTTTCCTTGTACTTTATGTGGGAAAAAAGCTTAGCTGAGCAAATGAGTGGTTTATGCAGACAACACAGCAGAGTGTTTCGGAAGTACCTGTTCGGTGTAAACACAGTCGGGAATATTCAGGCTGTGACGCTGCTTACCTGTCTTCATTATAACAGGACTGTGATCAGCCAGATCCGTTTGTAAACAAAATTGGTAAGAGAATCTTTTCGAGTTCTAAGGAAAATACTGTTCTAGACGTGCACTTTGGGTGTGGCAGCTGGGACTTTCTTTTTAGATACTGTCACCGAGACTGTCTCAGGGTTTTCTGATCCAAAAGGGCCTAGAGGGGGGAGCAGACTGAGGGGAAAGGCGTGAGAATGGGGTCAATGCCTGGTCAAGGAGTCCTTGGTATGGGCTCCCCCTTCCAGTCAGCTAATAAAACATTAACTAAGAGCCTACTATGTGCCAGGCCCTGGGCAAAGCATGGAGATACAAATGAAGGCAAAGGGCAGTCCTTGCCCTAGAGGAGCTCAGCCTCTAGTGGGAGACAGTCCCACCCAACAAGAGATTGTCTCTCCTGGAGCCCGGCTGTCCTCTTCCTCTTATGGTGGCACCAAACCCTCTGGGAAATGGTTCCGACACACCCTCTACCTCAGTGGACTCAGATTTGTCCTGGGTGCAAGGATCAATTGTTAAAACTACTTTCTTCACCACAAGTTTTTCAGAACTATGACCCACTGTGGGAGGAGGAGCATCTGCTGACATCCTTACTATAAAGGCTGAATTTAAATTTTATGGATAAAAGGACTCGATTGACCAACACTCAGATGTTGAGGCTGTCGTTATAGCTTCTGGTTGTCTGAGTACAAAGAGAAGGCCAGGAACAGAAGGACCTCTGACTGCTCCCTCTGGCTTCTGACCACACATCATCTTGGGCCACTTGGAGGCGTGGAAGCTGCACTTAATTAAATCACAGCTATATTTTAGTTGAGTATCCTTTCCAAGCTCTGGCTAAGAAAATCTCTCATTAACTGTTAGATGGGCCACGAATGTCTCATTTCATTCCATTCTCAAACACAGGGTACTAGAGAGTAGGAGGGAGCTCCCAGTGGGGATTCTCTTCTGCCAGTACAGGTCAGTACTTCCACTGAAGCTTAAAGTCTAGGCCTGGAAATAGGAAGTCCTGAATTCAAATCTAGCCTAATACACTTCCTACCTATGTGACCCTGGGCAAGTCCCTTGATCCTAATTGCCTAGCTTTTATTGCTCTTCTGCCTTGGAACCCATACTTAGTATTGATTCTAACAGTAAGGATTAAAAAAAAAGAAACTTAAAGGCTTGGAGACTTGCCTTGAACCTCAATAGATCTGACCTCTACTCAATAAACTCCAGTGGCTCCCTATTACCCTAAGGGTCAAATATAAAATCCTATTTGTTTTTTAAAGCCTTTCAAAACTTGATTCCCACCTTTCTGGACTTCTTACACCTGACTTTCTGTCATATAGTCTACAATCCAGTGATGCTGTCCTCTGATGGTCCTGGCTCAAAACATGCCATTGCCCAACACTATGTGCATTTTTCCTGACTGTTCCCCAGTCCCAGAATGCTCTCCCTCCTCATTTTCACTTCCTGACTTACTTCAAGTCTCATCTAAAACCCTGCCTTCAGCAAGAAGCTTATTCTGAACCTCCTTATTGTTACAACTGTAGGTGATGAGTGTCATTATTATCCCTATTTTACCGATGAAGAAGCTGAGGCTAGTAGAGTTGAAATGACTTACCCAGGGTCACACCACGAGTAACCTGTCTCTGCTGAGTCTCTACTCTTGTCTTCCTGACTCCAGGTCCAGCATGCTAACTATCATGCAAGTAACTTGTTCACTTAATAGCCAGCATGTATGTGTTAGAGGCAGCAACTTCAAGCTTGCTCCCAGTTGATTACTCTCACTAATTTGAATATTTTCTCTCCACATCCCAATGGATCATCTTGTATATCCCTCAAAGGTTCATGTGTCCCACTTTAGAGACCATTGCCTTATAGCTTGCTGACTCTTTTTTCCACCATTTTAAGCCTCAGTTTCCTCATTGAGAAAATGGGACTCATAACTAATGCCCTGCCTACCTTCTCAAGATCTCATGATGGCCAAATAGGAACCTATATACACATCGTTTTTGAAGGTTTTATGAATTCAGACCAGGAAGATATATTCTCAAGTCTCAATTTGGGTCTGGTCTTCAATTAAAAGTGTAGGACACATTTCCATAGCTGTATGACCCTGGCCAAGTCATTTAACCCTGATTGCTTAGCCATGGTCACTCTTCTGTCTTAGAATTGATACTAAGACAGAAGGTAAGGATTAAAACAAAAAAACAAAACAAAAATAAACAAAAAAAAGAGTTTGCGACCCAGAGATTCTCTTCTGTCACCTTTGTCAAGTGAAAAACAGGGCCCAGCTTATTATTTTCTCAGTATATTGTTTGGGAGGTCTTTCTCCAGAGATGCCCCCACAGGCTGGGAAACATGATGTCTCTGCCCCCAGGCCAGCTGTCGCCTAAGCTCTTAATCTTCTCTGGGTTCTCCAGTGTCTGGAGGGCAGTCAGTCTGTTCCGACACCTGTTCCTCATAGTGACAGCCTCCTGTCCCTGACTATTACTAATGTAGAAAGCCACAACAGGCAGCCACAGGAGGCCACGTCACTCCCACTGATGGTAAAACGTCAAAAGGGGGCCAATGCCCTCTCTTGGAGATCATGCCAGGGTTGGCTGTGGTCATGGCTGATGATGGCTTCCCTGCTCTTGAGTTTTTGCTGCTGTGGCTACTGTGATATGAGACACAGAGTGGTCTAACAAGGAGGAGGAGGAGGAGGAGGAGGAGGAAGAGGATGGGGAAGAGCAAGAAGAAGAAGAAGAGGAGAAAGATGAGGAAGAAGGGAAGGGTGAGGAAGGAACCTCTAGATAGGACTGCTATAAGACTCCTCTCTATTTATGTTTCTGGGATTGATTGAATACCAAAAACAACCATCACGATAAAAATAGCTCATCCTGCTCTAATGCTTTCCTCTTTGCCAGACACCTTGCACACCTGAGTTCAAATCTAGCCTGAGATGCTTATTAGCTGTATGAACCCAGGCAAGTTGCTTCATCTTTGTCTCAGTTTCCTCAAGTGTTAAATGGGGATGATAACAGCACCTAACACACAGGATTATTGTAGAATATAGGGCATGACACATAGTAGGCGCTTAATAAAATACTCCTTCCCTCCCTTCTCCTTTTCCCAACAGCTTTGTGATGTAAGTTCTACTGTAGCCTCAATTTACAGATGGGGAGTCAGAGGCACAGGAGAGTTGAGTGACTATAATGGATCCATCAGCATTTATTAAGTGCTACTTTGTGCCCTCAGGGTAGCTAGATGGCTCAGTGGATAGAGGGGCTGGGTCTGGAGTAAGGAAGACCTGCATCCCAATGGACCTCAGACCCTTCCTAGCTCTATGCCCCTAGGCAAGCTACTTAACCGCTGACTAAAGCCAATGGAGGGGGCAGCTGGGTGGCTCAGTGGATTGAGAGTGAGATCTAGAGATGGGAGGTTCTGTGTTCAAATTTGACCTCAGACACGTCCCAGCTGTGTGACCCTGGGCAAGTCATTTAACCCCCATTACCTAGCCCTTACCACTACAATACACAGTATTGACTCCAAGATGGAAGGTAAGGGTTTAAAAAAAATAAAATAAAGCCAATGGAGAAGGAAACGGCAAACCACTCCAGTATCTTTGCCAAGAAAACCCCATGGATGGTATGGTCCATGGGGTCACGAAGAGTCAGACAAGACCAAACAATAACAACTGAGTACCAGGTAATAAGTTTGGTGATGGAGATACCAAAATGAAGGAGAAACAAGCAGACACACACACACAAAGAGGCATGTATGAAACTTAGCTACAATAACTTTAGGGTGAGACTGGAGGTGTTAGCAAATAGGAAGGGGTAAGAAAAGTCCACATGATGGATTTACTTGAGCTGATCTTGGAATAAATCTGGGAATTCTTAGAAGCATTACAGAAGAAGCATATTCCAGAAGTGGGAGAGGGGCAGCTTATGCAAAACCAAAGAGATGGGACTTTGGGGATAAAGTATCTAAGGGGGGCATTTGTACCCTGGTCTCAATGATGCCAAGTCTACTAGGCAAAAAGAAGGAACTGATAAATGAATTTCTCTCAAACTGTAGCTTGATATTCTTATGCCTCTTACCTGATTTCTTGGGGACCCTCACGGGTATGTTGGACCTAACTTTCTTGACTGATGCAGACTCTTCTATCTGGATTATAATAAGGATGGGTGACCACAAGATAAAGCACCTTCTCCTCCTCCTTGATTTAACTGATGTTTCCAATTAGGCTCCAAAGTACAGTACTTCCTGCTAAATACAGTGCAGCCTTTGGCGATAACTCAGCAAATAGCCCTCTGACTCCATTATCTCACTCTCCCGACATTTCTCTGATGAGCATATAAATCTCTCTCTGGGATCTTAGCCTCCATTTCTCTAATGAAGAGTTTTCTATATATTTTTTTTAAATCAAGGGGCATTTGTGCCCTCAGAAAAGGAAGTTGTTATGGGCTACTTTCTCTAGAAACTCAGTTTGAAAAAGATTTCCTTTCCTGGGAGCTTGGTAATATAACCAAATGAATTTAGGGACTAATTTGATTTTTACTAAGTTGGGCTGCCTAAACAAGACTATGTTCATTGAAAAAAGGAAACAAAAAGTAGTATAATATCTTCCCCCCTTCCTCTGAGTGTAGAGAATATTTCATTTCCCTACTCTCTTACTGCTCCAGCTCAGTGGGCAAGGACCACAGCTCATTCATCTCTTCATCACAGAGGAAAATATGCTGGCCATAATGGGCCTGAATGAAATATATGGGGAATGAATGGATAGTAATCACTGAGGAGCCCCAAGAAATAAGTGGGTACAATCAGGATGGCCCAATAGAGCACTGGACCAACAATAAGGGACAAAGGGGTTTAAATTCTGTCCATTAAATCCTCAAATATTTCCTAGATGTGTGGTGCTAGGCAAGCCATTTAACTTTCCAAAGTTCCATTTCCTTCATCATCTAAGTAGTTTCTCACAATTTTCCCTTTCAGGTAGACACCAAGCAACTGAGGCTCAGAAAGGAGACTTAACTTTCTCACAGTCATACAAGTAGAAAATGAAAGAAAATTTGAATTCTACTATGCTAGGCTATTTTTCAGAAGAGTGAATGATGGACCTCAGCTTAATATTAACTCATCTTGGATAATATTAACAAGTGTGGGCTGGAACTGAATCAAAACATGACCTCCAAAATGGAATGACTTCTGTGAATTTGCTGACTCTTAAAATGATCCAAGCTATTCAATTTCTACTGGCATGAGAATTGAATTAATTAATGAAGAAACACCTAATGCATGAATTTAAGCAAGAATCTTATTTCTGTCTGTCTGTATCTGTCTATCTATCTATCTATCTATCTATCTATCTATCTATCTATCTATCTACCTATGTTAGCCTATCTACTCATCTGTTTATATATCTCTCTTTCTCTTTTTCTACCTATCCATTTCTCTCTCTTTTCTCTTTCTCTGTCTCTGTCTCTAAGTCTCTCTGTCTTTCTCTTGTCTCTTTGTCTCTGTCTCTGTCTCTCTCTTATCTGCTGCCCCTCTTGGACTAGACCAGTTATGGTGAACCTTTTAGAGCAGTGGGTGATGTCCTCAGATGTGTGGAGAGGAGGAGAGGAGCAGCCTGGCCTTGCATCCTCTTGTTTTCTAGTAATGAACTCTGGTAATGAACTTTGGCGAACTCTGTGCTTGGGTGATAGTGGGCATGCCCACAGAGAGGGTTCTGAGTTGCCCCTCTGGCATGTGTACTATAGGTTCACCACAATGGTACTAAACTATCAGAGAAAAATAAAGGCCTTCAATTCTTGAGAGATTAAATCATATGGCTCAAGAATTGCTACCCGGGGTTGAGCTGTCTTAATTGGTAAGAAAGTGAAGGAGTGAGCTTTAATTCAACTAGATGACCATATCTAGCCAATTCCCAGCCACCATACTAGACCATACTTTATTTCCCAATATTCTGACCATTTTGTAATCTGTCTAATCTCATAGAATACATCTCCTCCCTCCATCCACCTTTTACTTCTTGTTCTGACTTCAATAATCAGCTTAATATGACCATGTTCCATTGCTCTTCTGAAGGGAGTATTTGTTTATTGCCCTATGGATTAATTTCTTGCTCTTGTGTCTCTCCCTAGATATTCCCTTCCTTGATCCATAATTCCATATGTGTACTATAGACTCATATTAAAATATGTAAGGTCCTTGAGTTGAGGGACTGCTTAAGATCTGTGTCCTCCATATTTAACACTATGGCTGGTACATAGTAATTATTTTATAATGCCAAAAAACATAATTCTAGCACTGTAAGAGAACTCAGAGCCATCTAGTCCAACCCCTTCTTTCTAGAGTTGAGGAAACTAGGATTCATGGAGGTTCAATTATTTGTCCAAGTTTACACAGTAAGTAACAGAGGCAGTAGGATCTGGACCCACCTCCTGTGTACCCATCCTCCCCTCCAAATTTTTTACTCTGAGATTTGCCTGGCTCACTGAAGGGTTAAGTGACTGGACCCTGGTCACAGAACCTGTCAAATCTAATTGGCTCTAAGCCTAGCCCCATATCCATTATATTAGTGAAAGAGAAGAGAGAGCCAAAGAAACTGATTATTCACTGCCTTAGATTCCAAGTGCTTCATCCTTGAGAAGAGGGGAGAGTACAACAGATTACCAAATTGAAACAGAGCCAAAAGGCTGCTCTCATTTTGTAGCCTATTGGAAGGGAAAAAGAAAACAACCAGAGTTGGACTGAAAATTTCAGCAAAGCTACCTGAAGTTTCATCTACACTTAAAGCCTGCACTCAAATCAGATCAAGTGCTCTTGCTCATGTACTTTCTACCTTGCAATTAAGAATGTTTCTCAGGTGTCCCCTCAAGGGTGAAACAATACCTTCTTTCTTTTCCTTACAAAGCATCAAGCAATATTTCTAACTGTAAAAAGGGGGTAAAATTATGTTTGGACTAAATATACAAGAGTAGGATCCCATCTTCACATAACTTTCTCTGCAAAGGAGTCATTTATGAAGCAAGAAGGTCCAGCTGTAGTGAAAGAAAAAACAGCTCTTCCACCTGGCCCTTGGGAATCACTAGATTCAACTTTGAATCAAGAGGGGCCCCCCACTCTTCCTAACAAAACCAGGGTCTAAGAGAGGTAGGGGAAACCCCCATTTTCCACCCCTTAGTCCCTACTTGAAAGTCAAGAAGCTGCGAGTTGTCAGATATGATGTTAAGGAAGATGGCAGATCAAGAGAAGTCTTGTCACAAGGGATCTAACTTGACATTCACAAATACCTGGAAGGAGAAGCTCTTAAAGGAAGAAAAATGTTTCCTCTAAAAGCAAATCTGAAATGGATCAAAGAGAAAAATGTCAATCTTGTCAGTTCTCAATCAGTCAACTAGTATTTATTAAGCATCTGTGAGAAGGAGCTCAGTGGATTAAGAGACAGACCTACAGATAGGAGGCTCTGGGTTCAAATTTGACCTCAGAAACTTCCTAGCTGTGTTACCCAGGGAAAATCATTAAACCCCCATCACCTAATCCTTACTATTCTTCTGCCTTGGAAACAATCCACATTATTGGTTATAAGATGGAAGGTAAGTGGTTTTTTTTAAGCATCTATAATGTTCCAGGAGTTTAGCTAGTTTTTGGAGACACAAATTCAGAACTTAAATATTCTTTGCCCTCAAGGAGTTCATGTTTTAATAGAAAGGAGATAGCATTTAATAAAATCATTAAATCTTTTGTATAGGAAAAATGATGAGGTCTGATATGATTTCTTGGTTCTATTATGAGATGATATTTGCAAAACGCTTAGCACCATGCCTGGGACATACAGACACTTAAGTAATCATTGTTTCCTTCCTGTCCTTCATTTCCTTCCTCCCCCTTCTCTAAAATTTTGTAATTCAGAGACCTGAGCCTTTAGGCTACAAATATGCTTCATCTGTATTCCAAGTTCATTTCCAAAAAGTCATATGGATTCACAGAGCACCTTTAGAGGTCAACACATCCAAACTCCCACCGATACAAGATTTCTTCCTAAAAATAAAATTTCTTCATTTCTGGCCAAGGGTCAGCTAGCATCTGCTGGAACACTTCTACTGCTGGGGAGCTCACCACCTTGAAAAGTAGGATCATAGAGTGTTGGGTAACTAATTGTTAGAGATTTCTTCACACTGAGCTTCAACTTTGGGTCTATTCTATTTCCACCCATTGTACCTACTTCTGACTCATAGGACCAAGCAGAACACATCGAATCTCTCCTATACATGACAGCTGTTTAAATACTTGGAGAGGGCAATCATGTCCTACTCCCCAAGACTCCTCTTTTCCAAACTAAACATCATCGGTTTTCTCATTCACTCCTCACATGTTATGGTTGCCAGATCTTTCACTTCCCTTTTCCCAGGTGTTGGGCATGAGTTCAAAGGAGGAAAAAAACAGGCTCCTATGAGATCAATCCTGTTAAGTGGGCAGGGAAACTCTCCTTAACTTCTGCTGATGATTTTAGCAGGGGACCTGCCAAAGTGATCTCATTTAACCACAGGGAACTCGGTGACCCAGATTATATTGAGCATGGAACCTCTGCCATTGGCCTGGACCTTTCAGGGGTCTTATAGTCCTACCTTGGCCCTTTTTCCAAAATGGCAGCTGTGTCCCCCTTCTTTATTTCATTCTCAGACGTCATTATCAGCACCTCCCTCCTATGCTTCTCCCATCTACCTCCAACTCATCTTAAGGCTTCATTGGAATTGTAAAATAGCTCCTTCCTCTTCAGAGGAAGGATGAGGATACAGGGAGAATTCACTTAATTTTTCTGGCCTTAAATTTCCCCATTCGTATGTAATCTGCTTTTGGTCACAAATCCTTCCTCCAGATCTCTCCGCCCCTTGTGGTCATAGCTAAGGTCAGACAACCTATGAAATGAAATGGTTGGACTTGATGGTTTCTAAACTCCCTTTTAGCTATAGGTCTCTGACAAGTCATTTCCCCTCTATGGACTTCAGTTTCCCTGTATGTAAAGTGGGGGGTGGGCTTGGACTGGATGGCTTTTAAGCTTTCTCCTAGCTTTTGACCTTCAATTCTATGATCTATGGTTCTGTTCTGTGTTTGATAGCTAGGACATAGAAGAGGAGAAGGCAGAGAAGACTGAAGGACCTCTGAGGATGTCCTGCCCCTCTCTGTTCCATCCCTACCAGGAGCTTAGTGGTCTTTCACCTAGGGAAAGGGTGCAGTAAGTGATGTAGGAGAGAGGTTGGCAGGTGCTTTTCCCAGGGATGGGCTGTGTGTCTGGGACAAAGCTGAGAACACAATGTCCTGAGTCTCAGCCCTAGACACCTGGAGGAGTAGATCACAATGTTTCCTTTGTTCTGTTCCTCCTTCTGTTTAGCATATCAAAACACTTCATTCTGCTCTTTCCGCATCAGAGTAATCTGAGCTGGGAGACCTGAAGGGTTCCAAATTCAGAGTTCTCTAAGTCAGATTCAGGTAAAATAATCAGATCTCAATGAGAACCAAATGTTCTTCTGCCCCAGCCCTTAGCCCCAGCAGAAGAAGCACATCTCAGCTGCTGTGACTCAATCCAGTGGATACACCAGACTAGCCCATGTGCTAATGTGCAAACATCTCCCTGTTCCATTTCCCCAACTCTCCCTCCTCCCGCCTCTCCTCCTTTGGCCTCCCCTCCTTTCCTCCCTTGGCCTTCTGTCCAATGCTGCATGGTAGTAATTTGCTAAGGGCCTCAGTGGGATTGACTTTGGCCTTTCTCTTTGTCAAAAGCACATGACGTCTGTTGTAGGATTCTACTAATAGGTCGTAACTGAAAACCCGACCTATTAACTGTCCATGGAACAGGAAGAACAATTAACACATTTTGTTTAGCTTGCTTTTCTGGAGGCCCAGTCTTTGTTTGAGACAAGTATTTTGCCTTGGTCTCTTAGCCCCTGGAAATATGTTCACACTTACTACACTGGAACCAGGCTCAGCAAAACACAGTTTCCTGGGAGGAAAAAGGCCATTCATCAAACAACTGATCAAACAACAGATGCCATCTGTTAAGTAGCTGCTAGGTAAACTTCCAGTGGCTCCCTATTACTTCCAGGAACAAACATAAACTTTTATGTTTGGCATTTAAAATCTTCATATCCTCTCTTCATCCACTTTTCTCATCTTCTTACCCTTGACACCCTTTCTCCTTCATGAGCTATAATCCGGCTGCCCTGACCTACTTATTGTTCCTCTCCAGGACACTCCATCTTCCAGTACTCTGCCTCCATGTTGGTTATCTCCCATGCCTGAAGTCCTCTTCCTCCCCTCCTTGGCTCTGCCTTTTAGCTTTCCTGGCTTCCTTTAGGTCTTAGCTGAAATCCAACCTTCTGCAGGTTTCATCTACCTCTTCCCACCCCCAGTGAGATTATCCTCCGTTTACTCTGATATATCTTGTATATTCCTAGTTGCTCTTCATTTTCAGAGAGATCCAATGGCATCCCACGGTGATGTCTTTTTTTAAAAGACTCTTTAATTAATTATTTATTTTAGAATATTTTTCCATGGTTACATGATTCATATTCTTTCTCTCCCCTTCATTTCCTTCCCCTTTATTTCTTACCCCCCTCTGGTAGCCTACGAGCAGTTTCAATGGGTTTTATAAGTATCATTGTTCAAAACCTATTTCCATAGTATTAACATTTGCAATAGAGTGATCGTTTAGAGTCTATATCCCCAATCATATCCCAATGGACCCATGTGATCAAGCAATTGTTTTTCTTCTGTGTTTCTACTCCCACATTCTTTCTTTGGGTGTGGATAGTGTTCTTTCTCATAAGTCCCTCAGAAATGTTTTAGATCATTGCATAGCTGCTAGTAGAGAAGTCCATTACATTCGATTACACCACAGTGTATCCATCTCTGTGGTGTATACTGTTCTCCTGCTTCTGCTCCTTTCACTCTGCATCCATTTCTAAAGGTCGTTCCAGTTCACATGGAATCCCTCCAGTTCATTATTCCTTTCAGCACAATAGTATTCCATCACCATCAGATACCACATTTTATTCAGCCATTCCCCAATCAATGAACACTCCTTCATTTTGCAATTTTTTGCCACCACAAAGAGTGCAGCTATAAATATTTTTGTACATGTCTTTTTCCTTAGGATCTCTTTGGGGTATAAACCCAGCAGTGGTGTGGCTGAATCAAAGGGTAGACAGTCTTTTAAAGCCCTTTGGTCATAGTTCCAAATTGCCATCTAGAATGGTTGGATCAATTCACAACTCTACCAGCAATGCATTAATGTCCCAGAGTGATGTCTTGACTTGCACATGAATGAATTTAAGTGATGAAGCACTGCACAAAGTCAGTCATCAGCCCCACTCTTTTTTCCAGTCATCCAATTCCAATGGCAAGACAAAAGTCAAGATGACTGGCAGTGGCCCAGGATGCAATGGATGACCTTGGAATCTTCAGTATTTGATGAGCTTTAAGTGCTCCAAAGCATTTCCTTCAGCTGTCTTCAAGGATGTTGGAACAGACTGTTCTCATCCGCCTGTTCTGCTGGGGAGAATCTTCGCATGCTTGGGGCTGACACCTCCCTAACTCACTGATGGGTTTGTGGTCCATAGTTAGGAACAAGTTTTCTCCCCCATTAGAAAGTGAGATCCTTGAGAGCAAGGGCAGTGACTTTGCCTTTACTTGTATCCCTAGGGCTTATTTGTATCCCTAGTGTGTGGCACATAATATGCCTTTAATTAATACTCACTGAGTGACTAACTAAGGCCAACATCACAGAGTCAAAAATGAAACAATTCTTGCCTTTGAAAGGCTTACATTCAGTTATATGCTGCAGCCATCATGAAGAGGTCTTAGAGAGTTGATTGTTAAAATTTTAATACAAGCATTTACACTGGAGAAACTGGATAAAGCTCTGAATTACAGCTTGAATTATTGTTTTGTTGATTATCTAGAATGAAGAAAGTGGTGGAGAAAATATTAAGAATGAAGATTAAATTAAAAGTATGTCAATATACGTTTTTCTTCAGAGAGTTAGTTGTTAAACATTTACCTGTGCTGCTGCTTACATTCTAAAGGGGAGACAATACACATATAATTATGTATAATTCGATATATAATTATATATGTAAAATATATAATTATAATTAAAATAAATGTTTCTATATGGTTTTGGGGGGAGGGGTGTTTCATTTTAGAGGCAGCTATATAATAAAGAGAATAGAGTGCCAAGTCCGGATTAGGGAAGACCTGAGTTCAAATCCAGCCTCATGCACTTATAAGTGGTTTGATCCTGGGAAAGTTACCTAACCCAGTTTTCCTCATGCATCAAATGAACTGAAGAAGGAAATGGCAAATCCCTTTGGTATTTTGCCAAGAAAACTTGAAAAAGGGTCACAAAGTATTGGACACTACTAAAATGATTGAACGTTACACATATAATTATACATAATTATATGCATGATTTTATATAATACATACATAATTATATATAACAATGTACATATAATTATATATAATATATATTCAAAATCTATGTGAAATAAATAGAAAGTGTTTTGTTTTGTTTTTGGATGGGGGAGGCACTAGAACCTCGATCAGAATTTCTTCTCGAGTCCATAGATTCCTTTGGGGTCTATGAATAGACTTTGGGTTTATGAACTTGTTGTGGTAAAAAGTAAGATCTTCCTTTTCAGTAATCTGTAACTAGAGTTTGGCATTACTTTGAATGATAGTGTGTAATTAAAATCTGTTACCTTAAAAACTACGATGCCCAACAAAACTACGATTCTCAGAACCCCACTCACTTCCTGTCCCTACATGCTGACATAGACAGGATATAAATTGGGTGGAGGTCCATCTCTCTGGCTCTTTTTCCTTCTTGTCAGTGGATTTGGTGGAGCCGGGTTTTCTTAAGCAGGTAGAAAACTTAGTCTACTTAGTTCTATTTTGTCAGATAACAAACTTTATAAAAAATAATACTGGAAATATCTCACATTAATTTTAAATCCTACACTAGAAAACAAAAAATTATATTCTGAGAAGGCATCCATAGTCTGCATCAGATTGCCAAAGGGTTTAGGACAAACACAACTGGTTGAAAATCAGGAGTTGGAAGGAGGCTTAGAAGAGAAGAGACTCAGGCAGAAAATGGCGTCTGAAGTGAGCTTAGAAGGCAATGAAGGATTCTAAAAGAGTCATGTCAAACACCAATAGAAATGAGGGCCCTTGACCTATACATAAAGATCTCTGTGGGCTGCGTGTTGCTATAGGAAATCACAGATTATTATTATTTTTTGTATTTTTATTTAGTTTGTTAAATATTTCCCAATTCTTTTTTGTTAAACCCTTACCTTCCATCTTAGAATCAATACTGTATGTGGGTTCCAAGGCTAGGCAATGGTGAGGTTAAGTGTCTTTCCAAGGGTTGCACATCTAGGAAATAACTGAGGTCAAATTTGAATCTAGGGCCTCCCATCTCTATGCCTGGCACTCCATCCACTGAGCCATCTAACTGTCAGCCATGCCATTTTAATCTGGTTCAGGAGGCCCTTGAGAGTCCTGAAGGCTGCATTTGGACCAGGCACAATGAATATGTCTGTTCTAAAGGGTGAGGGAAGGAGTGTTCCAAGCCTGTACTAAGGCCCTCATCTTGTGTGAAGATAAGCAAGAAGACCAGATTGGCTGGACCTTAGAACATGTGAAGGAGAATGGAGAGTGATAAGGCTGGAAGGGAAGGCTGGAGACAGATCTTTGAGGGCTTTTAAACTCCCCAAGAAGCTTTTGTTTAAGCAGAGGCTCATCAAAGCCCTTATTCATCAGAGGCTAATGAAGGCTTAAACCCACAGTGAGCTTTTCTAAGAGAAGGGCAAATGGAAGACCACGCTGTGGAACAGGGGATGATGGGCTCATGACCTCAGGCCTTAGGAGCTTGTACCTAGTACTGCCAATGTAATTCCTCCCAGGGAGAAAGCCCAGGAGCCTGCTAGGAGAGTTGTGACCACGCTGATGCAAGTTCATTGGAGAGATCTGGAGCGTGTGCTTTTTTTTAGAATCTGATTGACAGGGACAGGAGAAAACTAAACCCAATCCTGTTTCTTTGGTGGTTGCCAATAGGAGGTGATGAGGATGATACTGGGGATGGTGATGATGATGAGCAATATATATTATTGTAATATAATATATAATATAATGTATCATATTATATAACATGATATATTATATCATACATATTATAATATGTATAATTATATATGTATATGATTATATTATATATAACATAATATGCATAATATAACATAATTATATTGTAATTATATATGTATAATATATATAAATTATAAATGAATTTATTTAATAATTATATTATATTCTCTCTCTATATATATATAATTAAATAATTATATTTAATAATTATATTATACTCTCTCTCTCTCTCTCTCTCTCTCTATATATATATATATATATATATATATATATATATATATAATTGGGATAGCAATGGAGCAGCTAAATGGTTCAGTGGATGGAGCAACAGCTCTGGGGTCAGAAAGACTCATCTTCCTGAGTTCAAATCTGGTCTTAGATACTTGCTAGCCATGTGAACTGGGGTAAGTCACTTCATCCTGTTTGCCTCAGTTTTCTTATCTGTAAAATGGGCTGGAGAAGGAAATAGCAAACCACTCAGGGATCTTTGCCAGGAAGACCCCATGGAGAGTCAGACACAACTGAAATGACTCAACAAAAATCATCACAATTGACATGAACACATGCATGAATGCATGGAGATATCCATGAATATATACATACAAAGGCATGGTCACCCACACATGTATTTGTCTATGCACACACATGTATTCATTCATAGATGTGAATGCATGTATCTGGGTATGCCTGCATGCTGTGTGTACACACATTTTTTCCTGATCTGAGACTTCATTTGTATATCGAACGCCTAGAGAAGAATCCTGCCCTTCCAATGCAAATCAGGAACTCTTCTGCCCCTTATAATCTTAGAGAGTTGTCGTGTCACTGAGAGGTTACATGGTTTGCCCAGTAACACACAGGTACAGGACTCTCTTCTACTCAGGCTTTTCCTATGCATAATCCATTGAAAAGCATGTGCTCTTGTGTGAATGGAAGGTCCATTTAAGTTGAAATATAGGTAGTTCTGACGGGGTGTAGATGGATACTTAGACTAGAATCTGCATCATTAATTAGGCAAAAATGGTCGTTCAGGTTTAAGAGTAAATGTAGGAGAACATCGGTTATCTCTACACCTGCTAAAGGTTGTTCTCTGTGGGATGGGAATAAGAAAGCAGGACTATTCCTCCAGTTCTGCTTAACTAGGCTGATTTAGAGTCATTTCTTTCCTAATTAAAAATCTCCCAAAGGATGTGACCATTGATGGCATCTGAGGTCCAGAGCCTGAAATGCCAAATGAAACAAATTGCCTGACCCATTTGGTGATGATGGAGTCCATTTAGAAGGAGATTGGAAATCAATAGTTGTCATCAGAAAGCAGGGGCTCTTCTGCAGAGAGGTCATTTGCTTACCTGGACCCGACACTAAGGAGAGAGTGGTAGGGTGCCAACTATAGATTCATCTTCATTTTATTAATATTAATTAATTTTCATAGAAAATTAAGAACAAACATGAAATTATAATTTGGAACCCATGGGGATGGGCTCTCCGAATAGCCCTTATTGACTCTTGTAGGTGACCCGGGATATGGAAGTTAATAGGAAAGGAGCCATATCTGCTATGGTATCCCTTGTTGTTTGGTCATTTCAGTCGCATCCAAATCTTCATGATCCCATTTTTAGATTTTCTTGGTGAAGATACTGGAGTGGTTAGCCATTTTCTTCTTCAGCTCATTTGATAGAAGAGGAAACTGAGGCAAACAGGGTCAAGTGACTTAGTAAGTATCTGGGCCAGATTTGAACTCAGGAAGAGGAGTCTTCTGACTCCAGGCCCTGTGCTCTATCTACTGTCCCATGAGATCTCTATTGAGAATCTTTCAATTCCTAGGAATATTAGAAGGAGAGCTAGAAGGGAGTCCAGAGATCACTGAGTCACAAACTTACAGAATCACAGAAATCTGATCATTGAATGGGAGTCTAGTGGTCATCTAGTCCAACCCATACAGGAAAGGACAATTCCTCTATAATATACCTGAAAAGTGGCCGTCCAACCTCTGCTTGACCAAATCACTCATTTTACAAATGAGGAAATGCTACATCAGGCTTAGATGACACCTTACGTGGATTACCTCATTAAATTATCATACTATTTTGTTCTGAGAAATCTCCAAATATAGCTTAGATATAGATTATGTCCAGGTTCTCAGAAATATGGATAATTGGATGACCACACCCCCTATGGGCACCCAAGGCAACATGATGGGTACTGGGTCCTGGTCAGCCTATATCCCAACACACAGAAAATGTAGAAGATGCAAAAGCTGATAGAATCATATGTCTAGAACTAGAATCCCCAAGTTCCCATTTTTCTGTGTTCCCAACATTGATGATCATAGAATCCAGGTTCTGGAGCTGAAAGGGTCCTCAGAGGACCTCACTGAGTCTAATCTCATTTTGAGGAAGAAATTGAGGTCCAAAGAAACAAAGTAATTTGATAGTATCTAGACTCATAGACCTAGAGCTTAAAGAAACCCAAAGGTTGTCTAGTACAATACCCTCATTTTATAGAGAAAGAAATCGATATTCATAGAGGTAACATGGTGGATGGATTGAATGCTAAAAGCCAACTCAAGAAGACTTCCAATGGAATTCCATTTCTGACTCTTGCTAGTGAGGTGACCATGGGCAAACCAGTTAACCTCATAGTAGAGGAGAGGGGGATCGTGTCCTAAACTGTTTTCCATTCAGCATCCACTAAATGAAATGTTGGCAGGGATTAGTTGACAGTCAGCTGGGAGCAAAAATGGAAGATGGAATAAGCAATTAGGGTAAAGGTAATAGGAGGGTAAAAAAAAGGACCTTACAGGGGAGGTAAGAGAGAATTAAAGATAAATTTCTTACTTCTACAACTCTGCTCCTGAGTCATAGAAAATAAATATCAGAATAGTCCCTCAATTGTGATCAGCCAATCAGCTCCAATATCTTGATGGAATAATTATAGTTATGATGGTGTTGCAGGTTTCTGTCAGAACCACTGCCACCATCCAAAATGTCTTGACTTTCATAATTGCCTCCGTGTTTATTTAGAAATAATTGGTTAGCTCAGTTTTACAACAGGTAAACCCAGGGACCATCCATCAGGCTCAGCAGCTGGGTGTGATAGACAAAAACAGTTGGCATCTTTCCACTTTTCTTCTCTCTATGTGGGTGCCATGGAATGTTCAATACTTTTATTTCAAAGATAAGGAAATAGAGGTATGGATAGTTGAAATAACTTCCTCAGGGCCACAGAGCTAGCAGGATTCAAACTCAAGTCTTCTTGACCCACAAGATCAACATCCATTTCCATATACTTGAAATTTTATAAAGTATTTTACATAGGCTATCACATTTGAGTTGCCCAACAGCTCTGAACACAGACACTGTAGGTCTTATTATCTCCATTTTGCAGATGGGGAAATTGAGTCCCAGAGAGGTTAAGTGATTTGCCTAGGAATCATAAGGCTAGTGAATATTATGAGGGGCTTGAACCCAGGTCTCCATGGCTCCAAGGGCAGTTCTCTATCTACTGTAACATACTGCAACTCCTAAATTGTTAAAACCCCAAATTAGCCATAGAATCTGCTCTGAGTTCAGCCTGTTCATTCTTTCTTGGCAGACTGAAAACAGGAGTGAGTGAGGAAAAGCACAAACCCTGTTTCCAAATAGACCCTTTTATGCTTGTGAGCATCTTTCCTCCACAGTCATTTGCCAATTTTTAGATGAGTTTATAATATATGTTGTGTCTGGGGACTTAGAAAACATATATAAATAAGCTTAGCCCTTTGCACAGTTTAAACTATTACAGTAATTTATCTGTTGTGGAAGGAAGCTATGATTCCTTGAGCAGGCTTATTCCCTTAACAGGTGTGTCCATTCAATTAATAAATTCCATATGCAAACCTATACATCCCAGCCTAGTAAACACATATGAAGCATTTTTTTCTCCACTAAAGGATTTTTATTTTTTGTGGCTGCTTTTTAATCTGGCAGAGAATGTGACCCAGCTTGGTTATGAAGCATCTATCTTGGTTACCTTTGCAGAAGCCCAAACCTGGATCTAATCCAGATGTTCCAGCTGCCCCAGGAATGAAGGCCAGGGAAAGCATCATGACTCAGGGCTCCCGGTACCACCTGCTGGCTTTAGGTCTCCATGGATCAAATTCCTAGAATCTTGGAGCTGTAGAAAGCCAGGGCTGGAAGGGATTTGAATGGCTGTCTAATTCTGATCCTTCCAGGTCCTCCTTTGTCATGTGAGGAAGGGAATGGAAGGAACTTGCTTAAGGCTACAAAATTTAGTCATGGAGCCAGCCAGAACTCATGACTCCTAGTAACCCCAAATCATCATCATCATCATCATCATCATCATCATCATCATCATCACAATAATAATAACAATAATAATAATACACAATAACAAGCAATTGTGATTATATGTTTTATATATGTCAACTCATTTAATCTTTGCAATAATGAAACAGATGTTATATATTTATGGTGTCCAAATTATCTACATTTTGTTATTGATATCTGTTTTGCAGACTAAGTTACTGAGGCAGAGAAAAGTTAAATGACTTATCCAAAGTCACCCAGCTAGGGTCAGCAGCAGCAAGATTCGAATTTTAGTTGTAATCATTCCAAGTTCATCTCTCTATCCACCATGATCCTTAGCCACCAAAATAGGTGAGGAGTATCCATGAGAGTCTCTCCAGAATCATTGTCTCAATGCCATTGTAACTTTGTAGAATTCCAGTCTGGTGTACTTGGGCTTTGCAGGAAGCTCCTCTGAAATAATCCTTCTTATTTCTAAAAGGGAGAAATCAATGGGGAGAGTTGGAGACCCACCACATGCATGACTGCTTGGACTAAACTCCTATAGGTCTTGGAGGTATTGGGAAGGGTTCCTGGGGGCAAGGTTCGTCTTCCTAGAAATCCAGGAGAGAAGTCACTACTTCCAAGGAGCACACAGTAATTGGAAGCTATCCTCAAGTGCAGAGATGCAGGGCACTGAGCAGAGTTACTTCTTTTCCCTTGTGGGGTACACTGCTAGAGATTTAAAAGGGGGCTTTGAGAGAAGGAGCTTTTGGTCTCCAAAGATCATAGGGTTAGAGGAACATAAGGAATAAGACATCACGACCTCCCCTTTTACAGATGGGGAAACTGAAACCCAAAGAGGTACAACTTGTCCTATATCACATGGGTAATAAAAACTAGAAGAGCTAGAATTTGAACCAAGGTCCTCTTCCTCCAAAGCAAACACTCTTTTCACTGTACCAACCCCTGAAATATTATTAATAACAACTAGCATTTATAGAACATTTTTATGGATTGCAAAGTACTTTACAAATACTATCTAGTTTAATCCTTATAATAGCCCTAGGAAGTAGGAAATACTATTATCCCCATTTTACAGATGAGGAAACTGAGGCTTTGCCCAGGATTGCAGAGCTATTAAGTAGTTGAGGCTGGATTTGAGCCAAGATCTTCTTAGAAGGCACAGAAGATAGAGCACTGGAGTCAGGAAGGACTCATCTTCCTGAGTTCAAATCCAGCCTCAGATAGGTAGTAGCTATATCACCCTGGGCAAGTCCCTTAACCCTGTTTGCTTCAGTTTTCCCATCTGTCAAATGAGCTGGAGAAGGAAATGGCAAACCAGTTCAGTATTATTGCCAAGAAAACCCTAGTGGGCTCACAAAGAGTCAGACGTGACTTAAATGACTTGCAGCTTCTTGAGGCCAGGGCCAGCCCTCTATCCACTGAGCTATCATTATTCTTTACAGGTTCACTTTATTGAAGTCCATAAATGTGTTCTATTTTGAGTCTTCTATAGAGATGTCTTAGGGCCAGTCTCAAGTCAAGTTAATTCAATGAACATTATTAATGAAGTCCCTCCTGTATACTGTTCTTAGAGCCCAGAATACAAGGACAGAACTAAGCAGTAAGTAACTAAGCAGTACATTTTACTGGGGGATAAAAGAGAGAAGGGACAATCCCTACTGGTGGGATCTGGAAAGGCTTCCTGTAGGAAGTGGTACCCAAGTTGAACCCAGAATAAACTAAGGAGACTGACTCACAGATGAGGAAGAATTGGATTTCACACAGTAAGGAATTTAACACATGATTTTTGATTGACTGGTTGATTGATGAGTTTTGGGCCAAGGAATCATCCAGGACAAAGACTAAATGTCCTGGTTGACTCAAACCTTCTCATTTTATACGTGGGGGGAATCAAAACTGAGAGAGAAAAGTGCTTTGCCCAGGGTCACATAGCTAGGACTAAAACTTTCTTTTTTCTAAGTAAAATAGGAGAGACCTTCTAGAATGAGGGGTGGAGGTGGTAGAAGAAGTTTGAGTTAATTTTATTTTTTATCTTTTTTAAATTTATTTTAAAAATTTATTTAATTGATTAATTAATAAAAGTTTTCCATGGTTACACGATTCATGTTCTTTCCCTCCCCTCCTTCCAACCCCCTCCCATAGTCTACATGCAATTCCACTGGGTTTTACATGTATCATTGATTAAGACCTAATTCCATATTATCGATAGTTGGACTAGAGTGATCGTTTAGTGTCTACATCCCCAATAAAATCCCCATCACCCATATGTTCAAGTACTCCTTTAATTTTAAATAGAGTGACTAAGTCCAGGATTGGGGTTAATGAAAGAGCTTGGAGAAAGTAAGTTGTTCTGCATTGAGAGTGATGAAGGAGCTCAGGGCGGGAACTCCCATCATCGCCTCTCAGACCAGCAGCACCGTCCAGCTGCCCAGGGCGAAGAGGTGGACGAAAGCCTCCAGGATAAAGGCTATGTAGACTCTGATTCCTAGAAGGAGGGTTGGTGTGGGGCAGAAGTTGCCATGTAGGTCTTTTTTTTTTTTTTTTTTTTTAGTTTTTTTTTTTTTTTTTAAACCCTTGTGTATTGTCTCATAGGTGGAAGATTGGTAAGGGTGGGCAATGGGGGTCAAGTGACTTGCCCAGGGTCACACAACTGGGAAGTGGCTGAGGCCGGGTTTGAACCTAGGACCTCCTGTCTCTAGGCCTGACTCTCACTCCACTGAGCTACCCAGCTGCCCCCCATGTAGGTCTTAATGATTGAAAATCCACACCAGGACAGAGACCACAATGTGGTAGATAGACCAGGTTGATGTCACAATCAATGATCATCTGGATAAGCATTAAGAATGCTGATCAAAGATGACACATGAAGAAACCAGTGGAAATGGGCATCAGCTACTGGGGATTGGGGGGGTGGGGAGAGAGAGAAAGAACATGAATCATGGAACCATGGAAAACATTGTTCTAAAAAATAAAAAAAAATTAAAAAAAAAGAATGCTGATCAACCACAGGGACCAAGTATGATTCTAGATGACCTAGGATGAAGCACACTACCTATCTCCTGACAGAGAGGTGATAGACTTCGAGTTCAGAATGAGAGACACATTTTTGAATACGGTCAAGGGTGGTATTGGTTTTTCTCAAGTATATACATTTTTTACAAGGTTTCCTTTTATTTATCTCCTTACAGACTCCCCTTCCAGTTGGGAGGAAAGCTGGGAGGGAAAAAAATAAATGCATTCTGTTTGAAAAATGATTTATTAAAATAAGGTTAATGAAATAAAATAATAATCTTGATTTTTGAAAAGAGTATTGACTCTCCAGTGATTATTTTTTTCAGATATGGTAGTACCTGGAGATGAACTAATAAGAAAGCAACAGAGAGGTTGCAATTTGCAAGATAAAAGGAAATGCCTTTATGAGAAAAATCATGGGTGCTGTTCATAGTATTTTTTTTAATAAAGAAAAAAACATTTTAGTTCTTATTATTTCCAATTTCCCATCCTCTGTCTAGGACCCTTGTGACCCAGCAAGTGAATCAGAAGACAGAACAAAAGCAAGCTATGCATATTGGAAAACATCATTTAGTTTTAGAACCCAGAGCTCTTCTCTGAAATGTACGCTGGGAACTATTTAGCCGAAAACCTGTTCCTTGTAACGTGGAAAATATACAACGGAAGTTCAGCTGGGCAAGGATAAATGCACATGGAACATTGGCTCCATCCTTACCTTGTGGGGCAGCAAGAGGACTGTCCTCTCTCAAGCGCCAGCTTCCCCATAAACAGGGGACAGAGGGGACAGCTTGGCTGTCTTCACAACGAGGCCATCAAACGGAATAGAAAAAGAAAACAGAAAGGGGGAGCAGGCCCGATGCCATGGAATAGATTGAAATTAGCATCCCCATTTAAGCTGTGTGGCAGGCTTCCCATTCCAGCTTTTGCTTGGTATTTTCATGCATTAACGCCAGTCTGATCTGCATAGGGATGAGAAGGGTCTAACCAACAGAGAGAGACCTAGACCGATGGTGAAGCTCACCCCACTAAAATCTCAGCTGTTTTTGTTGTAACCTAATAAACTGGAGTCTGATTCAGGGTGGTTGTTATTGCCACGAATCTGGCATCACCAACCTCCCAATCACCATCCCCAGGGCTGGTCTTAGTTTTTTTCTTTTTCCTTCTTCCTAGCTCACAAAGAGGCGAGCCAGTATTTTCTAGACACAACCGACAATGACATCATACATGTCAAGCTTTCCTGGAGGGGCTGTGATAGGCACAGATGGGGCAAAGACTCTCCTGGGGAAGAAGGGGTTATTCTGATTTTTTATTATTTTTTTTAAACTTTTACCCTAGACAGACTCCCCCAAATGCTCCTCCCTCTCTTCCCCCCCAAATGCTACGCTGGGCTCTAGGGTTGAGTTGTCACCTTCACCCTAGACAGGCTCCCCCCAATGCACCTCCCTTTCTCCGTAATGCCGAACGGGAGATAGGCTTGAGTTGTTACTTGGTGGGCAACGTGCCAGACGCTGAGATCTTGCCGTTGAGAAAATCGCTTGTTTCAACGGACAGATTTTGTCCATTAAAACCTATTCCTAGCTCCCTCCCTGAGCCCAGCTGCTTCCATTATAGAAAATTGGACTAAAATGATGTCAGGTTCCTGCCATAAAAATGAATAGGAATGTTGCTTTTCATTATTTTAAATTGCCGGGCGTTTCATGGATATGTATTTATTTTTGTCATTTCTCTTTGGCCCTGGTTGAGGGTTTGACCCTTGAATAATGAATAATCAGAAAGACACATGTTAGCACTCCAGTCTTGCTTGTGTTGACCTGGTTTTTCCTTTCCAGTTGTGACAAACTCTGAAAGGCCGCACTCTTAAATGTGTTTATAATCTGGGCTCTTTTAAACTGTCATTCAATCCCTGTCTTGGAGAATGTGCTATTGAAACAACTGAGGATGAAAGTCTTTAGAGAGACTTAAAAATTGCAAACTTACTCCCCAGCTCAAAGGCGGCTCTTTAGCAGCACTGGAATTGGAAGAAAAAAGGCAGGACTCTGACTGTTTCTTGAGGGAAAAGAGGCTTGCTTTCAAAATTGATGGCTTCTTTTGTTCGCCTCTAATCTAGTTTTCTGAAGGTACCTTTCAGCTGGGGGTGGGATGGGGAAGGGGGGAGGTTGTAAGCTTATTCTCAAGAGGGAACAATGAAGACGGGGAGAAAGAACAGAAAAATTGATTCGATAATATCAAGGTAGCCAAGTTGTTCGAGAATGCAGTTTGGTGGCCCAGTGGATAGAGCTGGAAGCGTGGAGGCAGGAAGACTCTGATCTGGAGGGAGACACTTAACCAGCTATATGACCCTGGGCAAGTCATTTCACTCTGCTTACCACAATTTCCTCAGCTATACTATGAGCTGGAGAAGGAAATGGTAAAGTATTTCAGTCTCTTTGGCAGGAAAACCAGAAATGGGGTCACGAAGATTTGGGCACAGCTGAAAAATGACTGGGCAACAATGATGTGTTCAAAAGTTTCCATCATTTGGTTGGAGTGTGGTGAAGTGCTTCTCAGCCCATGGTGGTCAGGAGAATTTGGGGCAATATATAGTCAGAGAATTTTGTACCTTGGACTTCATTCCCCAGAATTCCTTTTAATCTCTCCATCACGTTTTATACAATAACTCCGCCTCTCTTGCTCTTTTTCCCCAACTACAACTTAGTTAGAGCCATTTTACTCTAGTTTTTTCCTTTAGTTATTATTAATAAACTTTATAAAATATAATAGTTATTGTATATTAATTTTAATCTTAACAGCTTAGGATTTCAAACCAATGAAATCCTGGGTCTAATCCCTTGATTTTCTACTTACAAAAACCCACTAAGTATTAAAGATCTTGGTAATGCCAGAAGTATTTATAGAACCAGAGAAAGAAGTTTTTGGAATTTCTAGACCCGCCATATTGTTTTTGTGGTTCTTATTGGATCTGTGATTGTTGGTGTGGAAAGCACTCCCTGTGAAGAAATGTCCTTCCCTAGAGCAGATAGACAACTGCTCTGCCATTTATATAATATATAGAGTTGCTTGGGGGTACTGAAGAGTCAAGTGACCTGCCTAGGCTCATGTAGTTAATATTTCAGAAGCAGACTTGAATCCAGGTCTTCTGGGAAGGGCCTTATATGACCATGTTCCCTCCTTCATTTTTTTCTAGGCTTGACTCCTAACTCTCCAGACTTCCTTCTCCATCATACCCCAGAAGATACCTCCATCCTTATGATCCTAATGGCTCCAATTGGTCAGTTCCTCCTAGAATTTCCATTTTAAAGGAGAGCCAACCATGTCTCCACCCTCATTCCTCATTATGTATTGCCTTTCTCTGTTAGAAAATAAGCACCTTGGGAGCAAGGACATTTTTTTTTTCACTTCTATTTGTATTCCTAGCACTTAACATAGTGCCTGGCACATAGTAAGTTGATTAATGAATGCTTGTTGACTTAGTTTGACTTGATTTGACTTACTGACTCCAAGGTAAGCTCTCCATCTACTGAACCATTTTCATCTTGTGCTCCACTTAAAGGAGACACAGAGAATAATTGAAATTCTACATATACGAGAGGTATCAAGAGTCAGAAAGATAATACGTGTCATGGTTACCATGATGTAAACAAAAAGAACTCCAACACCAAAGAATAGAAATGGAATACTGCCAAATTTTAGTGACTAAACATGGTTTCAAAGAAAAGATAGGAGAGGGTAACTTCTTCTCTTCTCTGAGAGAGGGAAAGGGTATAGGTGGGGCACTGCTTATGATGTTAGGCTTGATCGATTCAATGGTTAGTTTTGCCCAAATCTATTTTTCTCTCCTTCCCTCCCCCATCTCGGTTGTTTTAAAAGATGACTCTTTGGGAGATGGAGAGATAAATATAGGAATGAAGGAAATATAAAAATGAAGACATTAATATTTTAAGGGAGAGACAATGGAATGAAGACTACATTTTGAATAAGAATACGTGGGTTCAGATCCTACCGGAATACCTATACCTGTTTGATTTTGGGCAGGTCACCAAGTCTCTCTGAGCCTCAGTTTCCCACTTTGTAAAATGAGATCATTCTAGATGGCCTCGATCCTTTCTAGCTCTTAATTTATAATTCTTTGGTTCTGTCACCAAACTGTTCTCTGCCTCAGTTTCCTCAGGAAGGATTCGAACTCGATGGTCTCTGGGGTCCCTTTAGCTTCTAAATCTGTGATATTATGTTTTAGAAGACTTAAGCATCCTAAGTGCTAAAACAAAAACAAACAAACTCAATTCATCAACAGGCTAATATTATTAAGTGCCAAGAATGGTGCTAAGTGATGTAAAAAAAAAAGTGTTAGAAATCGGGAAGATACACATACTAGGAATACTGCTTGTAGATACTATTACTAGATAGGAATACTACTAGTGGATACTGCTACTAGGTAGGAATACTCATAGTAGAAGAACAGAAGTAATTGGAATAATAATGATTGCTAAATTTATGTAGCTTCTACCATGTGCCAGGCACTATGCTAAGTGTTTTACAAATATTATCTCATTTGATTCTCACAACAGCCTTGAGAGGGAGGTGCTATTATTCTTCCCATTATACAGATGAAGAAAATGAGAGGCAAACAGAATCACAGGGTCACAGAGCTAGTGAATGTCCGAGGCACGACTTCAACACATGTCTTCCTCACTCCAGGTCCCATGTAAGAGGTATGTGAAATCCTAGAGATGAATGAATGGATGAATGAATAAACATTTAAGTTCTTAATATGTGCTATGCTCTGTGTGTAACTACAAATGGAATTGTGAAATGTGATAAAGGAGATGAGAAAAGTACTATATTTAGCAGTGAAATCAGTATAAAAATGCTAGAAATAAGAGCTACCAAGGGGTTACCAGAAGGTACTGACGAAATAAAGCATATTGGAAGTATTTGGAGCATAAAGAATACGAGAAAGAAGAGCTATAAAAGAGGCTTTTTAGAGCCTCTAGAGGTATAAGAAATTAAAAAAAAAATAGAAATCATAGTGATACAAAAGATAAAGGAAAGGGATTCTCAGTATGGTTATCACTAGAGTATAGCTGCTAGTAGGCACACAGTATTGGGATCAGAGTCAGAAAGATTCAAAGGATTGAACAAATCCTGCCTGAGACATTCCCTAGCTGTGTGACCTTGAACAAGCCATTTCTTCAGTTTTCTCATCTGTAAAATAGGGATAATAACAGTACCTCTCTCCTAGGGTAATTATGAGAATCAAATGAGATAATATAAATAAAGCATTTCGCAAGTGTTGATATGCTAGATAAATGCTAACTATTATTATTTGTAAAGGGTTTTATAAGCCTTAAAGTATTATATGCATAAGTGCTAGTCATTATTATTGTTATTTTTATTATAATTATCTGCGGCACTGTTGGTATTGAAATGAGAAGTACCAAAGATATTATAGAATAAAAAAAGATAGCAGAAGAGCTAGATCAACATATTCCAACATTTTGTTCTTTGTATGCACTTAAAATTATTGTAGGTTCCTCCAAAGAGCTTTGGTTTATATGGCCTCTATCTAGTGACATTTACAATATTAGAAATGAAAACATCTTGATATTACAAAAATAGTTTTGGCCTTGTAGACCCCTGATAAGGCATTGATGGCCTCTCCATTTTGAGAGCTGCTATGCTAGAAGTTCAAGATGGATAAGAGGGACTGGAATGACCAATAATACAAGTAATCAATCAAACCAAAGGCAGTATCTCTCTCCCCCCATCCCCCAGTTCTCCCCTCTTCCTCTTTCCCTATTACTGTCAAGGTAATAGTTTCCCATCCTCAATTCTGGACTTTCTCTTATCTCTTATATTCAATTAATCATCAAGTTCTGTTATTTCTACCTTCTTGACATCTCTCGTGTATATCCCTTTCGCTCTTCTGACAGTGCCACCATCTTAGTTCCAGGTACTGGTAGCAAAGTCCAAAGCATACAATATGATAAGAACAAACAAAAAGAAATCCACCAGTCCCTGCCCTCAAGTAGATTCCATTCTAATAGGGAAGACAAGATGTACATAAATGTGTACATGCCAGAGTCATATTGAGTAGATAGAAGGGGACTCTGGGTAGGTCCTTCTATAGAAGGTAGAGCTTGAGATCAGAGATTTAGACCTGGGAAAGACTTCTCAGGTCACTGAATCGAATTCTTCCTTTTATAGATAAGGACACTAAAGTACAGGGAAGGTCATACAGCTAATAAATTTTGAGATTTGAACCCAGTACCTCTAAATCCCATTCAGTCAATTTGATATAAATTTATTAAGGATCTACTATGAGTCAGCCACTGTACTAAACTCCCAATCCAAGTCTCCTTCTGCTAGACCACAATACTGAAGATGAAGGAAGCTCCCTGTTGAATTTAGTCATGATCTGAGGCATCATCAGTACTAGGGAATCAGGGAGAGGTAGAACTAGTTGATGTGTTAAAGGCAAAGAATACTCAAGAATCACTAAAAAGATTGGGGAATAAGGGACCTACTTGAGACTAAGGCTTAAGGGGAGAAAAACAAAAGATGCTAGAACTCTTGGAGAAATATGATCCTAGATCTAGACCTTAGAGACCACTGATTCAAGCCTTCATTTTACAGAGGAAGAAACTGAGGTCCAAGGAGGACAAGCGACTTACTTAAAGCCTCACATTAAATGTCATAGGTTAAGAACTTGAGAGCTGGAAGAGACCTAAGAAAACCTCTAGTTCAACCCCCTCATTAAATGGAGAAATTGAGGCCCATATAGTGCTTGAATGACTTGCCAAGGTCACATAAATAAGAATTGACAGAGAGAGCCAGTTCTGACTCCAAGGTCAGCGATGTCTCCATTATACCAGGTGATGAAAACTCAGTATCTGCCTGCCAGGGTGACTTCCACCTAACTGGTTTGGTGCTCATTAGAAATCCAGAAATCATGCCTCTGTGGACACTTTTGTTCAAAGTTATTGCTTGAGTTATTCAATTGTCCTTGCTTGGGGCTGGTAATATACTAAATAAGTTTATGAAGGCTGGCAATTGATAAGTTATACTTGCGTTAACTCTTTTGGCATCAAGACCAAATGCTTCTGGTTTATTAAAAATAAATTGTTTCTTAATGCTCTAAAACTCTTTAATGAAAGCAAAAGTCTTTGCTGAATCTTCATCTAGATACTCATGAACCATGAATATCTCCCAAGGCTATTTTCTGGGTCCTTGTGTCTTCTTCTTCCATACTATTTCACTTGGTGATCTAATAAGCTTCCATGGATTAAATTATCATATTTATACAGATAATGTTCATATGTCTTTGTCAAGCCCTTTCTCCTGACCTCCAGTTTTGTATCTTCAACTGCCAACTGGACATCTCAAACTCACAGACATCTTAAACTCAAGGCAACCCAAACCAAACTCAATATCTTCTCCTCCCTCCCTCCCAAGCTCTCTCTTCTTCTTCTTTGTAACCACCAACCACCCTCCTAGTTTCCCAACCTCGACTCTGCCCTTTCTCTTATCTCTCATTCCCAATTTATTGTCTAGTTCTGTCATTTCTGCCTTCTTAACATCTCTCACGTATATCCCACTCTCTCTTCTGACAGTGCCGCCATCTTAGTGCAGGTCTTTATCACCTCATGCCTACGCTATTGAAATAGCCTGCTGTTTGGTCCCTTTGCCTCAAATCTCTCACCTTTGCAGTCCATCCGTTACTCAGCTGTCAAATTGATTTTCCTCAAGTGGAGGTATGAGCATATCATCACGCCTATGTCCCATTCAATAGCCACATTTCTTCCAAAATCAAATACCAGATCCTTTGTCTGACTTTTAAAGCCTTCTGTAGTCTGGCCTGTGGCTATCTTTCCATTCCTCTTACACCCTATTCCTCTCCTTCCCATATTCTGTGCCTCAGGAATTCTAGATTCCTTACCGCATCTCAGACAGGACAGTTCATCTCTTGACTCTGGGCATTTTCATCAGCTGTTCTCAATTCTAGAACTCTCCCCCTCTTCATCTTTGTATCCTGTCTTCCTGTCTTCCAAGTCTTGGACAACATCCTTCCATACCTATATCACATGCACACCCACCCACGCATGTACACATCTATATACCATATGTAAAATTACATATATAATGACATATAGATATAGACATATGGTGAGTCACCTACCATGTATATAATTATAGTTCTTTGTATGGTCTCCCCATTAGACTTTGAGCTTCTTGAGATCAGGAACTGTTTTTAATTTTTTAAAACTTTAGAACATAGTAGGAACTTAATGAATATTCCTTGACTGTTGACTAAGGGCAAAAGCCATCAGGTAAATGGACAAACCATCATCATTCAGATAAAAAGGGTCAGCTATTTGCAGATGCCTGGTGATAGTTAGGAAGTGAGGAAGGATGAGAGAAACGAAGTTTCAGCACTGACCCTATAAAGGGAAAAGATTTCCTGCAACGTCTCCTCCAAACTTAATCCATCAGTCTTAGGGAGTTGCTTGAGGAGAGATGCTGTGATTTGCCTGTGGTCATATGGATTAATAAGTCATTGGATCATAGAACCAAAGATATAAACCTGGAAAGGACCTTAGAGACTATATAATTCAATCCTCTTATTTTATAAATGCGGAAACTGAGGCCCCATAGGCAGTAATTGTAAGAGGTGGAAATGTAAACCCAAATCTTCTTAAACTCGGATCCAACATCCTGTCTACTACACCAAATTATCCCTCTAACAACTTCTACAGTGCTGGAAAAGATCCTGCTATATCCATCTCACCGCAATATAAACAAGAATAAAACAAGACAGCTCAAACAAGGAAATTGGGGCTGGAAAAGTTTGGTACAGAGAACTTGGTGGTGGCAGCAGGATGAGCGGAGAACTCAATATTTCCACTGCAATTAAACAGGCATAGAAATTCACAGCATGGGAGACGAGATGGGGAAATAAGTCCTCAAAGGTTCCTGAGACTTCATAAAAACTTGTTTGAACCTCAAATTCAGCTCAGTTCCCTTCTTCTTAAAAGTTTCTCCTCTGCCTGGTACGTGAGGAAGATGGGAAAATGCAGACCTCGTCTCGCACTCTGTCTAGCTTTTCCCTGATTGAATTCCCCAGAAATCAATGGACAGAAATGCATTTCTCTGTCTGGAGCTATTTCAGTGAGCCCTCGCAAAGAAAGGCAGAGAGCTGGGAAATCCATTGAAGATTCTAAAAAGGGAGCAAAGATACACCAGAGAGAACTCAGGGTAGAATTGCTTACACAGGCACCCATCTAAGGAGCAGGAGCAATGAATAAAGAATGTGGATCATGGGGATAACTGAGCAAACAGGGCACATTTGTCCGTGACTGCATCCACTGTACATTTCTCCAAATCTTCTGCTTTACTTCATTCTCTAAAAATGATCATTGAAACAAGGACTTGACCGTTATAAGACTCTGATACAGATTCTATCAGGGCAGCCAGGTGGAGCAATGGCTAGAGTACTGGGGTTGGAGTCAGGAAGACCTGAGTTCAAATTTGATCTCAGGTAATCACTAGCCATGTGACCTTGGGCAAGTCACTTTACATTGTTTGCCTCCGTTTCCTCATCTGTAAAAGGAGTTAGAAAAGGAAATGGAAAGTTGCTCCAGTACCTTTGAAAAAATGGTTCATGGCTCAATATTTAATCATCTCTGTCTCTTAGAGACCCTGGCTTTTTCAAAAGCTCAGTTCACATACAGCTTCTGATCCTCCAAAATATTAGTGTTCTCTCGCTTCAAAAATTGTCTTGTGTTTGGTTTGGACCAATTCCTGATGTAATCAATATAAGGAACCCTCTGTGTGGTACATCCTCTACCACTGTAGATTGGCATCAGCTTAGCAACTTTTTTTCTTAGACCCATGATTCTCAAACTAAATTTTAAAAAATGATTGGGGCAACTAGGTGGCTCACTGGATAGAAAGTCATTTCAGAAGACAGGAAGTCCTGGGTTCAAATCTGTCCTCAGATACTTTCTACTTGTGAGACCCTAGGTAAGTCATTTAACCCCAAGTGCTTAGCCCTTACCATTCTTCTGCCTTGGACAGAAGGTAAGAGTTTAAAAAAAATGATTGAGGACCAAAAAGGACTTTTGTATATGTGGGCTTTAGCTTTCAAAATTTACCATATTTGAAATTTAAACTATTTGATAATAGTTTTGCCCTCATAGACCCTCCAAAATGTCCTTGGAAACTCCCAGAGGTCCCTGGACTATGCTTTGAGAACTGCTATCTTAGGAAACTTCCTAGGACACTAAGAAGGTCAAACAACTTCCCCACGGCAGCAAAGTGGTTCCATAGTGTACAGAGCATCTGGCCTGGAGTCAGGAAGACATGAGTTTCTCAGACATTTACCAGCTATGTGATCCTGGGCAATTCATTTCAACAAGTTTGACTCAGTTTCCTTGTCTATAAAATGAGATAGAGAAGGAAATGACAAACCTCTCCAGTATGTTTGTCACAAAAATCCCAAGTGGGGTAACAGAGTCAGACACAACTGAAATGATTGAACGACAACAGTGATTTCTATTTCCTTTCAGTAACCCTTCAAGGTAAGGTTGTACAAGTCTTTTTTCACCTTCTCCCTCTTCTTCAAACTCTTATCAATATCCTTCACAAATGGTGGTACCCAGATCTAAACATAATATTCCAAGTGAGATCTGATGGCGGCAGAGTAGAGTGAGAACATCCCTTCCCAGGGACACCATGTCCTTCTCAATGTCCCTCTCAAAACTATATTAGCTTTTTTTTTTGACTACCAGATCATAATGCTGAGTTATATGGTGCTTGAAGTCCACTAAATCATATTATTTTTCTTTCTTTTCCCACCCTCAAAACAATTGCTTCTTAAATAAACAGAGTTTCATAAACCAGACTCCCAGCTTCGTGGTAAAAACTCACTCTCTAACAAAAAACTCCTGGGAGTGAGAAAGTATTTTGGCAGAAACTAGACAGAGACCAAAATCTTACACCACATTCCAAGATAAACTCAAAATGAGTACGTGAGTAAGACATAAAAGATATAATCATAATTAGAGGAGCATGAAAAAAATTACTAATCAGATCTATGGATAGAAGATGAGTTCAGAGCCAAATAGAAGATGGAGAGATTCCCAGGAGGTAAAATGGATAATTTTAATTACACAAAATTAAACTTTTTCATAAAGCCAATGCAGCTAAAATTAGAAGAAAAAACAGAAAATTGGCAAAAAAGCAGTTTCTCTGATTTTGTTGTTGTTTAGTTGTTTCAGTTGTGTCCAACTCTTCATGACCCCATTTGGAGTTTTCTTGCAAAAATATTGGAGTGGTTTATCATTTCCTTCTCCAGCTCATTTGATAGATGGGGAACTGAGGCAAACAGGGTGAAGTGACTTACCTAGTATTACATAGCTAGTGTCTGAAGTCAGATTTTAATTGAGGAAGCTGAATTTTTCTGACTTTGGGCCTTGTACTTTATCCACTGTGCTATCTCAAAAGCCCCTATTTCTCTGCTAAAACTCATTTTTTCAAATATATAGAGAGCTGAACCAAATTTATAAAAATAAGAAATTTCCCCCAATTTGTAAATGGTCAAAGGATATGAATAGGCAGTTTTTAGAAGATGAAATCAAAGCTATTAATAATTATATGAAAAAATGCCACAAATAATGAACAGAAAAATGCAAATTTAAACAACTCTGATGTGCCACCTCACACCTATCAGATCAACTAAGATGGCAGGAAAGGAAAATAACAAATTTTAGAGGGGATGTGGGAAAATAGGTGCGCTAGTGCATTGTTGGAGGCGTTGTGCACTACTCCAACCATTCAGGAGAACAATTTGGAACAATGACTGAAATGCTATAAAACTGTGCATATCTTTTGACCCAGAAATATTACTACGAGGTCTCAGAGGAAAGAGGTTAGCAGTAGGGGAGAATAGGAGGGATCTTTTGTAGAAGATACAATTTGAGTTGGGTCTTAAGGAAAGTCAGGAATGCCCAGAGGCAGAGATAAGGAGAGAACATTCCAGGCATGGTGAGAAGGCATGAAATAGGCACAGAATTAGGGGAATGGAATGTCATGAATGAGGAGGAGCAGTAAGTCTAACATCACCAGATCATAGGTAATATAGAGGAGAGGAAGGTGCAATGTATAGTTAGAAAATCTTGAAACTTGTCAACTCTGTTCCCCAGAATTCCTTTCTGTATTACTCCGTATCCTTTTCCTTTTGTGCATGTAGAGTCTTCATGTATTGTTTTATAAGTTCTGAGACTCCATCTTTCGCTCTCTTTTTTCTCATGACCATGGCTTGGCTAGCTAGTTTTTTTTAACTTTAGTTATTATTAATAAACTTTATAAAATATAATAGTTATGGTATATTAATTTTAATCTTTACAGTAAGAAGACTGAGAAAGTAGAAAGGAGAGATATGATATGATCAAGGCCAGTACAAGCCAAGTAAAACATGTTTTATTTGATGTTGGAAGTAATGGAACACCATTGGAGATTGTCGAATGGGAAGTCAGGGGAAGGTGGAATTTTCATTTTAAGGGAGTCATCTAGACATGTGAGTGGATGGAGGATGCATCATGAAAAGGAAGTTACAAGAACTAAAGCTATTTGCTAGGAAGTATTTAAAGTGGGACTTGAATTTAGGGTCTTTGTGCCTCTTTGATACCTTAAAGGGATTTCACAAACATCCTCAGACCACTTAAAGAATCAAGTAAGTTTTGGTTCTACAACACATATAAAACGCATCTGACACAAAGGCAATGACTACAGTCCTTATTTCTTCAGAATAAACAGAAATGTATTGCATGGATAGGAGAAATCCTTAGTTCTTGGTTTCTCTACGTTGCCAAATGAACTACAATGACCAAAAGAAGACAGTGTTGAACACTTTCAGTACTAAAACACAAATTAAACATCTCTGACACTTTGGGAACTTTCTACTTCCTTATTTCTTTCTTTTTTTTATAAACATTTATTAATAATCATTTTTAACATGGTTACATGATTCATGCTCCTACTTTCCCCTTCACCCCCCGCTCTCTCCCCACCCATGGCCGACGCACATTTCCACTGGTTTTGTCATGTGTCCTTGATCAAGACCTATTTCCAAATTGTTGGTGGTTGCATTAGTGCAGTAGTTTCGAGTCCACATCCCCAATCATGTCCACCCTGTCCCATGAGTTCAAGCAGTTGCTTTTCTTATATGTTTCCTCTCCTGCAGTTCTTCCTCTGAATGTGGGTAGCATCTTTACCATAAATCCCTCAGAGCTGTCCTGGGTCATTGCATTGTTGCTGGTACAGAAGCCCATTACATTCGATTTTACCACAGTATATCAGTCTCTGTGTACAATGTTCTTCTGGCTCTGCTCCTTTCACTCTGCATCAGTTCCCGGAGGTCTTTCCAGTTCACCTGGAACTCCTCCACTTTATTATTCCTTTTAGCACAATAGTATTCCATCACCTGCATATACCACAGTTTGTTCAACCATTCCCCAATTGAAGGACATACCCTCCTTTTCCAGTTTGTTGCCACCACAAAAAGCGCAGCTATAAATATTTTTGTACAAGTCTGTTTATCTATGATCTCTTTGGGGTACAAACCCAACAATTAAAATGATCGATCTGGTTCATTTGGGAACTTTTTAAATACAAGAATTAAAGATTCAGGTAGATATAATAGAAAGGCTCCATTCTGGGTTATTCTCCAGAAATAAGGAAGTAGAAAGTTCCCAAAGTGTCAGAGATGTTTAATTTGTGTTTTAGTACCAAAAGTGTTCAACACTGTCTTCTTTTGGTCATTGTAGTTCATTTGGCAATGTAGAGAAACCAAGAACTAAGGATTTCTCCTATCCATGCAATACATTTCTGTTTATTCTGAAGAAATAAGGACTGTAGTTATTGCCTTTGTGTCAGACGTGTTTTATATGTGTTGTAGAACCGAAACTGTTCAATAGGATCTTAAAATGATCGATCTGGTTCATTTGGGAACTTTTTAAATGCAAGAATTGAAGATTCAGGTACCTATATAATGGAAGGATTCAGGGAGGTATAATGGAAAGGCTCAATTCAGGCTTATTCTGAAGAAATAGGGCTGTGGACCATTCCTACTGTGTCAGAGTGGTTATATTTGTGTTATAGAACCGATAGTCTTCAACATGGTCTTCTTTTGGTCATTATAGTACATTTGGCAACTTAGAGAAACCAAGAACTGAGGATTTCTCCTATCTGTGCAATACATTTCCATTTATTCTGAAGAAATAAAGACTGTAGTCATTGCTAAAAAAAAGAATCAAGTAAGGATTGTAGAGGAGAAATTAGTCATCTTTCATAAACACTGTTTGGAGAATCAAAACTGAGCCACATCTGAAATTTCAAGGGAAAGGAAGGGACTATATAACCAGCTTCTCTTAAAACGATCTGGAAGTTTTCCATGGTGGGATGGCCCCTTAACCTGATTATTCTAGGTAATGCTAAGGCTGCTGCTTTCCTAAAAAGACATTAGCATGTGTGCTCAGTGGAGCAAAGAGATTGGGTCTTTTCTTGTGGTCACTCTGCTCATAATGGTTGCTAATGTGAATTCATTATATATTTCATTAGCTAAGTCAAAAACCTATATCCTGGTCTTTAGCTAGGGAAACCTTCTAAATGAAATCAATAAAATAAAATAAAATTGATTCACTAGTGGCAAGTCATGAGTCATGACTAAGGAAGGAAAGTGATGTGTGTGTGTGTGTGTGTGTGTGTGTGTGTGTGTGTGTGTGTGTGTGTTGAAAGGACACGGGTATCATGGTGGAGAGGGTGGAATGTTTCTCCAGGTTGTTGAAATGTAATTATTGCTGATTTTACAAATTCTCTCCATCCTGTCCATAGAGCTAACATATATTGTTAACCTACTTGCTGGAAGTCTTCAGGGAACAGCCTCTAGTGTCTGAGAAGTGGAGCAGTGCCACGGTAGAATTCTAAGAGCAACTATTGGGTTATTTAGTACCTACTTTGTGCCAGGAACTTTGCTAGGCAGTAGGGATACAAATTACAAAATAGAACTACCCTTGCCCTCCAGGAGCTTATGTTCTACTTAAAAGTATAGTATACACACACACATATGTGTGTTTACATATATATATGTGTGTGTATGCATATATAAACATGTATATATATAAAACTATATATAACTATATCTATATCTATATCTATACACATAACCACAACACCAGACAATTGGGCCTATTTTTTTAAAAAGTATTATTGATTTTTAGCTTTCTTTTCTTTTTAAATTTTGAGTTCTAAATTCTCTCCTTCCCTCATCCTTTCATCACACACTGTGAAGGCAAACAAAAGAACTGGGCAAGTGGAAGTGAATAACAGAAACATAAACAATAAAGCGAAGACAAAAGAATGAAAAAAAGTAGAAGATTATTTTCTTCAGTGAATTTCTGTACCTCCTTTTTTGTTTGGCCTATTCTCCTTTTTAAGAAGTTTTTTTTTTCAGTACTTTAGTGCCTCTTTTACCAGACTGTTAATTCTCTTTTCATAATTTTCTTCTATCACACTCATTTACTTTTACCATTTTTTCTTCTGCCACACATCTCTTTCTTTAACTCATCCAGGAATTCTTGTTGAGTTTGAGTCCAATTAGTGTTCTTCTTTGAGGCTTCATTGTAGCTGTTTTCACATTGTTTTCTTCTTCTGAGCTGGGTCCTCCCTGATATTGTAGTAGCTTTTTGTGGTCATCTTTTTATGTTGTTGTTATTCGCTCATTTTTCTAGCCTATTTCTCAACTTGGACTCTTTTGTGCTGCTGTTTTCAGAGCTAATTCTGGCAATTTTAAAGTTTGGGGTGTTTTCAAGGTGAGAGATCTATGGAAAGGTGTGGTTTACTGCTCTCCTGGTATGTATTTTGTGGTCTTTACCCAGGAGAGGCTCCTGCTTTCCTGCATCCCCAATTACTAACACTCTCTTGGCCTTGGGACTAGGACTAGAACTCCTGAAGCTACAAGTACTAGTGCTCCTTTCTGTCTTGAAACTGAGACCAGGGTCTCTGTTCCTTGTGATTGAAAACAAGTGCTCCTCTGTTCCCTTGAACTGCAAACTAGACCTGTATATGAATAATAGAGTTGCTAATCAATGCCAATTCTACTCACTGTCAGCAAAGGGTCCCCTAAAATCTCTTTCTGACCAGTTGTTCCAATCCCCTTCCTGATGTCTCTGGGTTGAGGGATCTCAAAGCTGCCACTACATTGTTGTAGCCACCTCCAAGTTCTACCTTCCACTATATAGAGTGTGGCACTCCAGGCTGCCTTGCACCTATTGTCACAGACCTCTCCTACACATCTTCTAAGTTGTCTTAGGCATGAAAAATGCCTCGCTTGGACCTTTTCTTGGTTCCATTTTTCCAAAGTTTTATTTGAGGAGTTACTTTAAAGTTATTTGAAGGAGAATGTATGAGAGGTGTTGAGTTGCTGTTTGGACTCTGCCATAGCTAAGACTCTTGCAAGTATGCAAATTATAGTATAGACTTGGGGACGTTTGGGTTAACTTTGCCCCCAGATAGAGTTGCTCTGGGACCCAGCTTCAGGGATTCTAAAGCATTTCAATGTGGTATTGGTCAGTACAGTGGGGAGTTCCTCAGAGCCAGCTAACCTCCTTGCCAACTGTTTTTTTTTTAACCTTGCCTGCAGCTTTTATCAGTTTTCATCTTCCTGCACTGTATTTAATCATCAACCTCTTTCTATGAGGAGTATTAGAATGTGTCTGCATTAAGTCCAATTGTTGCTTCAACACTCTGTCTCTGAGGGATTCATTGCACCAGATGAAGTAAATTGACCAAAATGGTCACAGCAGTGGTGAGTATCAGAGGCCGGATTTGAATTTGGGTCTTCTGGCTCCAGAGCCAGTCCTCTTTCCAGTGCCTTGCAAGAGACTCAGAGAACCAAAGAAACAGAAAACACCACTGCTGTTCTCCTTGGGTTTTCCCCTGGACAGAGCTCCTGGCTGTTCGGATTTAGCTGGAATGGAACTAGGTCCATGACAAATAAAGAGTTTTCTCTGGCTTAGCAAAAGGAGGAAGGTGCTTTTAACTCTTGACTAGCCATGTCACAGATAGAATTTCCAGGCAAAAGACAGATTTTAAGTTGGCTAGAGCCATAAAAGGAACAATGAATGGCTCTGCAGCCCTCCATTCACTTTATACCTCTCAAAAAAGAGCATCCTCCTTGGTGTATCCCTGGGTTGATAACCCTGTTGATTGTTGGGAAGCAATAGCCAGCTTCCTACTGAGGAGCTCCTGCCTGCAATGTGAGTCATACCTGCCAGTCAAGCTTCCTTCTGATGTTTCAAGGCTGCAACCTGAACCAGGACCGATGGCAAGAATAAGAGAAAGCAGCAGAAGGCAAACGTGCTCTGTCAATGTCTCCACTTTAAGACTGACAGTTAATGGGGTGAACATGGGAAACTCCATCTATCCATTTGTCCATCAGTTCCCTGAACCCCAAAGGAGATGGGACTTGTTGATTTCTGAGGTCTCTGTTTCAGTTCTTTTTTTAATTGAAAAATTTTATTTAATTGATTTAGAATATTTTTTTAAAAAATTACTTTTAAATTTTAATTTTTTTAATTGAAGAATTTTATTTAATTAATTGATTTAGAATATTCTGTCCCAGTTCTTAACAACAGATGAGGGACATGAAACCTTTCCTTATTCCTCTCACGGAGTGTACCCTGTCCCCACTCCAAGTTCCTTGTCTTTCTTTTGTGTATATATATATATAGGTTGTCTACCCATAAACTCACAGAGACAGAGACTGTTTCAATATTTTCTTTGAATTCCCAGTGCCTGACATACACTAAATCAGTGATGGGCAAACAATGGCTCAAGGGCCAGAGGCAGCCCCCTGAAATGTTCTATGGGCTGGGTGACATTATTCCTAATCTGACGAATACAATGAGTAGGACACAATACAATGAAACTTCGAAAGAGTTGCCTTAGAAACAAATTGACTGATAAGCATTGCCTTTCCTTTGGTCCCCTCTTTAAAAAGTTTGCCCATCACTGAACTAAATGCTTGTTGATTGAATGGTTGACATATTGGATGGGTGAGTCTCACCAAAGAATCAACCAGAGTAGTGATGGGTGAACCAACTACCCCCTTTTTCTCCTTCAGTGAGTTTTAACTCCTAGGAGGGAAATACTAAAGTGAAACTCCAAGGTGGGCAGCAAAGGCAAGCAAGGGAAGAGAGGAAAAGTCAAAGCTGGCTCAGCAACCAGAATTTCAGGTGCTCTTGAAGCAAGATCTGAAAGGGTTGGGTTGGAGAGCGTTTTCCTGCACGTGGTCCAGCTCACTCCCTCATGTTCTCCACCATTTTCTGGTGGGATGCTTGCCTCATAATCACCTTCATCCTAGAGTAGCTCCCTGAGATTATAGAAGGTTAAACAGTATATAGGAAGGAACCCAGCTCTTATGGGGAGTTATGGGGAAATATATGACTCTGATGTCCTAGAAGGAGAGCTTGAGGTGTTGGCAGATACCAGAGGCCCAGATGAATCAAACAGGGAATGCAAACATGGCAGACGACCATTTTCCAAAAAGGACAGGAGAAGGAGAATGTCAGGATGTGTGTATGTGTGTGTGTTTTACATGCCTAAAACACATAGGAATAGTCTCCTTCTTCTTAGTCATCCTTCCATCCACTGTCTTTCTACTCAGCCACTTCATTCAGATTAGCTACAGCTGCTTCCTTGAATGTCTGGAAGGGGTTCTCCCAGCAGCACCTGCTCTCTATCTGGGTTTGCTTCCATGAAAATACACCTGATTTTGGGGAAGTGAATGGTTTGGGAAGTGGATTGTTGAGTGAGAAGAGTTTTCATTCAGAGGTTGGAAAATCCAAGTTTCTACTCTGTCCTGCTCACTCTGCCACAAGTAACTATTCAACCATAATGAGAATAATAGTATCTAACACTTGTACCTCATGTACTATGTGCCAGGCCCTGAGCTAAACATTTTACAATTATTATCTACTTTGAGCCTCACAATGACCTTGGGAGGTGGCTACTTCTATTATCCCTATTTTACAGATGAGGAAACTGAGGCAAATAGCATTTAAGTGACTTGCCCAGGGTCACCTAACTAGTAGGTATTTAAACCCAGTTCTATGCTGTCTACCACATCAGCTAGGTGCCTCTGGGCAAGTCAGTTCTCAGCATCCCAGATCTAGTGCAGGGAGGGACCTCAGAGGTCATCTGGTCCAACCTTCTTTTAGAGTGGTAGAAACAGATGCTCTAGGAATTTAAACCACCAGCCCAGGTTATATGGATATTAAATGCCACAACTGGGAGTTGAACTCAGATTTTTTGACCTCAGCGTTAGGACCAATGACTTCTTTCTAGGCCCCCACCTTCTTTCTCTATAAAATGGAGATGATTTTAAAAGCCCCTTCCAATGTGGGCATTCCACTATTCTAATAGTTTGTTCCCATAAAGTCATCATAATTCTATAACATTTAAATAGGTTTGGAATTCCCAATCTGTTGTGTAAATACATAGATTTGTGTCTATGCTCAAAAAGCTGCCCGTCAACCCAAAAGGTAGGGAAGAGATCCCATAGCCCAGGCTAAAAATAACAGTCAGTGTGGTACAGCATTCAAATCCTGCCTCTGAGACTCTTAACTTATATAACTTTGGACAAGTTCCTTCACTTCCCTGGGCCTCAGTTTCCCACCTGTAACATCAGAAGGTTGGATTAGAGTCTCCAAGGCCCCTTCTAGCTCTAAAGAGATGATCCACGATCCCTTCCAACTCCAGTCTCCAATGTTACGCTCTATTATCTCATATCTTATTTGGCATCCTAAAGACAAAACATTGCCTGATTGAAATTTTCCCATTTCCAAGGGTCATTTTGGGTGATTATCTAAGTCCTGCCCTTGGTCAGCTCTCCCTGGCATCAACCCCCATTGCAGACTTTCCTTTGTTGTAGAGAGAGACGGCCGAACAATTTCAGTTGGACTCTCCGCCAATCTCAGGGCGCCTGCAGAGGTGATTGAGTTTGAAAGGCTTAGAAGTTGGGATTTCCCAGGGGGCTTCGGTCCCCATTTACATTTCCAATTTCCTGACAAGTCAATGTTTTCTACCTTTTCTTCCAGGAGAGGAAATGGAGACTTGGAAACAAAAGGTAAGTGGTCCTCAAAGAGGCGGCGGCGGCAATGTCAGTCTGATAGACGGATACACCGGGACTTCCATTTGCCAGGAGTAATAACTCTGGGCTGTGCTCTCATTTCACAGGGTCATCTATGAGTCCTGAGGCCTTGCACGTAATGCCTTCTGGGCCATGTCTCTGCCTGCTGAAATCCTGCTTATTCATCAGGAGCCAGAACCAAGCCCGATCCAGCCCACAGAGAGTGTCCCCTCCTTCCCACGGGCTCCTCTGGCACGGAACTGTCTGTGCCACTCACTGAGCCCTTAATATACACTTGATCCTTTGACACTTCATTCAACAAACATTTTTTAAGTGCTGACCCATGCAAGGCAGTGTGTAAGCCCCATGAGCTTATGATCAGAGCTTAAATTCAAGGAATGATTTAAATGAGAGGCTTTAAGAATGAAAGGGGAGTTTATTGGAGGGTTTTATTCACTGGAGCATGTCATGGGCCAATGGAAAAGGTTTTGACTCTTGAGACTAAAAGACCTGGGTTCGAACCAAGGCAAAAACTATTCAAATGTACTGGATGAAAAAGCCTCCTTGGTGGACCCATAAGATGTAAAAAACAGATTAGTATGGAAATGAAGCTTTTCACGATGTTTTAGGATCATAACACTAGGGCTAAAAGGGTCCAAGTGGCACCACCCCTTCATTCTGCAAAAGAGACATCAGAGGCTTAGAAAAGTGAAATGACTTACTCAGGGCTAAGTTCATCTCTCAGTGCCATGTTGTATCCTACAATCAGTACAGAAGCTCATAGGACCATAGTTTTCTTTACACGATTTCCCAGATTGTACTCACATGTGAATCATCCGTCTCCCCAGGTACACTGTCCATATTGTTTTCATTCAGCCATTTTCAGTCATATCTGACTCTTCATGAACTCATTTGAAATTTTCTTGGCTAAGATCCTGGAGTGGTTTGCCACTTCCTTCTCTAGCTCATTTTACAGAGGAAGAAACCAAGACAAAGAAGGTTAGGTGACTTTCCCAGGGTCTCACAGTTAGGAAACTGAGATTGGATTTGAACTCAGGTCTTCCTGACTCTAAGTCGAGCAGGTGGAATCCACCCTACCACCTAATTACATGTCTATAGAGTCCCTATAGACATTGTGTCCAAACTACCATAGATTCCCATATAGGGATTGGTACTCAGAAAGTACTGGTTAATCAAATAATTCTTAAAAAATACTACACAGGGGGCAGCTGGGTAGCTCAGTGGAGTGAGAGTCAGGCCTAGAGACAGGAGGTCCTGGGTTCAAACCCGGCCTCAGCCACTTCCCAGCTGTGTGACCCTGGGCAGGTCACTTGACCCCCATTGCCCATCCTTACCACTCTTCTGCCTATGAGACAATACACCAAAGTACAAGGGTTTAAAAAAAATACTACACAGCAGTTTCTGTCTCCCACCAGTGTTATACATGAATGCCCCTGATTTTAAAATTTATGGGCCATGCCAATGTTAACTCAATGTTTTTATAGGCATTAAATAGAAAACAGGTGCAGACATTAGGGAGGGCATGGAAGGGAGAAGGGAACCTTTGCCTCTCAATGAATGAGTGTTCTGAGCCTGGTGGAAGAACGGGACAATTTTTGACCTTTTATAGAGCTTACTGAAGACTAAAAAATGTGAGGTCAAGGATACAGATTCTTTATTTTTGTTTGTTTGTTTGTTTGTTTGTTTGTTTTTTGTTTTGGGGAGGGCTGAGACACAGCAGTACATTTATTTTTTAAAATTTCATTTAATTCATTAATTAAGAATATTTTTCCATGTGTACATGATTTATGTTCTTTCCCTCCCCTCCTCCCAACCCCTCCCATAGCCAATGAGCAATTCCACTGGGAATACATGTGTCATTGATCAAGACCTATTTCCATATTATTGATATTTGCAATAGAGTGATCATTTAGAGTCTACATCCCCAATTATATCCCCATCAACCCATATGATCAAGCAGTTGTTCTTCTGTGTTTCTGCTCCCACGGTTCTTTCTCTGGATGTGGAGAGCATCTTTCTCATAAGTCCCTCAGAATTGTCCTGGATCATTGCATTGTTACTAGTAGAGAAGTCCATTACATTTAATTGTGTAGGATATAGATTCTTGCATCCTTCTCCAACTCAATACAGTGATGGCCACACAATTCATATTTGGTCAACATCCTCGGCTGTCTGGAGTCAGGGACCTGATGTTGGCTGGACACAATGGTGGAGGGAAGCAACTTTCTGTCATGGGGTTAATTTAGAAAAACAAAACAAAACAAAATCTTAATGACCACTTAGTTCAAACTGCTTGTTTTTAAAGTTGAGGATTCTGCCGTTCAGAGAAATGAAATGACTTTGCTGGGATCATTTAGGGAGTCAAAATGACCAGGATCTGAACTGAGTTCCCACGTTGGGCACTTTTTCTACTTCATTAACTTTGCCATCTAGGAAGGAATGGGCTCCAGTCCTGCCTTAGACACTCATCAGCTGTTATCCAGTCCACCTCCCTGGACTTCTGTTCATCTCTAGCTGGTCATATATTCCTAGTTAATTCACATAAATTTTCGATTCTGCAGGCAACTCTCTTTTTCTCCAAGATGGCCTGAATTGTTGCTGATAAATCCTGGGAAATGATCACTGATTAAATCATAAGTTAGTTTTTTTTTTTTTAATGGAAGGGGAATTCGGAATCAATCAACCTGCCTTTATTGAATATCTGCTAGGTGCCAGACAGGGTGCTAAGCCCTGTCAATATAAAGAAAAAAAATGAAATCATCTCTGACTTTAAGAACTTACATTCTAAAAAAATATTGAGTAGGACAAGAGATATCAAGTAGGATGAGAGAGTGATTAGAGTGGAGAAAGCCTTTCCTAAGAAAAATCAAGATATCGGGAGACCACGGCTCGCCAATAGGGGTTGCCTATGTTCTTTGGACTCTCAATCTTCTTTTCCAGGTTGATCACTCTGAAGGATTTAAATCTCTGACTCACAAATCATCCAGGCTGGTCCCTCTGCCTTAGTTTGTACTATCTCATACCTCCATGTTTTTGTTTGTTTTATAAAAACTCTTACCTTCCACCTTAGAATCAATACTGTGTATTGGTTCCAAGGCAGAAGAGTGGTCAGGGCTAGGTAATGGAGTTAAGTGACTTGCCCAGGGTCACACCGCTAGGATGTGGCTGAGGCCAGATTAGGACCTCCCATCTCTAGACCTGGCTCTCCATCCACTGAGCTACCCAGCTGCCCCCTATCTCCATGTTTCTTCTCTACTCCCTATTAAAAACCAACCTAGGCCTCTGGTTCCAGGGAGAATTCTCTGCTCTCTCCACCCACTTGGAACTCTTTGCTTCCCATTTGCTACATGGGTAATGCATTTGCCCATATAATTACATCCTGTCTCCTGCTGTTCCCTGTTTCATGTGTGTTTCCCCAACTGGATCACACGCCTTTGCTGGTGAGCTGTATCAGGCTTCTCTCCATCTGCTGCCTACAGGCACCCTCCTTTAAATGAACCCAATTAAAAAGCCTCCTTGGTGGAAGACATCAGGACCCACAAGGTGTTAAAGACAGATTAACACCTAAGTGAAGCTTTCCCCCTGATATAATCAGGATAATTGGAAGAACATCGACAAATGGAGAGTTTGGGCAAAGAAACAGTGAGCAGGTCAATAAATAGGCTTGGATTCGATTTCATATTCTTCCCAAAAGTGGAGCAATGGACAGAGAGCTGGGCTGTGGGTCAAGAAAACC
>NC_058133.1:498954602-498966820 GCF_016433145.1 Gracilinanus agilis | reverse complement strand
CACACACACACACACATATATATGTTAGCTATTATTATTATTTTATTGACAAAAAGAATATTTACTCTGGAGACAGAAGACCCCTGATCTGTCTGATCTCCCTGGGACTCCGTTTGTCCACTTCTAAAATGAGAGGGTAGGACAAGGTGGCCTCTGAGGGCTTTTCCAGTTCTATTTCTATCGTTTTATGATAGAAAATCACTTTACCTCCTTGAGTCTCAGTTTTCTTATTTTTAAATGAGGGTTTAGGACTAGATAGCTGGTGAGGCCATTCGTAAAGTGGAATTTCAGTAAGTAGATACATGTTCCTGTGGGTTCAATCGTCCTGTTTCCAAAGATTACTCCCAATATTTATGTGCCTGGCCTTAATCTCTTTCCTGGACTTTATTCCACATTTCCAGCTCTATGGCGACACCTCCATCGGGAATCCCACTCTCCTTCCAGACCCAGTTCAGCAGTTGCTGTCTCAATGGAGCCTTCGCCAAACTCTTTACCAGAAAGTAAACATGTTCTACTCCAATGACTCATAACAATGATTCCCCCTGAATTTTTCCTTTGCATTTATTGCATTCTACTTGATATTCCAGTTTGGACAAAAGCAGCACTCTCATAGGATTAATAGTTCCTTGATGTCTGGAATTGTTTCTAGGAATTATAAAATCTCTGAGCTGTACCGGTCCTCTGAGGCTGTCTAATCCACCACTCATGTCCTAAAGCAGGCATTGCTTCTATACTATCCAGGAAAAAAAGGGATTCAATCAACCTGTATCTGAAGACCTTCAGCGATAGGGAATTCATTATCTTGGGACAACATCCAGTTAATGTGCATTTATTTAGCACCACTATTTGCCAGGTGCTGTGCTATGGGCTGGGCATATAAATACAAATAAAATGATTCCTATTTTCTAGGAGCTGACATTTTAACTGGGAATATAAGTATCTATCTATCTATCTCTCTATATATATGTACACATATACATATATATATAAAGTGTACATGTGCATATATTATACACTGAATAAATATGAATAAGTATAATATCATTAGGGAGGAAGGACACTAGTGGTTGGAGAATTCAGAAAATGATTCAGGTAGAAAGGAATGCTTCAAAGATCCCTCTTTTTTTTTTTTTTAAACCTTAACTTCTGTGTATTGGCTCCTTGGTGGAAGATTGGTAAGGGTGGGCAATGGGGCTCAAGTGACTTGCCCAAGGTCACACAGCTGGGAAGTGTCTGAGGCCAGATTTGAACCCAGGACCTCCAGTCTCTAGGCCTGACTCTCAATCCACTGAGCTACCCAGCTGCCTCCTTCAAAGATCCCTCTTGAAGGAAAAGAAAGACTCTACAATGAAAAGCAAAAGAATGCATTGCAAAGATAGAATTTGTCCAGAGCCAAAACACAAAGGTGGGAAGAAGATGGACCAAGAGGAGGCCACTTTGGCTGAAGGAAGAATAATGAACAATGAGCCTGGAAAGTTAAATTGGGTCCAAGTTGTGATAATCTCTAAAAGGCAAAAAGAGACATTTATATATTTTTCAAGAGGCAGCAGGGCATTTATAGAGTAGAAGAGTAACACGGACAACTCTGAAATAAAAGAAATTACTTTGGCGAAAGTGAGGAGAAAGGATTCAAATAGGGAGAGAATCAAAGCAGGCAGGTTGTTGCAGTTGAGGTGACGAGGACCCGAACAAACTATCACTTCTAGAGAATTCTAATTGTTAGGAAGTTTTTCCTTATGTTATTATTTAGTCATTTTCAGTCATGTCTGATTCTCTGTGACTCCATTTGGAGTTTTCTTGGCAAGGATACTGGAGTGGTCTGCCATTTCTTTTTTCAGTTCATTTTGTAGATGAGGAAACTGAGGCCAAGAGGGTGAAGTAATTTGTCCAACGTCTCACAGCCAAGAAGTGTCTGGGGCCAGATTTGAGTCTTTCTGACTCCAGAACTGATGCTCTATCCACTGGGCAACCCAAGGTTCCTTAGTATCTCAAATACCAGATAGTATTTACTAGCAGTGGCAGTATTGCTAGGTCTATCTAAATCTAAATCTAAAGTAGACTTACATAGTAAATCTATTATAAAAATGAACAATATGGAAATAGTTATTGAGTGATAATACATGTATAACCCGGGGGAATTGCTTGTCAGCCCCGGGGGGGCGGGGAGGGAGGGAAAAGGGGAGGGAGACAACATGAATCGTGTAACCATGGAAAAATACTTAAAATAAATAAATAATATAAAACCAAAATAAATTACATAGTAATAGTAATTGATATGTAAATAGCACTCAAGATTTTACAAAGTGTTATTGCACTTATGTATAATCTGAACCCAATTCTCCTCAAGTAAGTGCTACTGGTATCAGCCCAATTTTAGAGGTTGAGGTTCTGGAACTATGGAAAAAGACTTGTATAGATCGGTATAGCTCCTTTAAGGCAGAGCTAATAGGTTAGAGCTCTTTAGATTCCCCTCAGCATCCATCACACAACAAATGCTCAGGAAATACTTTCTGGGCAGAGCAAATATTTGTTTGTTGATTGACTACAAAAGCAAGACCATAGGGAGTAACTCTGGTGAAGATGAGTTGTTGAACAGGAGACCAAAGCACTGGCTCCCTGTTTCTGGGAAGGGGCTGGCAGCCAGCTATTAAAATAATGGGGTTATGTTTCAAAGGTTTCTTTCCCTGTCTTTAATCAATGAAGTGTTCTTTCGATCAATACAAATGTTATTTCACTGCTTGCAGCCCTTTCTAATAGGCAGCAGGGGAAGGCACGGCCGAGTCAGTTTGGCTCTGGGGTACCATACAGGTTGATTTCTCTGCTCATGGCAGGCATTAACTTAAAAGGTAAAAAAATAACAAAAAAACAAAAAACAAAAAACACATCCTCTCAAGGAGGAAACAAACAAGATATACCATAAAGAAGCAAGACCCCCACCAAGGTGTCAGAACCCCTAAATTGTATTTTAGGGATGAGCCAAAGGAAATCTGTCCTTCCTGGGATTCTTAGTGAGTATAAACAGAACTGGATGGCCTGGGGAGTCGGCCAACGTGGGTGGTCAAATGGCTCCTTGCCCAGACTGCATTTGATGGAAATGGTCCACAATGGTACTCTCGGCAAAGCAGCCACATCTGTTTCAAAGGATGGAGGCCTTTCTGTGTGTCTGCTCCCTCCTTAGCTCAGTCCAGTAGGAGCAATCTCGTGGACAACTAGGTACTGTAGTGGATGGAGCGCTGGACTTTTAGCCAAGGAGATGTGATTCTCAATCCAACCTTAGACACTTACTAGTTATGCAACCCTGGACAAATCAGCTAATCTCTCTCAGCCTCAGTGTCCCCTTCTGTAAAATGGGGAGTTAATAATAACACCTCCCTCAAAAGGTTATTGTAAGGATCAAATAAGGTAACATTTTTAAAGGTCTTTGTGAACCCTAAAGGGTTACATGGATGTTAGTAGGTATTAATGCCTCGAGTTTTCTTTTGCTTCCTACATGATATCTTTCATTATCCGTATCTGACCCCATAACTGTGGGTGTACCCCAAGGCTCTATGCTGAGTTCTTTCCACTTTTCTCTCTACACCCCCTTCTTCAAGACCTGATTAGGACTCATGGATTTGATGATCAGCTCTTTTCTAATAAGTCTCAGATCAATATGTTCAGGTCTATTATCTCCCTGAGCTTTCAAGACTCTCTATTGGATATCCTGGCTATCCATTAGATGTTTCAAAGTGATGATCTCATTGGTATAAGATATAGAACTCATTGTCTTGCCCCTAAATTCAACCCTCGTCTTAATTTTCCTCCTTCTATTGAGGACACCACCACACTTCCAGTCATCTTCAACTCTCTTCTCTCTCTCACTTTACATATCCAATTAATTGACAAATCTCATTGATTCACGAGGAGGTCAGGCCCCACTTCATTCCTGGCTCCACTCCTCATCTGCAGACTTCTCTACCTTCTCTACAAAGTAAGGCCACCATTCTTTATGTCCTGTGATTTCTATTCATTTTTGTACCTATAGAACCTGGCGTGATAATACCTGCCCAAATCTCCCGGTTTGGAAGCCCTCTTCTCCATTCTCTGTGTCCAATACTATCCATCTTTCAAGGTTTAGATCAAATCCTTCCCTCTCCATGGAATCTTCCCAGGCTTACAAGCCCACAGTGATTTTTTCCCCGTCTGGGAACTCTCAGAATTTATTTTATAGACCCATCATTAGATACTGAATCATAGACTTATGACCCTGGACATGTATTTGTGCTCTATTCCTCTCTCTTCTGATCGATGAATCTCTGGTCTGGATGACCATTTCATGAAATTCCCAGGCCATTGATCCTAGATCTATTACTCACTCTCTAAAATTTTTTACTTCCTTGCCAGAAGCCTCCTATCTACTTTCTAGCTACCCTTCATGTGTGATTTTCTCTCATGAAAATGTAGATTCCTTGATGGTAAGGACTATCTTTTTTACCCAAATTTGAATCACTGGTGCTTAGTGCAATGCCTGACATTCAACAAGTGCTTAATAAATGTTCTATCTATCTATCTATCTATCTCTCATCTATCTATCCATCCATCTATCTGTCCATCTTTCTGTCCATCTGTCTGTTTATCTATCATATATCATCCATATATTTATCTATCTATCTATCCATCTATCTGTCTATCCACCCATCCATCCATCTATCTATCCATCTGTCATCTATCTATCTATCTATCTATCTATCTATCTATCTATCTATCCAACTCCACAACATGTTTCTCCTGTACCCCTTTCTCTCAACTCACCTGGTTAATGCCTGTATTCAAACACTCATCACCTCTCATGTAGACTATTGTGATGATCTACTAATTGGTCCTGCTATTTCAAGTTTCCCACCTTCTCTAATCCATTTTCTATGAAGCTGCCAAAGTTATACTACTAAAGCACAGGGCTAACAATTCAATCTTCTGTTCAATAAATTTCAGTGGCTCCCTATTACCACTAAAATAAAATTAAACAATCACCTAGCTTTTATTACTTACATTCACTTATTAATTAATATGATTTATTATGTCTACTGTCTTCCTAATATTGAACCAACTCTGCACTCTTGGTATGTGTCTACCCTTGTGATAGTTTAAAATCTTTCAAATATATTATTGTAGTCTATTGCTGAAATTATATATTTTTAAATTGTAAATTTATTTATTAGAGATATTGATGTTTAGTTTTCTGGATCTTGAATAAGAAAGACATGAGATCAAATTCATCCTCAGTCATTTACTACCTGTGTGACTTAGGTAATTTAGACTAACTTTTTTTTTAATTTTTTTAAAACCCTTAACTTCTGTGTATTAGACTAACTTTTAATTGGAAACTAAGCCCTAAAAAATTAAATTACTTGCCCAGAATTAAAAAAAAGTAGATAGTGGCAGGATTTTAATTCAGGTTCTTTGACTTCACACCAGTGCTCTTTCCAATGTACCATAAGCAAGTAGTATAAGGTATAAAGAGGCATCTCTGGCAAATGGCTTAGAAAAAAATAATAAAAAAAACCCTACTTTCTAATAATTAAAGCTAACCAAAAAGAATGGGCTGCCTTAGGAAAGAGTGTTTTTTTCCTTATTGGGACACTTCTCTTGAAAGGCCAATAACCCTTTTTAAAGGGATATCATGTAAGGGACTCATGTTCCTGCATGAGTTGGCCAAGAGTCCTTTGAGTTTCTTCTCATTCTAGGATTCCAGGCGGGCCCACATCAACAGAATTCCTGATTCTTGGAGTCCTGAAATATCTGGCATTGATGATAATGATGATGGTGAGGAAGATAGTCTGCCCAGCCAAGAAATGCTACTGCTCTGGCTTCAGGGTCCATTCCCCACTGGGCTGAAGAGGAAACTGATTCTCTCACCACAGGAAGATGTCCATACGTATGCAGCCTGAGTTCCCCATCAAACCTTTAAACACAAATCTGCTGTTTTCAAACCCAATTAGAAGCAGGTAATTACCTGTGGGAAGAAGGGATTTGAATTGTCTACTGGATCGACACTGGGAGTGTGCAAGCCAGTCTTCTCTAGTTATCAATAAAGGGTTACAACAAAATCATTACCCGGCTGTGTGTTCTATTTAATCTATCATTTCCCCAGTCCAGTGCTGAAAACAACAACAGAAATCTCTTTAAGATAACATCTGGTGGGAGGATACGATGGGGGGAGTGAGGGGTGCAACATTCAGAGACTCCAGCTACACTGTGCCAGTGAGCTCAGCTCTACGTAAAGGAGAATGAATCTTCCAGGAAGTGAAAAAAATGATTTCAAAGGAACATGAAGCCAGAACTACTGTATATGTGGAAAATGAACAGCAAAGGACCCTCCAAGGGGGCTGCTACTTGGGTGGGGATGCTTACTCAAGCTAGAGCCATACTGTGCTGCATTGTCAGCATGGCAGTTTTCCAATGACATTATTGAGCTGAGCAGCAACTACTGTTGGCAGGGCTCTTCCCTTTGGTCCTTTCCATCTTGGCACCTTCTCCACCATTTTATTTCTTCCTCTAAACAGATAAATAATCACAGCAGTCAGGTGGGAGGGCAATGCCAAGTTGTCTTTAGTGTTTCTCAGGGCAGCTTGTTGCCCTTCTGGGGATCTCAGGAGAAAGCAATTATCTAGAGAACCTGGTATTCTGGGGATTTTCCCAGCAAGCACTGTGGAGGGCATCCAGACCTGGTTTGTCCTGAAATAGGCCTGCTTTCTCATACATTTCCCTCAGGATACATGTATTTCACACTGCCTAGACTTGTCTCAATATTTTTCATCATTTCTATTTCTTATGTCTCTCATACTAAACACACATACACACACACACACACACACACACACACACACTTGTTGTTGTTCAGGCCTTTTTCAGTTGTCTGACTCTTTGTGACATCATTTGGAGTTTTCTCAGCAAAGATAATATAGTTGTATCCCATTTCCATCTCCAGCTCATTTTACTAAAGCAAGTGGAGTTAAGTGTCTTGACCAGAGTAATCCAGCTAGTAAGTGTCTGAGTCTGGATTTGAACTCAGAAAGATGAGTGTTTCTGACTCCAGGTCCAGTGCTCTAGTGCTCTATCCATAGTGCCACCTAATTGTCTGTCTGTCTGTCTTTCTTTCTTTCTATCTATCTATCTATCTATCTATCTATCTATCTATCTATCTATCTATCTATCTATCTATCTATAGATCTATCTATCTATTCCTCTCTCTCTCTCTGACAATCTATGCCAGAATACATACCCTGAACTTGAACTCAGGTTTTGTTCTTTTATTCCCCACTTAATGATCTTTTTAAAAAATCATAAAGTTTATTCAAATATTGAAGCATCTCAAAATTTAGATGTTACATTAAATTTCACTATTAAGCCCAATTGTCATACTTATCCTAATTTTTTCTCTCTCAGAAACAATATATTCTTTTAAATTATAAAAGATAAAGAAAGTCAGAGAGAGAAATTTCTGACCTCCTCTAATAAGCATTAAAAAATCTTCTCTCCATTGATTAATAGCAGATTAAGGTCAGAAAATTGTGCTCAACAAAATTGTATCTCTATATGCTGAATCACCAATAATATGTTAAGAGATCTATACAGTTTTATTTGATCACACAATTAAAAACAAATGATTTATTAATCCACCACTATTGTAAGCATTATCTCTATGTGCCTGTATATTACACCTGGTTTATTCTTTGATTTCATTAATTAACTTAATGCAGAGTCCAGGTAAGCTTCATTCACACATACATGAGGAAACTGAACCCAGGAAAAAAAAGGCTTCCTTTTTATCCCCAAAGGACACATAGTAGCACTCAAGCCTAGAATTTAGTTCATTTGGTTCTCATTCAGTACTCCGCATAGTATGCTATTAGGTTAGGCCACCCAGCAAAAATCTTTCCTGGGCCAGATATTGATGTTGTTCATGATGTTGTTGTTGTTGATGATGATGTTGATGATGTTGATGACGTTATTGATGGTGTTGATGTTGATGGTATTGATGATGTTGATGATGATGATGATTGAATTCGGAGTTGGATGTTTTCCTTCCATTTGAACTTTTCTGACCCTTCCCACTGTAATGATTAAAATTTTCTTGGAGACTGTTTCCAACCTCTTTCACCCTTCCATTGTATTGGTCTTTTCACCTTACTTTCTGGAATATCATATTCCATGCCTTCAGGTCATTCAGTGTGGATGCAGCCAAGTCCTGTGTTATCCTGACTATGGTTCCATGATATCTGAATGGTTTCTTTATAGCAGCTTGTAGTAGGTTTTTCCTGGTCTAGTAGTTCTTGAATTTGGTTATAACATTCCTGGGCATTGTCAATTGGGGATTAAATGCATGATATGATCTGTGGATTCTTTCAATCTCCACTTTTCCCTCTTGTTCAAGAATGTAGGGGCAGTTTTCTTGGATAATTTCCTGTATAATGATGTCCAAGCTTTTTCTTTTGTCGTGATTTTCTGGTAGTCCAATAATTCTTAAATTGTTTCTTCTGGATCTATTTTCCAGGTCTGTAGTTTTATCAATCAGGTGTTTCATATTTTCCTAATTTTTTTTTCATTCTTTCGATGTTGTTTTATAGACCCTTGATACCTTGTGAAGTCATTTGCTTCTAATTGTTGGATTCTAATTTTTAAAGACTGAATTTCAACCTTGACTTTTTAGTCATACTTCTCCTTCTGGTCTGTTTTTCTTTGTAGGTCATCTTTCACTTTCTTTGCCTAGTTTTCAAGCAGGTCAGTTCTGGCTTTCAAGACACCATTTTCTTGTTTTAGTTCTTGTACCTCTGTTTCCAGATGACTTATTTTGCTTTTTAAGTTCTTTTCCCACTTGTCTTTAGCCTACCTTAATTTTTTTTTTGAATTGTGCTTTGAGTTCTTCCAAAGATTGAATCTAATTCGCTGGAGTTTCTGCATTTTTCTTGGTGTTCCTTGATATTCCTCTGTTCCATTTGTTCTTTGTTCATTACCTGGATAGAATCTGTCAATTGTAATTTCTTTTTTTCTTTTTCTGTTTTTTTTTTACTCATATTTTTTTCCTTCTTTCCCCTGTCATTGGCTGCAATCTTGATCCTCTGATTATTTGTTGGATCCTTTGATTATTTGTTGGGTTTGGGCTATTCTGTCCTGAAGGGGCTTCTTCTCTGCTCTGCTGACTAACTAGATTAGGCTGATGGAGTATTAATGAGACCTGAGATCAGATCTTACCTAGCTGGCAGCAGAAGCTGAAGGTGTAAGGTGAAGGTGTGGAGGTTGAAGGGAGCTGTGCTTCTTGCCCTGTTATCAAGGTATTATTATGATTGCAGCCTTCACCCTGGGATGGCAGTCCCCAGGATTCTTATGGCAGCTCTCAGGGCAGGTGGTGGGGAAAGGGTGTTGGAGAGTGAGCTTCACTGCCCTCTGAAGGCTTTTTATCTACCCTATTGATAACCTAGATTAAGTTGGGGCAGAGCTGATCTGGATGTGCCCTGAGGCCAAAATCTCAGGCCAAAGATGTAGAGTGGTGGCTGTGACTAGGCTGCCCTCCCCTCTGCACTTCTCCAGCTGCCTCCCTGCTGACTGTGGTTAGAGCCCTGAGCCTGGCACAGCTGTGGCAGCAAGGTACTTCCTCCAGGCTGGAGCCCTGGCCTTGAGATTCCAGTGACCACAGGAGATTCAGCATGGTAGGTGGGGGAGGGCTCCAGGGACCTTTCTTCTTCCTTTTCAGCCTTCTCTGTGTACCTTTTAAGTTGAATTGAGCAGGAGGATGCCTTGGCTCGGTCCTATTGTTAGATTTTGGTTTTCTCTCCCCTCAAAGCACTTTGTTTTTTTTTTTTTTTTTTTTTTTTTAATTTTTAACCCTTGTACTTTGGTGTATTGTCTCATAGGTGGAAGAGTGGTAAGGGTAGGCAATGGGGGCCAAGTAACTTGCCCAGGGTCACACAGCTGGGAAGTGGCTGAGGTCGGGTTTGAACCTAGGACTTCCTGTCTCTAGGCCTGACTCTCACTCCACTGAGCTACCCAGCTGCCCCCCAAAGCACTTTGTTTTTGATTGGTGTGGAAGGGTTTTCACAGAGGGCTGGACTTTTGCTGCTTCTAAGTGACCATCTTGACTCCATCCCCACTTTATGCTCTTTAAATACCTCTTTCTTTCCTCTATCTCATTTTGCCTCCACATTTTAGGTATTGAAACTACTCACTTTTGAGCTGGGAAGCCTTTACTTTTAGAGTAAATATGATATGGACTACACAGGAGCCAGACTTTCTCAGGGCTTAAATCCCACTGTGGGAATAAATCTGGCACTTAGGGAGTTGGGGTCATTCATTCCAATAAACCCTACTAACATAAAAATAATGACTAGCTTCACACTTTTTTCTAGTTGAAGAATTCAGTCAATCACTATTGTCCTCAAGCCCCTTGGGTCAGTGGCTTGTTACCCCTTTTCCCTATGGAATCCACTGTTTGGGTGTCTTTTTATGTCCCTGGTAACACAGGAGCCCAAACATATCTCAACACTTTTGACACTTCACAAAATAACTCATTTATTTCCATGTGGGGAGTCCAACATCAGATAAGTCTTCCTTTTTTTTTTCCTGATCATACATTCAGAAATGGAAAAGATCTTTGAGTTTGGTTTATCCTCCTTCATTTTATAGATCAAGAGGGGGCAAGTATGTTCCCCAAGATCACACAGCTAATAAGGAACAGAACAAGGCTTCAGATCCAGATCTTGAGACTCCAAGCCTATTCCTCTTTTCATCATGTTAAACTGTCTTCTAAAGAACATACTCATTACTATTAATGTTCTGCTATTATTCTCAGAGCCTATTAGAATTCTGGAAGGTGAATAGAAATTAGAGTTCATCTGGTCTAACTTTCACTTGAATGAATGAATGAGAAAATGAAAGAATCAAAATAAAGCCATAAATTAATAAATTATATATTACCTTATAATTAATGTATAATAAATTAAACAAAGTACTTGCTATATTCCATGCACTGGCAGAAGAGAAAGAAAAGAAAGATAGTCCCTGTTCTCAAGAACTTACATTCTAATGGGAGAACCAACACATTTAGAAGGAGTCAGCTGTGGGGAAGATAGGAAAGACGAGTGGTCCCTAGGGAAAGCAGCAGAGTTGATGGCAACTCATCTTCTTTTGTGTTGTTTCTACTAATAAAAATAATAATTATTCTTGTTTTTAGTTGTTATAGTTGGTAAGAAAGAGTCTTAAAGGCAATTATTGAGTGGGGTTTCCCCATGACCTTCTCCCCCAGGCAGAGGCTGGGGGAAATTGGATTAGAAGCCCTTTTTTCCATGTTCCAAAATAATTTTAATATAATCAGAGGATTATTTATGCACTACATTTGCACATATACACACATAAATACCTTGGCATTTCTGTCAAAGGACTCTCAACTCTACAAGAAGGATGAAAGTCAGGCCAAAGATGGCCAGAGGGACTTGGGACATTTGGTCACAGGGTTCAGGCTGCTTCAACAGAAATGTGAAGAAGGGTGGTGGTCAAGGTAGAGGCAATGATTGAATCTTCCTGGCGCATTCTTCCTCTTGTCTTTTCCTCAGGGTGCCTTCATGCTTTGACTAAACTGAATTGCCTGCTCATGGTAGGTGATTGGTGTTGATGTTGTTCAGGTGGCTAGGCCTGTTAAGAAAAGACCTTTTTCTCTGACCAATGGCCACAGGGGCTTGAAGCATTATTTTCCTGAAAAATAGTCATTGGGCCTCTGATTCAATACTTCCAGTGCCTCAATACCTGCAAGGCAATCCATTCCATTTTTGACAACACATAATGGTTACTGAATTTTTCTTTGTATTGAGCTGAAATTCACCTCCCTATGACTTCTACAAGTCCATAGGATCATAAATCTAGAAGGCATTTAGCCCAATCCCCACTTTCCCTATGAGGAAACTGAATTCCAAAAAAGTTAAGGGAATTGCCCAAAGTGTTCACAGGCAAAAAACAGAGGAGGAGGAATGGGAAACCATGGTCCTCAACTCCAGAACTAGTGAAGACTATTCCATCACACTGACAGCCTTTCACATATTTGAAGACAGTTAGCTCGTCTCCCTAAGTCTTCTCTATTCTAAGTATAAATATGCACAGTTCCTTCAACTGTTCTTTATATGACCTAGTCCTGAGTGTCTTCTGTGTCCTTGTTACTTTGCCATGAATTAGTCTTGGCTTATTAAGGTGGT
>NC_058133.1:498932349-498944674 GCF_016433145.1 Gracilinanus agilis | reverse complement strand
AGGAAGGAAGGAAGGAAGGAAGGAAGGAAGGAAGGAAGGAAGGAAGGAAGGAAGGAAGGAAGGAAGGAAGGAAGGGGGAAGACAGAAAGGCCTGGGAGTTTTACTTGACCACAAACATGATTATGAAAAGTGAATTCGAGGCAAATCAGATGAAATGACTCTCCCAGATCACATAGCAGTAAGTATCTGAGGGCAGATTTAAACTCAGATATTACAACTCCAGGCCAGAATTTCTATCTACTGTACCACCTGGTTGCCCAATCATAATATTCATGTAAGGTGATATATCTAAAGCAGGAAGCAACCTTACAGTTCATTTAATCCAACCTCTTCTGCTCAAAACCTTCAGTGACTCCCTACTCCCTATGGAGTAAAATTCAAATTAATTTGTTTAGTATCACTTAAGACAGTCTACAACTGAAGTTATACAATATCTTGTATTACTTCCTTGTATTCATTCCATGGGCCAGCCAAACTGGAATTCTCTCCATTCTACAAAAGAATTCTGCAATTTCCAGCCTTCTTGCCTTGGTAGAAATTATTCTCCTTCCACTAGCTACAAGTCTCGTGAGGGCAGGCAGGAAAGAGACCCCTCTTTCCAGAATCTGGAGTCTCTGATACTATCAGGAAAGGATGTGTCTCTACAGGACAAGGCCATTTACTAAATATCATTCAATTGAATCACCTCCTCATGCCCAATATGAATAATGCTTGTCTATTGCTCTTTCTGTTATATGGGTTGATGGAATCCTCTATCATTTTGGATGACAGAATTCTGTTTTTTTCAGAGGTGGCAGAGGGACCTTAGAGACCTTCTCTCCCAAACCCATCACTTTATGGTGGAAGAGACTGACATCCTTAGACTTAGAACATTTTCCCCAAGGTCAAAGAGGTTGTTAGTGGGGTGCTGGTCCTTCCTACCTTTCCAGACTTCCTACACATTACTTGCCATTAAGTCTATGATCCAGAGAAGCTGTCCTTCATGATGTTTCCCAAACATCTGGAAGGGATCTTAGAGGTGGTCTTTCCTGGACCATTCCTTTTACGTTCAATTCTACTGAATTGTTCTCCATCCACCATGCCAGCTGCCTTCTTTGGCCTTCTCCTTGGGGTTCCATCTTTAGGAGGGTTTGGAGCCAACTTTATTTCTCCCTTGGCTCAGTTTCTAGCCTTCTAGACTTGGATTCCTTTGGAATTCCCTTTTCTCATTAGAATGTAAGCTCCTGGAGGGCAGGAATTATCTTGCTTTGTGCTTGGATTTGTATCCCCAGTGCCCAGCCCAGTGCTTGGCATATAGTATATGTTTAATAAATGCCTTGTTGGCTTACAGAAAAAATAAGTGTCCCAAGGCTGTAGAAGGAGTTATGTATGGAATTGGAACTGTGTTCTCTTTCTCCAAACCCAGCACTCTTCTCCCCCCACCCACTCTCTTTCCCTTGGTTAGACTTTTCAAAGTCAAGGACTATGGCACATTTGTTTTTGCATACTAAGCACCTAGCAGGGTTTCTGGCACACTCTGGTGCTTAATAAATGCTGACTGATTAAAGGAGGAAAAGTGGCCTCCAAGCTGCCCTACAGAGAAGCCTAGGCACATGAGATCATCCTCAGTGGGACAATTAGCTAAGAGAAATTGCCCCCTGTGAACGCTTACAGCAACAAGGCCAGGTAATGGGTCTCCTTTGATTTATTTGGGGCATAGAATGCCCTGGACTCCATCTCAGTTCCAATTTGCAAAACTGCCATCGTTCAGGGCTGAATCCTTTCTGAGGGCTTAGAAAGCAATCCCCTCCCTCCCTGCAGGAGGGAGAAGGAAGCAGAAATGGAAAAAAAAATTGAAAACATACAAAATCCTACACAACAGGAAATCACATTGGAAAGCTGTGAAAATCATTTATCCTTTTGAGGCTAATGGTTTTTAATTTTCTCAGGCCCTGATCTCCCTGGCAACAATTTAAAAGTGCACAAGCTTTCATGAATCAATGTTGGGCACCTCTGAATTTTTAATTAGGTGTCATTGGATTGAAACTTTCCTTTTGATTGTTTCACAGAAAGGGCTTAGCAATTTAATGATTGCTTTCCTCCCGTCTCACTTCTCTCCCCCTACCCTTCCTCCTAAAGTCAATGCAGATTATTGAACACTGGGAAGGGGTCAGAATGGGAGGGTAGACATTGGCTAGACTGTTTCCATTCATGAAAAACTACCAGAGATAGAGGATGAGGTCACTTTAGGCAATGGAGTGAAGAAGTTAGGGAACTGGGCTTGAAGACCTGGGTTCGATTCCTAGCATCTATAGACTATTGCCTCAGTTTCCTCATCTTTAAAATTAAGGGCTTGGATTGAGTGACTGTGATGTTCTCTTGCAACCCATATCTATGATTCTGTGATCCTCTCTGGACTCTGTGGATAGATCCAGAAGAGAATCTGGGTTCAGGGTTCAGAATGCAAATAAATTGGGTTCTCTCTAGGATTTGGACTATTGGCTATGAATCCTGAACCTAAATCTGACTCAGAAGAGTCTATATTCTCCCAACTCAACTGGAAGTCTTCCTGGGTGCTAGAAGGGTCCTAGAAGACCTTATAGACCAAAGGGCACCAGGAGAACCAGACTTGCTCTAAACAGTAAAGGTCCTTTAAGGCTGCCACCAATGGATTCCCTGGTTTTGTAAGTAGCTCTATAACTTAACCAAGATCCCTTGATCCTTTTTCTTTTTTAAATTCCAATGCCATACAATTTGTTTTGAAAACTAGGTCTGGAAGGAACTCTACCAAATACTTTTTATGACACAAATATTGTGTTGATATCTAAACTAGTAAAAGGAAAAAAATTGAGAAAGAAAACTATAGACCAGTATCTCTAATAAATATTGCAAAATATTTATTATGTTATTTTAATTATATATAAATATATAATATGTAAAAATTATAAAAATTATAAATAAAATAATAGTGAGGAGATTACAGTAGTATATCACAAAAATCATACATTGTGATCAGGTGGATTTTATACTGGTGATGCAGGAATGGTTCACTATTAGGAAAGCTATCCTTATCATACCTATCATTATCATGACCATATCAGTAACAAAACCAACAGGAACCATATCATTATCCCAATAGATGCTGGAAAAGCTTTTTAGTACTTTTTTTATTTGAAAAAAAATCTATTTATTTAATTAATTAATTTAGAATATTTTTTCATGGTTGGTTACATGATTAGATCCCTTGATTCTTAATAACCACCAAAATGTATATAGCATTTTATACATATGATTTCCTGGCAGCCTCACAACCACCCTATGTGGTAGGTTTGATGATGATCATTAGAATCCTGCTCTCTGAGGGCTTATATCCTCAGCACATAGCACAAGACTTAGTCGGCTTGAGAAGTACCACTTGGTACCGTAGGCACGTAGCTAATTGGGCAGCAACATGGCTCAGTAGATAAAGTGCTGGGCCTGGAATGAATAAGACACGAATTCAAATCCAGACTCAGATACTAGCTGTCTAACCCTGGAAAAATCACTTTAATTTCTGCCTGCCTCAATTTCCTCATCTGTAAAATAGGGATAATGATAGCAGCCACCATCTGGGATTGTTGTGAGGATTAAGTGAGATAAAATTTGTACCATAGCACCTGGCACATAGTTAGTGGTTATCTAAATCTTAGTTATAATTACTATTATTGCAGTCAAGAAAACACTGGTTCAGAATTTAGAGGATTTGGATTCGAATCCTGCCTCTGACATTGAAAACCTGTGAGACCATAAACAATTTACTTTCCTTCCTCAGCTTCAGTTGCCTCATCTGTAAAATGGGAGGGCACAGCTAGATGGCTCAGTGGATTAAGAGCCAGGACTAGAGACAGGAGATCCTGGGTTCAAGTCATACCTCAGACACTTCCTGGCTGTGTGTGACCCTGGGCAAGCCATTTTCTAACTCTTCTGCCTTGGAACCAATATGTAGTATTGATTCTAAGATGGAAGGTAAGGGAATAAAATAAAATAAAATAAAATAAAATAAAATAAAATAAAATAAAATAAAGTTTGGATTCAACAGCCTCTGAGGTCCCTTCCAGCCCTAGAGCTCTGATTTTACATAGGGATAGGGACTAGATCTATGATTTCCTTACAATAGGGGAACTCACAGATGAAGACATTTCCTCTTGCTCCTCATGCAGGTGGATACTTTCTCTGTAACTTATAATCTCAGACCTACATGTATGGGCACACAGATAGTATGTGTCAGAAGTCAGACTCAAACTCAGGTCTTTCTGTCTTGTGGTTGACTTTCCAGCAACTCTCTCATACAATCTTTTATGATCCTATAGAACAAACATTTAATAAATAGCTGCTGAGTTGAATTAAATTGTTAAATTGCCTTCTCCTTCCTCAAATTATTTTGTACTTTGGACTTGAAAACTCATTAGAACGTCAGCTTCTTTGTTAAATTTTATTTTTACTGTCATGCAAAACACTTCCATATTGGCCATTGTTGTAAGAGCAAACTTGACCAAAACCCAAACCCCCCAATAAAACCATAAATACACTGATGGGAAAGACAACTCCAACAGTTCTTTCCCTGGAGGGGGAGAGCACCCCCCATCATAAGTCTTTCAGGAAGATCTCAAATCATTGCATGGCTTAAAATAGCCAAGTTTTCAGAAATAATCATCCTATACAATATTGTGACTGTGGACAATGTTCTCCTGGTTCTGCTTATTTACTTCTGCATCAGTTCATGCAGATCTTTCCAGCTTTTCCTGAAATCATCTTTCTTATCATTTCTTTTTTGATGTGTGTGATTTTTTAAAAAAATATTTAATTAATTAATTGAGAATATTTTCCCATGGTTCCATGATTCATGTTCTTTCCCTCTCCTCCTCCCACCCCACCCATAGCCAACAAGCAGTTGCACTGTGTTTTACATGCGTCATTGTCTTATCATTTCTTATAGCACAATAGTATCCATCTCTAACACAGACCACCATTGGTTCAGCCATTCCCTGATTGATGGACATTCCCTCCATCAATTCCAGTAGAATGGAAGCTTCTTGAGGGCAGGGAATGTTTTGTATTTGTCTTTGTATAGACAGTCCCTAGCATAGAGCCAGTCACACAATATAGGGTATCTTGAATGTCTTAGTGCAATGCTAAGATTTTAGAACTTCAGGATTTTTCTTTAATAAAACTTGTTGAGTGAGGCATGATTTTGCAGAATAGGGAACTCGAGCTTCATTAAATGACTTGCTTGTGGTTGCACAGTGACAAAGGCGTGATTTGAACCCAGATTTCCTGACTCCAAATTGAGGACTTTATCCCAGTGTCACATGTGGATTTATCTGCCTCATTGAGTCTCCCCATGGCCAGAATTCTCTAATCAGAAAATGGAGAATCACGTGTCAAGGAATGTGGTGCAAGAAATGATTGTTGGGCATAGTTTGAATGAAATGGCCACAAAGATTCTTTCTAACTCTAAGATTCTGAGGGAAAAAATTAGTCTAGTCTGGTATTTTTGTGCTTGCTAAAGAGAGATGCCTTGCAGACACCCTAAATCCCTGTCATTACATCTGATACAGTAGATTAATAAGCCTAATTACACATTGAATAGCAGCTGAGTTAATGTGTGGGCCTGGATGCTTCTTGGATAGACCAATTACAGTGTGTAACATTAGAAAACAGAAACTTATTCAATATGCCTTTGGATCACACGAACAAGGGTCAATCGTGGGGCCCAAGATACCTCTCTTCCGATGTCTAGAGGATTGGCGTGTAAAAGGAACAGGCTTACTCTGTTGAGCTCCAGAGGGCAGAAAAGGGAGAAAGTAGAAGGAACTGGGAAGGGTTAGCCTGGAGAAAAAGAAACATGGCGGGGCATGGTAGCTGCCTTCAAGAATCAGGAGGGCTGTCACTCACTTAAGAAGAAATAGATTTATCCTGCTTGTCCCAAAGGGTCAACAACAAGAATCAGTGGGATGAGCATGAACTTGGCAGTCAAATGACCCAGATTTGGTGCCTTTTTCCTGGGTGATTCAGACAAATCACAACCTCTTGGGGCCTCATCTTCCTCATGTGTCTAATAAAGAGGGGGAGGTTAGATGGAGAGATTATGTTCCAACAACTCTATTAAGGGTTAGAAGAACTTTAAGCAAGGGAATTCGTACCCTCGAGGAGCTTGAAGTTGAACGAGGGAAGCAGAAAAGCAGGAATGGGGAGGAAACAGTGACTTTTCTCATCTAATTCCAAATTCTTTTCTAGAATTCATGGCCTAGAACCAGTGTGTTTGTCTTCTTATAGTCTGTCTCACATGGACTATTTCTGTCTCTTCATTTTTGCCAATCTAAACAGAAGAGGAGTGTGATATAAAACCCCAGAGATATTTCAATGTACATAAGGAGCTTGGGGGTACAGTAGATAGAGTCCTGTGCCAGGAGTCCAGAAGACTCTAATAAGTTTGAATCCAGGCTTAGCTACTTATTAGCTGTGTGAACCTGGACAAGTCATTTAACTTTGTTTAGCCTCTGTTTCCTAATCTGTAAAACAAAATTAAGTATGCCACCTACCTCTTGTTATGAGACAAACAGGGTTAAGTGACTTACTTAGGGACGCACGGTTAATAAGTGTTTAAGGCTAATTTTGAACTAAGGAAGAGGAGTCTTTCTGACTCCAGGCCTGGTTCTCTAGCTACTGTACCACCTAGTAAAACTGGCTATTTGGGGAAAGAAGGAACTCTTCCTTGCTGGCTTAAGGCAGGGATTAGAAGGATCATAGACTTAGACCCAGAGGCCAATGTGTCTAACACTTCATTTACACATGAGGAGGCAAATGACCAAAGAGTCAATGGAATTTGCCCAAGATTCTACAGCCAAGAAGTGTTTGAGGGGATTTGAACAGAAGCTTTCCTAACTCGGAGTCCATTGCTCGGGCCACTACAATGAGAGTCAATGTGATGGAGTATAAGGAGTGCTGGCCATAGCTTCCTGGCATGGGTCTGAATTCTAACTCTGCCATTCGCTCAAGCACATTGCCTCCAGTCTCTGGATCTCGGTTGTCCCAGCTGTAAAAGAAGGGTTTGGAATAGATGCTCCCTCTACTGCTTTTTTATCTCTAAATGATATGATTCTATAACTTTATTTCTTGGACAATCGAGGGGAAAATTCTTGAGAAATAAAAAATCCCCCTCTCTGCATTTCCTTAGTTTTCTTCCAAGCCTTCACATCTCTAGACTTGGGGACAACTTAATTGCACTCAATGTTGTCCATGCAGAACACAATATCTTCCAGGCTCCCCCAGCATCTCTCACTTGCATTCAAAATTTCCCAAGAGAAATCTCCGAGCTGTAGTGAAAGCTGTGCATAAGGAAAAAGGCCAATTTGAAAACCGGAGCTCTTCAAAGTTGAATAATTCCAAGCTGAGAAAGACAAGGCATTAATGCAGTAGAAGCTGAGGACAGACAACAGAGGGACTGTGCAAGCTGGGCCCTGGAAGCGAGCCTTGGGCTTCAGTAATGCCAAAGAAAACTCTCTCCATCACCTCCTGTCCCAAGCCTAAATACATCTCTCTTTGCCCAGAATTCCTCCGTCTGAGTTCCATTCTCTGCCTGATGGCTTCTCCTTCTGGTGAAAATACAACTGTTTCTTGTAAAGTCTTATCAGAGAATCTTACCTTAGTGTGGATTAATGGATGGCTTCCCTTCTGGGTACATGCTTTTATGGAAAATGGAGGTTTCAGGACTCATCGACTCCCTTGGCAGGAGGGCTGTTACCAAGAGGGTTACAGAAAGTAAAGTCTGCATTAGAAGGACATGGGTCGCAGGTGGCAAGGTTTACAACTGGAAAGGATCTCAGAGACTGTCTCACTTTTCAGATAGGAAACTGAGGCTCGAAGGAATTGATGACATATTACACTTTCATAGAACTATAGTTCAAAAGGTCCTCAAAAGGCAACGGATCCAAACTCATAGTCTTATAGATAAATAAACCGAGATCTAGAGAAGTCAAGGTAATACAAGAAGTAAGGAGTGTGTGTGTGTGTGTGGGGGGGGCAACTAGATAGCTTAGTGGATTGAATGCCAGGCTTAGAGATGGGAGGTCCTGGGTTCAAATGTGGTCTCAGACACTTCCTGGGCAAGTAGTCACTTAATCCCCATTGCCTAGCCCTTACCATCTTCTGCCGTGGAACCAATACATGGTGTTGATTTTAAGTTAGAAGAAAAACAATTAAGGGACAGAAGAAAGATTCAAATTCAGGTCTTTGAACTCCAGATCCCCAGCTCTTTCCACTAGACCACCCCTTCCATATCAAAACAATTTACCTGATAAATACATTTTTTTAACTTTAGATTTTGAAGGCATAACGGGATCAAAAAGTTTACTGTTAATACAAGGATCTAGAGCAAGGCTGAGGGACTTATGAGAAAGAAAACCAGCCACATTCAGAGGAGGAACTGTGGGAGGAAAAACACAGAGGAAAAAACAACTGCTTGTACTCATGGGCTGATGGGGATATTATTGGGGATGTAGACACTAAACGATAACTCTAGTCCAACAATAAATAATATGGAATAAAGTCTTAATCAATGATACATATAAAACCCAGTGGAAATGTGTCTTGGCTAAGGAGGAGTTAGAGAGGTTTGGGGGAGAGGGAAAGAACATGAAATATGTAACTAGGGGAAAATATTCAAAAAAATAAATTAATTAAAAAAAAGAAAGACTAAAAAAAAGTTTGCTGTTGTTCAGTAGTTTCAGTCATATCTGACTCTTCATGACTCTGTTTGGGATTTTCTTGTCAGGGATACTGGAGTGTTTTGCCATTTCCTTCTCCAGATCATTTTATAGCTGAACAAAGGGAGCAAAATAGGGTTAAGTGTCTTGTCTGGGGTCACCCAGTTAGTACGTGTTTGAGACTAGCTTGGAACTGATGTCTTTTTGACTCCAGACTTGGCATTCTATCCACTGTGCCGCCTTGCTACCCTACAGAAAGGTAAAAAGATACAGAAAGCTAGATTTGAGGCTAGGAAGATCTGGGTTAGAATTCTTCTGAAGCCACTTGTGAGCTTTGAGATATCAGGCAAGTCACCTAAAGTCTCAATTCCCACATCTGTAAAATGGGACTAGTAACACTTCTCTTAGAGTTTTGTGGAGGTTCTAAAAGTAACTTGTAATTCTTTGCATACTTCAGAAATGCCATCTGCTACCTTCACTTCATTCTCTTGATGTAACATACTCTAACACTGCTTACCAAATCTCCTTGCTTTGGTGTTCGATCCCTCTATTAGATTAGAACCTCCACGAGGGCAGAGATCATAATTGTTCTAAATGTTATATTTTAGAATCATAGATTTAGAGTTAAAAGGAATTCTTGAGTTAGTAAGAACATGTGAAAAAAAGAATATGTGACAGAGTTGTTGTTTTTTTTAATAAAGAGATGAAAGACTGTTAACCAAATGCACATCGGTTTCCCCAAGTCCCCACCCAGCTTGAGAATATTTGGAACAAAAAGCCCCCAGGCAGCTCTAACAAGGGCCACCATTTAATAATCCAACTTGGTACAGCGTACTTAGAGCATCCTCGTCAGAGGCTCTCGGTGTCCCTATTGTGTGTTCAGTCAGACTGAAAATCATCTGAAACGTTCTGCTCAGGAGTGTTAATTCGATCCTTTGTCACTGACTTTAGCAAGAAACAGTTTACTCAAAAAATGGTTCATGAAAGAGCCTGTGGTTTGTACAAGACCACCTCTAGCCCGTCTTGTCCATTTTCTTTTTTCACAGACAGACCTGGGCAGAGCAACAACATGTTCTTTTGTCCAAACAGAAGATGGTTCTGGATTTTGCCCAAACATTGGAAGAAACCTGTCTTTCCTCAATGGAAGGCATGCATTTGTTCCACAATTCAATCCAACCAACAATTATAACATGATTGCTGTGGTAGTGTGGTACAGAGCACTGAACTTGGAGTCAGGAAGACCTTGAGTTCAAATTCCACATCAATACTAATTGTTTAATTTTGTCCAAATCATTTGCTCTTATTCCTTGATTTTTTTAACTGTAAAGTGGTGGAATTGGGCAAGATGGCCCCCAAGAGTCCTCTTAGCTCTGCATTTGTATGATCCTATGTACAAGGAACTGTGTGAGTTGCTATAGATTCAAAAATAAAAAGTTTACTCAGCATATGTTGTTTGCTCATTTCAGTTGTTTCCGACTCTTCTCCACCCTATTTGAAATTTTCTTGGTGAAGATACCGCAGTGGTTTGCCATTTCCTTCTCCAACCCACTTTACAGATGAGGAAATGGAGGCCAACAGGGGGAAATGACTTGCCCAGAGTCACACAGCTGGTATCTGAGGTTAGATTTGGACTCAGGAAGATGAATCTACCAGTTTATTCACTGTATTACTTACCTGCCCCTATTTACCCATGCCTAGTTGAATTTGTTTACAACCATCTGGTCAAAGACCCTTAGAGACTGTTGGGGTCAACTTCTTCATTTTATAGGTGAGGCGATTGCGAGAGGTGAGGAGATTTTCCCAGGGTCAGACAATATTAAATGACACCATCAGGATCTGAATTCATGTTCTGTGATTACAAATTCAGTATTTTCTCCACTTCCTCATGTTGCCCTCTCATGCCTAAGCTTTCCCTAAAGGAATAAATACTCCTACAGGCCATTTACAGAGGAAAACAGTTTGAGCGTTTCCCCCGTATTTTAGTTATAAAGTGGGGAAGTTATATAATCAGTCAACACACATTTATTATGTGCTTACTATGTACCAGGCACTGCACGCCTGGCACAGCAAGTATGGCTCCACAGTTCCTCCAGAGGGAGCCACAGCTTCCTAGATGATGGCCAGATGTATTTTGGAATCCCAGCGTTAAAGGGGTTCCATCCAATGTCTCTGTGCCAGTTCCAAAATCTCGGCCCCTCTGAATTCACGTGGAAAGCTTGGCATCTGGACCCCCTTGTAGTTTTGGTCTCACCTGTAGCTCAAATGCTGCTGGCTCCAAACCCCCAAGTCCTGAAGGAGATGGAGAAGGCAGGCAGCCAACCACTCCTTTGTCACAGGCAGAGTGAGCTCACCAGAAATGTCCCCAGAGCAGACTCCCCACCATGTGGTTTCTTTCTCCAGCATGGTGCCAGGGAGTGGCACCCTAAGGGCTCCAGGCTCTTGGTTAAGAATTGCCCACAATGAGATCTAATTAGTGCCCTTTGGGGATAGTCCCACATAGTCCTTTACAAGTACTGGGTCATTTCCCTCTTCTATTCCTTGAGGAGAACTGGGGAGGGGGGAGAGGAAGCATATCAAAATGGATGGTGAGACACTTGTTTCTTTCCACCATTGGAAATGCATGATAGACTTCATCTGGGAGGAACAAGAGGCAAAAACCTAGAATGACAATTTCAGGATCCTCCAAGATCTTGACAGGTTCTTAGGACAACCTGGATTTAGTAAGTTGAATTTTAATAGAGAAAATTTCAAACCTTGAACTTGAGTTTTTAAGATATCAATTTTATAAGGACAAGGCAGAGAAAACATGCTGTAGATAGAGGACAATTGATTGCTAACAGACATGAGCCCTTCACTTCCTCTGCTACCAAAAAGGGAACTATTCTTCTGATAGATAAAGGTATACCCAATAGGCAGTCTCATTCCTCTCTGTTTCTCTGTCTCTCTCTTTTTTTCTCTCTCCCCTTCTCTCTTTCTCTCTCTCTTTGTCTCTGTTTCTGTCTCTCTCTCCCTCTTTCTGTCTGTCTCTGTCTCTGTCTCTCTTTGTCTCTCTTTCTGTCTCTCTTTGTCTCTGTTTCTGTCTCTCTCTCCCTCTCTCTGTCTCTCTCTCCCTCCCTCTGTCTCTCTGTCTCTGTCTCTGTCTCTGTCTCTGTTTCTGTCTCTGTCTCTGTCTTTCTCCCTCTTTCTGTCTCTCTGTCTCTGTCTCTGTCTCTTCCTCTCTCTTTCTGTCTTTGTTTCTTTCTCTGTCTCTGTCTCTGTCTGTCTCTGTCTCTTTCTGTCTTTGTTTCTCTCTGTCTCTCTCTCTGTTTCTGTCTCTCTCTCTCTTTGTCTCTGTTTCTGTCTCTCTTTCCCTCTCTCCATTTCTCTCCCTCTCTCTCCCTCTCTCTGTCTCTGTCTCTTCCTCCCTCTTTCTGTCTTTGTGTCTCTCTGTCTCTATCTCTGTCTCTGTCTCTGTCTCTCTTTCCTGCTCTCTCTCTCTCCTTCCCTCCCTCTCCCTTTCTTCTTCTCTTCCCCCTCTCCACTTTCTCTCTCTCTCTCTCTCTCTCTCTCTCTCTCTCTCTCTCTCTCTCTCTCTCTCTCTCTCTTTCTCTCTCTCTCTCTCT
>NC_058133.1:498920974-498929417 GCF_016433145.1 Gracilinanus agilis | reverse complement strand
TCTATCTGCCTCTCTCTCTCTCTCTCTCTCTCTCTCTCTCTCCCTATATGTTTCTATCTCCAATTCTATCTCTATCTATCACTTTAATCTTCATTTTATTGAGTTTGATTTTAGGTACAGTATTGCCCAATGACTAGTTTATAAAGCCTATTACCCCAATAGCTGGGGAAGAGTCAGGGACTGTCTCCCCCCTGTTCCAGCAGGTTGGATAACACGCTAGGTACAAGCAAGCTATTTCTGGGTTATCAAATGAAATATTCAAGTTAAGAAAGTCAACAGGAATTGTGCAACTAACTAGTTCCCCCTAGTTCTCCGTCTTGGAAAATGAAGTAGTATATAGGGGACTAGGGACAGGAAGTGAGGCAACCCATCAGATGATTTTTCTTGAGGAGAGTGAACAGTGAGAAATCTGGAGAATAGGATGGAAGTGGAGATATTTAGCTGGAAGAAAGGATGACGTAAATGGGCTATAATTACTGCCTTCAAATATTAGAAGGGAGATTGTGTGGAAAGTGGAGGTTGGATTTTTCTGGTTGGCCCTGGAGGGGAAAACTAGGAGCAAAGAGTGAAAATTACAGGGAAGCGGTTATAAGCTTGATGGAAAAATCAACTAGCAAATGAGTGATCCAGAAGAATCTTGGACTTCCTTGAGAGGCGTAGGGTTGACTACGAATTGGTGGAGGCATTCAAGTGGCTACTTGATAACTATGTGTCAGGAGTGTTGAGGGGATGCTTGTTTAAGTATGGGTGGTAGGAGATTTGCTCTAAGCTATCTTCCAACCCTGAAATTCAGTGAAGTTTTCAAAGTTAGTTTAAATCAAATGAAAGGCAATCTTACATTATTCATCAGGAAATAAATATCTGGAACTCATTACCCTGAAAGGGTTAGAAATGGAAAGAAGAAGAAAATTCTGGTGTTTAGAGGACATAAAGTATAACCTTTGGAAGGGGCATCTGATTCAATCTCTTCCCAACTTTTTTGTTGTTATTTTCATTGTTCAGTCAATTCTGTCCTGTCTGTCTCTCTGTGACTACATTTGTGGGTTTTCTTAGTGTGAAGATATTGGGGTATACAGACTATGAAGAAAAAAATAAAGCAATTATTAGGATCTATTTTTGCTCCATTATATGCCAATAAATTTGATAATCTAAGTGAAATAGATGAATATTTAAAGAAATAAATTGCCCAGATTAAGAGAAGAGGAAACAGAATACTTAAACAATCCTATCTCAGTAAAAAAGAAGTTGAACAAGCAAAGGTACTGAGACAGTTTGCCATTTCCTTCTCCAGCTTATTTTACAGTTGAGGAAACTGAGACAAACAGGGGTAAGTGACTTCCCAGGGTCACACAGCTAAGATACTGGGATGGTTTGTCATTTCCTTCTCCAGCTCATTTTACAGATGAGGAAACTGAGGCAAACAGGGGTAAGTGACTTGCTGGAGTCATGCAGTTATGAAACTGGGGTGGCTTGTCATTTCCTTCTTCTCCAGTTTATTTTACAGATGAGGAAACTGAGGCAAACAGGGGTAAGTGACTTGCCTAGGGTCACACAGCTAGTGAATGTCTGAGGTGAGATTTGAATTTGTGTCTTCCTGATTCCAGACCCATCCACTGTGCCACTCAGCTGCTTTCATTTTTTTTTGATGGACTTACCACCACTTTTCAAACCTATCCATTCATTTACTGAATTCCTACATTGTCAAGAAATTTCAAAATTAAAATATCAAGTCAACAAGAGAGGGTTAGATTCAGGAGTATGGAAGTCAGGGTCCTATGATCCTATCCCCTGGCCACTTGGCATCTGGAATATTGCAGGTCACTTGGGGTGCCATAGTTTAAAAAAGACATTGATAAACTGTAGAATGTTTAAGAAAGGCAATCAATTAGTAATGTTAGAGTACTCAAATTCATGCCTATGACAATCAATTAGAAGAACATGGGCTATTTCAGCTGGAGAAGAGAAGGTTCAATGGAGACATGACAACTGTCTCCAAATCCTGGCTTGCAGAAGAAATATTAGTCTCCTTCTGCTTTCTCCCCACAGACAGAATGAGGACCAATCAGTGAAAGAGGCAAATTTAGGTCTGATGGCAAGAAAAAGTTCCTGATTCTTAGAGCTATGTAGAAGCGGAACAGACTGCCTTGAAAGGTACTGACTTCTCCTCTTTTCATGTCTTAAAAAAAAAACTTGAATGATCACGGAAGCTAGAGAGGACCTCAGAGGCCATCTCAACCACCTTGAAGAAACCCAGACCTTAAAACAGTGGTTCCCAAACTTTTTTGGCCTGCTGCCCCCTTTCCAGAAAAAATATTACTTAGTGCCCTGGAAATTAATTTTTTTTTAAATTTTAATAGCAATTAATAGGAAAGATAAATGCACCTGTGGCCATCACTGCCTCCCTGGATCACTGCAGCACCCACCAGGAGGCAGTGGCGCCCACTTTGAGAATCACTGCCCTAAAGGATTAAGAGGCTTGCCCAAGATGACAAATGTAATGTCAGAGGCAGGATTTGAACAGAAAAGTTGGGTCCAGATTGAGTTTTCCTTTCTTTACTACACCCCTTCAAAAGTTTCTCGTTACTGAAAGTATCTAAGCAAAACTCACCAGTTGGCTCTGGGAGTCCATGATTTCATGGTTCTAAATGCACAGTTAGGGGATTCAGGATTTGGGAAGAATTATGCAATGTTTTCCTTTTATTTCCAATTTTAAAAAAATCCCCCTTCTTCCCTCCAAAACATCTGTGCTGATTTCACTCCATTTCTATCAGGTCTGCTCATGAGCTCCCTACCAGAAGCAGGTTTTCTCTCATTTCCTGACTTCTAATCTAATAGGAAAGTCTAAATTTTCTGGCTGCCTCAGTCTGGAGAAGCAGGGGGTGGGGAGAGGTTAAGATCAATCATTTCATTTAAAATAACATCTGCAGAAAAGATGGCAAGAAAGGAGGCTGGGTGGGGGTGGAGGGGGTGCATCTTTTGGTCCAGCTGAATCAGTTTATGGAGGCTGTTTCTCTGGATGCTTCTCCTGGCAACTGTATGCCACATCTCTTGGCTGAATACCTCCAAAAGGCATTTAGTGAAGCCTTCCTGAAGCAGGCATTGGCATCATCAGCTCATAGATCCGGAGCCCCAAAGGACTCCCGAGGTAATCTAATCCAACCCTCTCACTTTTCAGATGAAGGAAATGAGTTCCCCTAAGAAGTCAGATCACTTGCCCAAGGTCACACAAGTAGAAAAGAGCAGAGGGAGAATTCAAACTCGGGTCCTGGTAAGACTATTTCCACTCTCATGCATTAACCACAGAGGAATGGCCCTGCCAGGCTTTTGTCTTTTTGCCTCCAATTCCATTAAGCTGGGCTTGCTAGCTTGATTAAGTGTGCGTTCATCTATTGCCAACTCTAGGGCTGGGCCTTGTGTATCCAGACTGCAATTGCCATAAGTATCCTTATTGTAGGTTTTTCCTTCTTTTTTGGCTTTTTTAATGTTCTGATGGAAAGCTGCCAGCAGACTTATGAAACTTCAATTATCCCCAGAGGACCCCTGTATGCAGGTTTTACCCAGTTGGAATCCATTTGGCAGCAGGGCAGAGTCCTTGATAAATGCCTTGCAAAGTAGCATTATGGTTGTAATTAAAAGGAGTGCTATAGCGGGACAGTTCTCATGGGGGAGCTATGTGGGAGCTGCCACTGAAGAGCCTCAGCCGTATTCTTCGCCGTTATTGTTGTCAGAGAGAGCGGTGGCTGACTCACTCACTGGAGGCTTCCAGGTCCAATGGGTGGAGGTATACCCAGCAAATCCTCAGGGAGTGGGGATGACTATCTGAAGCGCAGCATCCCCGAATTATAAGAGGACAAAGAAGCTGGGACAGACCAGCATGGGAGATGTGTGACTCTGTGTAACACGAGCTTTTATCATCCCCAGAAGCAATCACTAAAGAATCAAAATGGCGGACTTGTCAAAAGACAGTGGAGAGATGATATGTGGCAGGCGCTGGTAGTCCACAGGCAAGGGAACATCCCCCCCCCCCAATCTACAAAGATCAGAAAATAATAGCCTTAGAGTTTGTGGGGACGTGGAGGTCATCTAATCCAACCAACTCATTTTACAGATGAGGAAACTGAGTAAAGTAAATCAATTCAAGTAAAATTACTTAACAGTATAAGTAAATATAAGCAAAATTACTTGAAATCATAATATCCTAAGTCCAGAGTGAAAAGGAAACTCAAAGGTTATCTAGTCTAACCCCTTCATTTAAAAAAAATTACCTTCCGTCTCCAAATTAATACTAAATATTGATACCAAGGCAGAAGAGCAGTAAGGGCTAGACAATGGGGGTCAAGTGACTTGCCCAGGGTCACCCAGGTAGGAAGTATCTGAGACCAGATTAAAACCCAACTCTAGACCTGGCTCTCAATTTGCCCCTTTAAGTCCTTCATTTTATAAATGAGGAAACTGAGACCTAGAAGGAATTAAAATATGTGATTGGAAAAGTAAGTGGTACACAGAGCTATGAATGGGCATTCTGGGGCTTAGGACAGAGAAACCATTTACTGAGACCAAGCGGCAAGAGATCTTAGGCTTCAAATTCTCATCTTAGAGTTAGGTTGCCAAGGGCAAGTTGGGAAGAGGGGCGGATTGTGGGGTAGAGATTTCCTTTCTATAAGTAAAGATGGTCACAGTTTTCCCTCATGAAAACATGGTGCAGGCCACCAGGAAGAAAACCCTGATGGAGAATAGTCACCCCCGACTCAGACAGGGGAGCTGATACCCCGGAGAATCTTGCCTGCTCCCCTGGAGTCCAATTTCTGACCCTTTGAATTTTAAGAGGAGATGATGGATGAGAAGGTAGCAAGCAGATAATGCTATGGGCAGGTGGGCCTCCATGGAAAGGACCGCAGACAATGATGGGGCCTGGAGTCAGGGAGCCAAAAGACCAGAAAATCACTGTGAGGAGGCAGCTCTCCTCCCCCAGAATTTTGTGCTTTTGCCTTCATTCCCAGTGATGCCTTTAGGAGGCTGGTCAGGCAGCTGCGGCAAGGCTTAGCCAATGGACAGCTCCCTGGCTACACTGGTATCCACACAGACCATGACTAAGGGTGCCCATATATTGTGTGGACACTCTATGTGGAAGCAATATGGAAAGCACGAAGAAGAGTCAGTTGGGATTAAGAAGACGATGGAAGCGTTGTGACTACGGCTTGGATATACAACTCCCAACCCTACTATTGGCATAGACAACTGCACACTTACCCAAACTGGGAAGTTCACCTAATGGAGTCAGGGGCAAAGAACCAGATCCAAGCAAGTACTGTTTGCTTCAGGGGGGCCTGTTGAATCCACTTTAGAGGAATTCAGACAACGAATGGGGTACCACAAAAATAATGTCACAGATGCATGAGAGTATCATTAGGCTGTATAAATCTTCAGCATGAATAGCCATTTTGTTACATATGCCTTGATGGCTAGAGTGTCATACATGGGATTATTAGGGTTTGGATTCAAATCCTGCCTCGATACTTACCACCCCTGGTCAAGTCACATTGCTCAACCTACATTTTCCATCTGTAAAATGGTGAGGACAACAGCTCCTCCCTCAGAGGGATATCATGAGGATCAGATGAGATAAAATATGGAGAATATTCTGTAAATCTTTAAAAAAAATAAAACACTGACTTTCCCTCTTCAAATTAATACTGTATATTGATTTCAAAACAGAAGAAGTGGTAAGGGCTAATCAATGGGGTTTAAGTGACTTGCCCAGGGTCACATAGCTAGGAAGTGTCTGAACCAGGACCTCCCAACTCTAGACTTGGCTCTCAATCCACTGAATCCCCTAGTTGCCTCTAATATGCTCTAAATTTTAAAACTCTATTTGTGGGAACTACTATTTTTATAATAACCATTTTCATTATTTCCTGATGCAGATATTCCCTCCAGTGATATAGATTTCACAAACCATTTATACCTGCCATGACCCTCCTGCCATATCCAGGATTCACCCAATATGCTGGTGACCTTCCTCCTTTGCACTCAGTACAGAAAGAATTCCACTGAGGCACATCTGGTATCTTCCAGGAATTCTTCACTCTTACCACATGGCCTTTCCATCTTCCTTTTCAGTCAGTCATGTTTCTTTGATATATATATATACATACACACACACACACACACACACACACACACACACACACACACACACACACACATATATCCTCTCCTCTGGTCTTCTTGGTTTCCCCTTTGTTGTATTTCTTGCTCAGTCCCCCACCATGTGCTTTCCATTGCTCTCTGAGGGATGCTCAAGTTTAATGCTTCAGAGGCTTTGTTGTTCCATGGCTCACAGCCATACAACACCCCTAGAATAGAATTATTAATACCATAGCCAGGAACCAAGGAAACACTGATGACTACTGACCCACATGCAGACTTTCATTCATTCAACAACCATAAGCATTTATGATGTGTCTATAGTGTTTCAGGCACTTTTCTAGGTTAGTAAATATCAGAGGTGGCACATCTACTCAAGTCTTCCTTCCTCCAAATGGAGCATTCTGCCCATTCTACCATTCTGCCTCTCTAAACCCTTCTAATTTCTTCATTTGTAAAATGGGAAAGTTGGACCAGATGGCATCTGAAGTTTTTCTAGTTCTAAATACAGGATCCTTGGCCTCAGTTTCCTTATCTGTCAAATGAAATGGTTGGACTAGATGGCCTAGGAAGTCTCACTCAGCCCTAAATCTTTTATTTCAGCCAGGTTTAGTTTTCACTTCTAGATTTATAATTTTGTTATCATTTGCATCTTCTACATTTTCTATATGGAGAAATAAAGGCTGCTTCAAACACCAGGACCTATATAGTTATGCTGAGTGCCTGTATAGGAGAAAAAGACCCTTTTGTCTATATTTTTTGAAGACCTAATACAAACTGCATGTAGGAATTCTTTGGAGATTTATTGGAGTGAATTATTATCAATAATGTAATAGCTCTAAAACCTCTTATAAATATCCAAGAGGGTGGTGTAGTCCAAAAAAGAAACCCTAGTCTTTCTCTTTGCAACAGCCATGTCCCCTTCTGATTCCTTCTTCCCCAAGTAACCTTCTGTCCTGCCCTCTCTTTGAAACATTTGCCCTTGCCAGTATATTCTGTTCTGGCTGATTATTGTCTGCCTACCTATGGCACGAGTGGTTGGAAACCAAACAAATTCTTCTGAGAAAACCTCCATCCTCTCCTGTAAAACCCATAAATAATGATGATCTGAGATCATATATAATCTTTGGTATAATCGAGGAATTCCTCTGATCCCAGAGTTCTCTGAGACATCCTGAAACCTGGAGTCAATAATCCTAGAACACAGTGAACTCCCTCCTTTTGCTATGACCTGAAAACCACAGAATCCAAGACGCTTTGCTGATGTCGTAGTTCTATCCCATCCTTATTTTCTTCCTAGCATTGCTATGAAGGGGTTAATCAGTCCTGATCATGGTGTTCTACTGAGTTGGCTGCCCTACATTTTAGGGGTCAATACTAGCTTCATTGTGAAAAGGTCAATGGGATGCCCTAGCTATTGGTCTTGGTCTTGGTGTAAAAAAGAGCTCATGGAACTGCTCTCCCATTTTCCCCTTATCTCTACCACCATTGTCCCTGGCTGTTTCTAGGTTAGCCAGTTGATAAGCTTTCCCTAAAACCTGCCAAATAAAAAGGCCTGTTGTTGTTTTTTTTGGCAATTTAGGCAATGCAATGTAGCTAGGAGTGATTTGGCCTCAAAGTAAGCAAGTCCTGAGTTCATTGATCTGTCTCTAATACCTCTTGGATATGGGACTCAGAATAACTTGCTCTACCCTTGAAGGCTTCTCTATTCCCCTTATTTGCTTTGGTAGATAGAGCCCCTACAGCAAAGAAATCCCAGGACAGGTTAAATAAATAAATAAAAGGCTTTCAGAACTGACTAACACGTCTATTTCTTTTGTGAAGCCTTCTTGTTCCCCAAACAGTCCCTAACAGTGCTACATAAATACCAGTGATTATTTTCATATTCTTGTTGCTTTCACTGACATAAATGGTTATTTTTGACAAGGCTTATAAATGGTCTGAGACGCTGATCCTTGCATGGAGGAGTAGTTGGACCCCTGTATGGCTGTTATCCCTGCAGTTAAGTCCTTCTGAATGACCTCAGGTCCATTGCCTTCACTGTAGGATGCCTATATTCTCAACCCACCCAGGTTCCATAGGTGACTTTAGATGGATAAAAGAGAATTAAGAATTCCTAATCTTACCCAAAAGGAAGCACAGAATTATTTCCCAATGATCTGTGTCTCCCTCAAAAGATTTCTTTCTTTCTCCCTCCCTTCCTTCCTCCCTTTCTCCCTCCCTCCCTTCCTTCCTTTCCTCCCTCCCTCCCTCCCTCCCTCCTTCCTTCCTTCCTTCCTTCCTTCCTTCCTTCCTT
>NC_058133.1:498887460-498918055 GCF_016433145.1 Gracilinanus agilis | reverse complement strand
AGGGAAGAAAGGAAGGAAGGAAAACAAAAGATAGTTTTTGTCCTCAAGGAGCTCACAATCTAAAGAGAAGAAAACATGCAATTGAGTACCTGCAAACAGGCTACATATAAGAGAAGCAGGAAATAAGAGAGGGAAGGCACTAAAATTAGGAAGGTTGAGAAAGTCTTCCTCTAGAAGATGAGATTCAGTACTTGAAGCCAAGATGATGTGTATACCATGTCAAACTATTCTAGAAAGCAATTCATCTATTGCTCTTGTTTCCATCATTTGCTACCTCTGTGACCTTGGGTAAGTCACCTAAATTTTGGGGGATTCAATATATCTAGAAAAATAGGTGGCTTCTAATGTCCAGCTTTAATCCATGTGCCCATGAGCCTGTGATCACCAGAATCATAACTAGGACATGGCAACTAGAACATTGTCCCTGGGGCCCTAAACATAAAGGGTGCTAACTACACTCAAAGTCTCTCATCAGGACAGAAAACAAGTCACCTAATTAGAAGGAATAATTAATGTGCACTCCTCCCAGAAGCCAACTAATATAAAGACTGCCAATTGGGTAGAGAATTAGAACTTTCTTTTCTAAATTGGCTTTGGGAGAATGATGGAATCCCTTCCTCTCAAAGAAAAGGCAGTAGACTAGGATTAGGGACTTTTTTCCTTGAAAACAGTGAAATGGGACTAACTGGAAGCTCACACGATCCTGGGCCATGTTCTTACGTTGGACTTTCCCAGGATGGGTTGAACTAGGGGAGCTGTTCCCTAAGAGCAAGGTCTGATGTGGAACTCAGGATTGAGGGACATCGTAATACAGAGAAAGGACAGTCTGTCGTTGGCTGTCTAGTCACAAGACAGATGGGAATAGATGTTTGTTGTTGAGACAGATGCTGAAATTCTCCCCAGGCTCTTCTGGGAGCAGAGGCACTTAACTGCCCTCATCAACAATCTACCTTTAAACCATTCCCAAAGCAAGCCACACTATTTCTTCTTCCTCACAGTTTATTGTTGGAACAGCTGCTTTCTTTAGACCCGTTTCTTTAGTAGTATTTCTTTGCTTTCTTGTTGTTTTGTGTATTAAGAAAATAGATAGCTCTCTAATCTGCACCCACTCTGCTAACTTGAATATATGTGGAAAGATTAGGAATGAAGGGAAGAAGCCCAGAAGAGATCTAAATGATTGAAGGTTTGAAAATCCACTTTGGAATTGCCAGTTCAACTGTCTAGGGGTTGGAGAACCACACATTTAATAGAGAGGAGAGTTTATTAAGTTGTCTGGGAAAAAAATCCCCCTAGTAAATACTGAACTGGTATAAATCACTGGGGTGAGTGAGCATGATGGCATGCCTGGGTTTCAAAGGATGCTCATGTTCCTGAAGTACGGTGAGCTCCTTGGGAATCTCTACCCCCTAAAAGGGAAGGAGATGGAGTTGCCCAGAAAGAGCACACTACAAACATACCTCATTTAATTGAATTATATTTTATTGCACTTCATAGATATTGTGTTTTTACAAATTGAAAGTTTGCTGCAACCTTGTGTCAAGCAACTTTATCAGCGCCATTTTCCCAGTAGCACGGGGTCACATGGGTCTCTGTGTCACATTTTCGTTAACTCTCACAATATTTAAAATTCTTTCATTGTTATTACATCCTTTATGGTCATCCAGAATCTTTGATATTATTATTGTAATTGATTTGGGGTGCCGAGAACTGCCCCCATCTAAGATTTGAATTTAATTGATAAATTCTGACTCTTCTACCAACTGGCCATTCCTCCGTGCCCTTGAGCTCTCTCCTTGTGCCTCCCTATCCTCTCAGTCATATCATATTGCAACTAGGTCAATGAATAACCCTCAAGTGGCCTCTACGTGTTCAAGGAAAAGGAAGAGTCATTCAACATGACAAACGTCATTGTTATTTTATTGTAAGACATTCCCATAGCCACCCCGACTTTCAGCAACTCACACCCTGATCAGTGATCAGTCATCAGCCATCAGTGTTGAGGCAAACCCTCCACCAGAAAATGATGGCGACTGGTGGAAGGCTCAGATGATGGTTGACATTTTTTATAATATAGTCTTTTTTTTAAATTAAAATTTAAAATTTAAAAATGTACAAAATTAAAAATGTACAAACATAAATTTAAAAATGTACAAAGAGTTTTTTGGATGAAATGCAATTGCACAGTTAATAGACTATAAGATGTGTAAGCTGGGAAACCAAAAAATTCAGGCGGCTCACTCTATTGTAATGTTCAGTGACCTGGAACCAAAATAGCTCTGAGAGGTGCTCTGCAAAGGCTAGAAAGGAGTCAGGTGCTAGGAAGACATCCCCATGGAAAAGGAGGAGTGACTTCCTTGGGTCTTTATCCTAGGGCTCAATTGACCCAACTTGCCAGGGTCATTTGATGGAGATTTTAGTGAAAATAGGAAGTTACTAGGTGATATAGTTTGGGCTGAACTTCTCGTCTACCACACTCCACTTCTCCTTTCATAGATTTCAGCTTTCTGGGCAGAGTCTGGGGGTTCTCAGTTCTCATCCCTCCTCGCCCCCTCAATGGAGGGAATGTTTTATGCTGCATTCTGAGTGTAAAAATTCCTAGTTATGTCTTGTCATTGTTGTATAAATTATCAGGGCATCTAAGACACTTAGGTGGCACAATGGATAGAGTTCTGGGCCTGGAGTCAGAAAGACTTATCTTCCTGGGTGCAAATGCAGTCTTAAATATTTACTAGCTGTGTGACCCTGGGCAAGTCACCTTACCCTGTTTGCCTCAGTTTCCTCATCCATCAAATGAACTGGAGGAAGAAATGGCAAGCCACTCCAGTATCTTTGCCAAGAAAATTCCAAATGGAGTCACGGAAAGTCAGACATGACTGAGACAATTAAACAGCAAAATAGCAAGAATGAATAGACAGAATCCAAGGCCTCCAAAAGTCTGCAAGTTAATAGAAGAGACATATATGCATTAAAATTAGTCATCGAGGCAAAATTGAAGCAGAAATCTATATAAGGGACAGCACAAAAAGCCTGTGTGGGTGTAGACAGGGAGCACCATGAGAAAGAAGAGATTACTGATCACAAAAGGTTTTGTGGAGGAGAGATATGAGATGGAGCTTGAAAATGGAGAGGATTTAATAAAATCAGCTAATGAGTTTTAATTCAGATTTATATTAAAAATTATATCACATCTCCTATGATATACATTACATGTTTTATATGTATTAAACATTTATATTATTTAATACATGTGTCAGGCCTTGTGCAAAGTGTAGGACAAAAATTATCTCATTTGATTCTCACAACAATCATTAAAAGGAAGTGCCATTATTATCTCCACTTTTCTGATGTAGAAACTGAGGCAGACCAAGGTTAAATGACTTGCCCTGGGTCACACAGCTAGTAAGTGGGAGAGGCTGGGTTTGAACTCGGGTCTTTCTGACTCCAAGCCCAGCGTTTACTTAACCCATTGCACCACTTAAGGCAGGAAGCAGAAAGGAGATGCTCCAAAATGGCTCTGGAATCAAATTTAAAGCATTTGTACTGACATCCAGGCAACAGCAGCCACCAAGAACCTCCCTTCTGAATTCCTCCTCCCACCTCAAGCCCCAACTCTAAAGGCAGAGACTGGATGTAGGGGAGGAAGTTCAGAGAGATGATTAGTCATGAGATATAGGAGAATTCTATCTCTGCCTCTATAGTCAATTGTATATTAAGTCACAAAAACACTTTTGTTTTAATTTTTGAAGAGGTCTGGTTCTATGGTCTCATCGATGTAGAGAATTCCTGGTGTGAAAACTTTCTCCATCAATGCAGATCAACAGCTTGGCTGTTCCTAAGAGTCTTAGAGGAGTGCCAGTGGGTGCAGTGGATGGAGTGCCATGCTTGGAGTCAGGAAGACTCATCTTCATGAGTTCAAATCTGACCTCAGACACTTACTATCTATGGGACCTTGGGCAAGTCTCTTAACCTTGTTTGCCTCAGTTTCCACATCTTTCAAATGACAAACCACTCCAATATCTTAGCTGTGTGACCCTGGACAAGTCGCTTAAACCTATTGGCTTCAGTTTTCTCATCTGTTTAATGGGTTGGAGAAGAAAATGGCAAACAACTCTAGTATTTCTGCCAAGAAAACCCCAAATAGGCCATGAAGGGTCAGATATGATTGAAAAAACTGAATGACAACAATGATTCTTAAGAGTGTTTCTTGGGAAATAGGGAAGAAATGACTTGTCCATGGTCATGTAGCTAGTTGGGTCAAGACAGGCTTGGGACCAGACTTAACTGTCTCCCAGGCAGATCATATGCATGATTATACAATTACAGTTCTAGAATCACGAGGGACTTTGAAGGCCAACTACTCCTATCATCTCATTTTACAGTAGGCAAAACTGAAGTCCCAAAGGGTCAAGTTGCCTAAGTTTACAGAGGTAGCAAGCCAGTTCCTCTGACTCCAAACCCAGACTCCTCTCTCATATACATTATTGCCTCTCTCAGCACCTGGTACAAGATAAATATCTAATACGTGCTGGCTGATTCACTGAATCCACCGTAAGACATCAAATTCATAAAACAGTGGTTGGCATGTCCAGAAGGTTTGATTTGACTCAGCTTTCAAGGTCCATCTCAAGACTCACCTCAATCGCCTGGAAGACTTCCCTAACTACTTAAGGACAACTTTCTCTGTCTCCTCGGATCTCATAGCACTTGCTAATGAGATTTCTTATATTGTACGATGTTCAACTGTGAAGGACTTAGCTACCTTCAGCAATACAATGGCCCAGGACAATTCTGAGGGACTTATGGCAGAGCATGTTATTCATCTCCAGAGAAAGAACTGGTGGAGTTGGAATGCAGAACAAGCAGACTATTTTTCACTTTAATTTATTTGGGCTTTTATTTTGGTGTTTGGGTTTTTTATGATTATTCTCTTATAACAATGACCAATATGTAAATATATCTTGTTTGATGATACAAACATTCCCCAGATCAAATTGCTTACCATCTCCAGAAAGGGGTAGAAAAGGGAGGGCAGGAGGCAAATTGGATCTTATAACTTCAGAAAACATGTGTGGAAAATTGTTATTACATGTAATTGGAAAAATACATCATCTGTAAAAATATATTAATGATATCACTCATCATGTTGACTCTCATGAACTCTAGAGGTGTTTGTGAAGGTTGCTCTGTTGTCTCTCCTATATGATTATCTCTTGGCAGGCTGAGGAAATAAATTCATATCTGGACTAATCACCAAACCTCTCTGCCTCAGTTTCCAAATCTGCAAAATGAGGAGCTTCCATCATTATCCCTTCCAGCTCCGAATTTATGATTCTTATCTTTACCATTCATTATCTTCACCAAAGTGCAATTTAACAGTCATTTCTCTATCTACTAACTGGCTGAGTGAATGATGTCTGTATACATGGCTAGAACTTTTGCATATTTCTCAGGAAGGCTGCCAAGGGAAGGAATCATTAACAGAATGAAACATCCCTTGTAAAAAGGTACTGTCTGTCCTGTCTGATTCACTATTTTCCAACTAATGGGAATAAGCACAAAGATAATTGCATTAGATGAGAAGATCTCAGCACAAACATGTTCCCTGCTGTAAGGGGGACCAGAGCTTCAGAGGATTCTGTTTCTAATGTTAAGGAAGAGCCACTGGAAAGGAGAATTAAAGAAGCTCTGGGAACAAAAAGCAAGATAAATCTCTTTCATTTGGAAAAAGAACACAGTGAAACAATAGGACTAAATGAGATACAATTCCTGACAAAGATCTCCTCTCTTCTCTAAAGGTTTTTTATTGTTCTTTGGGTAGGAAGAGTTATGTTCTATCTTCACACACAAAAAAGTCAGAATTCTTTATTTTATGTGAAGAATTGGGGGGGGGGATATGTTTTCTTCCTCCTCTCCTCTCTACTTGCTGCTATTTAAGCCAGCTATTGTATTTCTCTATCTCTGATCAGACTTAAAGATTTGGAAAGCCTTGAGTTTGCTAGGATTAGGTATGTGTGTGTGCTGTGAGGAGGGGAGCCTCAATATCTGAACACTGATAGATCTGATTTATCCCCTGTAGATGACATTGCTACGCAGTGAGTTTTCCCCGATAAGGTTTAGATTCTTGTTGCCATCTACCCTAGCTCAGTGGTCAGGAATTCTAAAACAAGAGAGGAAATACTGGTAAACCATGAGTTAGCTTGGCTATCTTGGAGCTGAAGCTAGAGACATGGGATCACAGATTTAGAGCTCAGATTGGATGTTGAGATCATCTGGTTTAGCTTTCTCATCTTAAAAGAGGAGGAAACTGAGACCAATAGAAGTTAAGTGGCTTTTTAAGAGATTAAATGGTTTCATATGAACTGAGACCAATCTTAGAAATGACTTAGCCTAACTCTTTCCATATGTTACATTATCCCTTCAAGGATATTCTTTCATCACCCTTTTTTGTGTTGTCTTTTTTTAGTGGACTATAAACTCCTTGAGGACAGAAACCGTTTTGTTGGTTGTATTTATTTATTTGTTTATTTTTAAAACCCTCACCTTCCATCTTGGAATCAATACTGTGTATTGGTTCCAAGGCAGAAGAGTGTTAAAGGCTAGACAATGGAAGTCAAGTAACTTGCCCAGGGTCACACAGCTGGGAAATGTCTGAGTCCGGATTTGAACCCAGGACCTCCCATCTCTAGGCTTGGCTCTCAATCCACTGAGCTACCCAGATGCCCCCTGTTCCTTGTATTTATATCTTCAACATGTCACAGTGCCTGACACAGAGTGAGCATCATCATTCATGCCCTATCATGCATCCATCCATCCATCCATCCATCCATCCATCCATCCATCCATCCATCCATTCATCCATTCATTCATCCATTCATTCATCCATCTATCTATCCATTCATCTATCTATTTATCTATCTATCTATCATCTATCTATTTATCTATCTATCTGTCTGTCTGTGTGTCTGTCTATCTATCTGTCTATCTATCTATCTATCTATCTATCTATCTATCTATCTATCTATCTATCTATCTATCTATCTATCTATCTGCCTGTCTATCTTCACAGTCGCATCTATAACTATTTGGGATACTCAATAAGGGGAAATAAGTGGTTCCTGCCTTCAAAGTCATTGCCATGGGAGACAAGACTTAGCATCCATGAAACAATCAGAGACAAAAACATATATGATCAAGAACACTGAAATATCTCAAGGGCCTTTCATGTCACATGTCAGTATAGGAACCCCATACAGATCACAGCCCAACTGTAATCTTATAATCTTCAAGAGTTTCTGTCCCAAATTCTTCACCATCTAAGTATGACGGGCCAATAGCCCATGATCAAGCCTGTAGTTAAAGTTTTTCTAACTTAGTAGGACCTACCAGAGTTGAACCTGTTCTCCAATTTTGGAGAACCCAGATTTAAATCCATCTACAATGAGATGCCCAGATCAGACCTCAGTGGAAGATAAAAGAGGACATAAGCCTCTAAATTTGTGATTTACCAAAGTAAGAGGCATAACAGTTGTCAAGTCATGAAGTGAAGATTAGTCTGGATTTAGGGTTCACAGCACCATAAGTCTGGATCCGAAAGGAACCTTAAAGGTGATTGAGCCTAGCCCCCTCAATTAACATGGAAGAAAACTGAGGCCTGGAGAAGTTAACTAGATCTAGATCACAGAGATATAAGTAGAAGAGTTGTTGGCTTTATAGAAGAGCTGAGACTCAAGTGAGGTTCTAAAGCAGTGGTTCCCAAACTTTTTTGGCCTACTGCCCCCTTTCCAGAAAAAATATTACTTAGCGCCCCCTGGAAATTATGAAACTACTTATTCAACTAAGAATAGAATGCAATACAAAAAAAAAGTGTGGCCATCACCGCTCCTCTGGATTGCTGCAGCACCCACCAGGGGGTGGGTGGTAGCACCCACTTTGGGAATCACTGTTCTAAAAGGTGAACATACTGTTGCTTGTCACCATACAAGCCAGATAATATTCTTAGATCTAGAGCTTGAAGACATATCAAAGGTCATGTAGTTCAAACATGTTATTTTGTGGATAAGGAAACTGAGATATTGGAGAGTTAAATAATTTGTCCAAGGTAGGTGGCATAGATGAGATACATCAGAAGTGCTGTTAAAAACACACACAGATAGATAGATAGATAGATAGATAGATAGATAGATAGATAGATAGATAGATAGATAGAAAGATAGATAGATAGATAGATAGATAGATAGATAGATAGATAGATAGATAGATAGATAGATAGATAGATAGATCATACTAAGAAACCTGAGTACTAATCCCTCTGATCCAAAGAAATCCAAGTCAAGCCAAGCCAACTAGATCTTTAAAGTACTTATTATGTGCAATGCACTGTGGCCCCTAAAGACAAAAAGAAAAATCACCCCTATCCTTGAGGAATTTATGTTCTTTTGGCTTAAACTATATAAATTACTTTGGACAAAACCAGTTACACTTTTACTTGAAAAGGGAGAAAAGTATATGGACTTTCTCTGAGTTTGTCTGAGTAGGGAGTTGGAAGGATTAAGTTGGTTATAAGCAAGGGTTTAACCCTTGGATTGATCTATGAAAAGTAATTCACGCCTAGATGCAAACTTCTCCTCTTGGCTTCCCAGGAGAAAAATAACATAAGGACACACAGAATGAACTACATGGAAAGCCCAAGGAGCAGCACTTGTCCTAAAGGGATCAGGAGGAAAGAATTTGGGAATTCAGTTGGCTTGTTTTAAGAGAGGTGGAGCTATTGAATGCAAACATTGTCTCCCTCCCATGGTTTCCTGGGGACCAGAGAGTGGGTGGGTGGGGTTAAGGAGAGATATGTTACAAAATACATAAACAGAAGGAAATTAAGACATTAACTAGGATATCATTTGCTCTTTATCCTCAGCATGAACAATAAAGCATATTTCAGACCCTGCGGGTAGTGGCCATTATAGGCTTTCCTTATCCTGGACAACCAATTTAGTCTCCATAAAGGGCAGGTTATTATTCTAGGTTCTTCATCAGGCTGACTCCCTCGCTCTTGCAGCTTCCTGCACCAATTTCTAGGGCTAGAAAAATACCAGCTGCAAATTTAGCCCCTAATCCAGCTCAGGCTGTGAAACTAAGTCAGCCCCTAGTGTGAGAAATAGGTGTAGAGGGTGCTGGGTTATTTGCCCTTTCATCATTTCAGTAAATGGTGAAAATAAAATGCATTTGCTGCCCACTCCCCAAAAAAGGATAAGCCCAGTGATGGAAAGAGCTGACAAGAGACCCAAAAGAAGGGATGAGAGGGAAAAGGGGCTATGCAGGAGAGGATAAAAACAAATAAAAAACAAGAGACTCAAAGGGATTTTTTTGAGATCTCTTGGGCAGCAAAATGGATAGTGCCAGGCATGGAAAGACCTAAGTTCCAATCCAACCTCAGAAATTAACTATGTGACACTGGCTTAATTTTCTGTCCAATGTAGAAGCATGCAAAACTTCCACCCCCACTTCATTCACTCTTTAGGCTATATATTACAAAATAATATTAGGATAGTACTATAATTTGAAGTCCTTGGTCTAATTCGAATGGGAAACCTTATCACTCTTTAACAATTCTGCAGTGATATTCTTCACTAAAATGTCTTTTACATCATCCTTATTGAAAGCCTAACCCATTCTTAATGGGAGAGGTTTGATCAGCCCAGGAAGCATCCTCCCTGAAATTGATCAAAGTAATGATCAAGACTAACAGGAATAACATGTTTGATTAATTCAGTTAAAAGGAGCATCTCGTGAGTTCACCTTTGACTAGGGAAAAAGGAGAATCCCTAGAGGTACTAAGTGGTCAAAGAGAGATTAAATGATTTTAGGAAAATGATTCCCCAGTGCTTTGTTAGACACTAAGTGGCTATTTCTTTGTTTCATAAACCAAAATCTTCAGTTGTACATTTATCTGAATTTTTAAGCTAGGTTTTATCTGATAGAATTTTATCTTTTTTTTGAACTCCAGAAATTTTAACTAGAAAAGGGCTGAATAAGAGGATTTTCAAAGACAAGATGACTTCTTCTCCCTCTTCCTTTTCTCTCTCTACTCAGAAATGCTTAGCTTAATTTAATTAACAAATTTATCTCTAGCAGATTTCTACCAAAAAATGAAGTATACTAAGTATTTCTTTCACATCAATGTACTATGTTCTCTTGGATCGTGGTTACTTATTGTTTCCTCTGGACTTCTTTAGGAAAAGTCCTGTCTCAATGGCTGGGTACTAGCTATCTTCTGATGCAACCTAGACATCTGCTTAATTGATGTTTGCCAGCAACCTCATCCTTTGTTGTGATCTTCCTGGAGTTTGCTACTTTACTGCCTCTGATCACCAATCACCTCTGCAGAGGTGTCATAGTCTGGTCATAGTCATAGTCTGGCAAATCATCTTGGCAGATGGGCTAAACTAGCTTGAGGGTGATTGACAGTCCTCAAGCCTGTCAGTGAGTTGCAGGATGTCTATTCTGGGCATGTGAAGACTTCCCCAGCAGAATGGGCAAAGGGGAATAATTTGTTCCAGCAGTCATGGAAGTCTATGGAAACAGGTTCTGGGGAGCACTTTGAGCTTCATCAGACATCGAAGACACCAAGGACATGCGTTCCATCACTAGTCATCCTGACTTCTGTCTTGCCACTGGACTTCTCTGACTCTGGAAGAGAGAGGGAGGCTGATGACTTTGTGGATTCTGCCTCACTTATAAATCCAATTCAAACAGCTTCCACACTAGTTCAGACCATCTTCACTTCTTTACCTGGACTGTTCCAATAGCCTCAAAGCTGATCTCTTTGTCTCTTGATTCTCCCCACTCCAATCTGTCTTGCAAACTGATTCTCCTAAAGCAAAGTTCATATTCCATCACTATCCTGCTCAATAAATTCCAGTGGCCCCCTATTACTTCTAGGGTCAATTATAAACAGCTCTGTTGGTCATCTGAAGTATGTCACCATAACTTAGTCTCTTCCTGATGTTCTTGTCTTCTAATACATTATTCTTCTCCATGAACTCTAGTCCTAATCATTCTTATTTCCTTTCGATTCCTCAGACACTAAGCTTCATCTCCCAACTCTGCTTTTGCCCTGATTGTTCTCCTGTTCCTGGAATGCTCCCTCTCCTCCCTTCTACCTTTTAGAATCCCATTTTCCTTCAATATTTGGCTCAAACACTGCCTCTTATAGAATTTCCTGATTGCTTTTGTACTCCTCTTACTATATGTGTATAAATTCCATTAGAATGTAAACTCCTTGAGGGCAGAGACAGTGTCACTTTTGGTTTTGTATCTCTGATGCTTAGCACATAGCCTGGTAGATAAGAGGCTCTGAATAAATGTTTCTCTATTGATTGCCTTGTCCATCTGTTAATAGCATTGTCTTGGAAAATATCTAGGAAGAGTCTACTCACTCTTTTCCACTCAACCATCCCTTTGTTGCAGTATTTTTGTTCTTTTTTCTTAGACACATATTCTTTTTTAGTTTTCTTTTTATTATTATATTTTTTAAAAATTACAAATAAAAGCAATCTTGAATATTTCTTTTCTCACTTTTTAATAGATATTTTTATTGATAATATATTGCAGCTCATTCACATTTTTTTTCCCCAAGGATGCCCATACTGTCGAGCCAGATGGGATAACTAGTTCCAAGGCTGTTCACATCAAATGGATGAGTTCAGAGTCAGAAGCCTTCTGGTGAGATGGATGATTTACCATGCGGCTGAATCCCAAGTCCTCCAGGTCTTTTCATTTGTCCTGATGCTGTGCCTCCAGGTCCTGGGCATCGTCCCTTGACGTCCCTGTGTACCCTTAAGAACGCCTAGCCTTTAACATGGCTCTACAGGTAAGTGTTTAGGATTTATTGGCCCCACTATCTGGCTTGCAAATGATCTCTTTCATATATACTATCTCTCTCAAAATAAACAGGAGGACCTGAACTCAAATTCTGTCTTTAGTACTTATCATCTATATAAATAACTACAGCACTAAACAAGTTACTCAACCTATCCTGCCTCACCAAAGTTATAGAGTTGGATTTCATGGGCTCTAATTTCCTTTATGATTCTAAATCTATGACCTTTTGATCTTTAATTTTAGGTTCTCCTCCACTCCTGGAACACACACACGCACACACACACACACACACACACACACACACACACACACACAAAACTGAATTTACTTTGAGATCCATTCCATCTTCTTGCATCTCTAGATCTCACCTCTCTGTCTCAGTTTACTTAGTAAAATTTCTTTAATCTTTCCAATGAGAGGCGCCCATGCATCACGCTCTGATGGAATGATATCTATGCTTTCATTGCTTCTTACTTCTGTCTCACCATTGATTTGTCATTTTAAAGTTAAATAAGAACTATGGATGGTGGCCAGGATATTAAGGGATGGTTTCCTTCTTTCTAACTTTCGATTTATGTGTCTGTTTATTTACTGATAAGTTTAAGTGGTCCCTATTGCATTTCACACATAATCCGGCAAATCCTCAGGATTTATTTTCACAATTGATTAGAAAAGTCAATGCTGTACACGAAGGATTAGAAAAAGAAATATCTGGAATCTACTTAGGCTTCTGTTATCTCACGGGCCGTCATGATGCCTCCAAAACTTACATTGAAACCAGTTCTTAAGATGTGTTGGAGAATCCTTCAGTTTCCATTTCATATTCATGATTATGAATATTATTCTGAACCCATTTTGGTAGCTTTGAAAAATAAAGAGAACTGGGGGCAGGGGCAGCTAGGTAGCTCAGTGAATTGAGAGCCAGGCATGGAGATGGAAGGTCCTGAGTTCAAATCTGGTTTCAGATACTTCCTAGCTGTGTAACCTTGGGTAAGTCCCTTAACCCCCACTGCCTAACCCTTACCACTTTTTGCTTTTGAACCAATATGCAGTATTGATTCTAAGGTAGAAGTAAGGGCTCTTAAAAATAAATAAATAAAAAGCACAGAATGAATGAATTGGTACTAGAACAATATTCACAATGACTACAATAATGTAAATGGAAAAAAAAAGAAGCAAAAAGGTGAACCATTGGAATGTTCCTGGCCCCAGGGAAGAGATAATGTATTCAGCTGAGAATTGGAGAACTCTTGGTACAGAGTAACATACACTATCAAATACATTCACTGTTTTGGATGGTTTTGATTAAATATTTTTCTCTCATAAGGGAGGGCTCAGTAAACTAGAGGGAAGTTGGTGACGATATAGCTGGACATGGCTGTTCTTTATATTTAAACTTCAATATAACTTTTGAAAAAAATAATTATAAATTTGTCCAGAGACAGGGATCAAAGCCCTTGAGAATTATCTCAGTCAGCCGATAAACATTTATGAAATGCCTCTTTTGTGCCAGGAACTGTTAGCACTTGGGGATATAAAAAGAGGAAAAAAAAACAACTTTGCCCTCAAGGAGCTCAGGATTTCACAATCTAATTGTGTGATTTTATGATGAAGAAGAGACATTCCCTTCTATTAAATTGTCTTGTCTCAGAAATGTTAAAGTCCAGCCCCCATTATTTTCTTCACTAAATAGTCTTGAAGAGAAAGATAAGTGACTATTCTGCCCATACTTTTTTTTTTAAACCCCTGTACTTCGGTGTATTGTCTCATAGGTGGAAGATTGGTAAGGGTGAGCAATGGGGGTCAAGTGACTTGCCCAGGGTCACACAGCTGGGAAGTGTCTGAGGCTCTGCCCATACTTTTTGACCCAACAATCCTACTACCATCCCCAGAAGATTCAAAGACACGAACAAAGACCTTTTAAGGTACCAAAGTATACATAGAAGCTTTTCCTAATATCAAAGACCTAGAGACAAATTGGTACCCATAATTTGATGAATGGATAAAAAGGTGGTATATGACTATAGTGGAATATTATTATGGGTTAAGGAAGAAAAAATTCCAAAGAATTCAGGGAAATGTAGAGAAGTTTCTATGAATGATCAGAGTAAAAGCAGCACAACCTAAGGAACGTATGTCATGATTACTATAATAATGGAAATAAGAGTAATACTAGAAGAAAGTTGAACTGAAATGGAAAGACCAATCACAATCCCAGAGGAGAGATGATGAAATAGCTCTTTCCACAAACTACTGAGGCAGAGAGTCTTAGGGTAGAATATTAGATGTTTTGTGAGATATGGTGTCTAATTGGAATGCTTTTAATAAATTGTCTTCCCTAGTTATGAAAGGTTCCAAATGGAGACTTAGGGAGCCTTTCTAGGAATGCAAAGATAAAGGGGATAAAGTGCCAGGCTTGGAGTCAGAAAGACCTAGGTTCAGATCCTGATTAAGACACTTAGCATCTGAGCCTTAGTGTCTACATTCATAAAATAAAGGGTTTGAACCCGATGGCTTCTGAGGTCCCTTCCAGATAGAAATCTATGATCCTCTGACTGTTATAAAAACAAAAGGTGTCAATAAAATGTACTATAGCTATCTGGGCAGGTAGGTAGTAGAGGATAGAGCAACAGGCCTGGAGTCAGGAACTCTCATCTTCTTGAATTTAGATCTGGTCTCTGATATGTATTAACTGTGTGACTCTGAACAAGTCACCTTACCCTGTTTGCCTCAGTTCGCTCATCTGTCAGATGAGCTAGAGAAGGAAATGGCTTCCACTTCAGTATCTTTGCCATGAAAACCCCAAACCCTTTTTGCCTCAGCTCCCTTGTCTATCAAAGGAGTTGGAGAATGAAATGGCAAAGCCATCCAGTGTCTTTGCAAAGAAAACCCCAAATGAGGTCATAAAAAATTGGACATGACTTAAAAATGAGCAAACAATAATAACAAACGTAAACCTACCCTGTAATATCTGGAGACTTGGAGCTTGAGCCAAAGGAGGCTCTGAGAAGTTTGTGATTTTATGATAATGAGATGAGAGAGATTTGCATCTCTTTCCCTTCCCTTTGTAGTCTTTTTTCAGAAATATTAACATATTCTTTCTCATTTTTTTGCATAGCACAGCAGCTGTGAAGGGTATGCTGAGCTATTCCAAAAGAAGAGGATATCAAGTAGTTGATCCCTTCTTCAAGAGTACATGGGTTCCCTGGAATCATTTTAAAGGTGATCTATGTAAGAGGCCCTAATAAACCCTTGCAAAACTGGGAATTGCTTCCCAACGAAAACCTTACCAAAAATTAGGCTCAGGTAGAGGCAGGACAATTTAGAGATGGCCAAAACTTTGAGGTTAAACCCATGTTTGTGGGGCAAGTGACTGGGGCATTTGACAACTTCTTGGAGCCACAGGTGAGAGCTGAGTGGTAGGTGGACACCAGAGTTGGAAAGCAGCCCTGAAAAGTACTCAGTAAACTCTCACCTCAGAGGTGCTAGTCCTCCATGAACACTTCATGGCAGCTATGTAGTGTATAAAATAGAGCACAGGGTCTGGAGTCAAGAAGAACTGAGTTCAAATTCAGCCTCAGATACTATCTGTGTGACCCTGTCCATGTCATTTAGCCCTATTTGCCTCAGTTTCCTCATCTGTAAAATGAGCTGGAGAAGGAAAAGGCAAACTCTTCAGTATCTCTGCCAAGAGAACCCTGAATGGGATCCCAAAGAGTCAGACATTATTACTGAATTTACTAAACAAAAATTGGGCTCAGGTACCACCTCTGTAAATGTTGGCTGTGTGCCCTTGGCTGGTCACAGCTGAGATGCTTGGCTCCCTCGTGTCTCCTTTCCTGACTGATGTGTCTCTGGTTGGGGATCACTATTTCATGAGGGATCCAACCATGATTATGATCACTTCTCCTTGAGCTCTCTGGAATGTTCCAACTCAACAGCAACTTTCCTTCTAAACAGATATTCTGTCCCTCTTCCAGCTCCTCTAAAAGTTTTGTTTCTTCTATTAGAATGTAATCTCATTAAGAGTGGGGACCATCATCTCATTTGTTTGTTTTATTTTGTTGCATTTGTATCCACAGCGCTCTCTCTCTCTCTCTCAATCTCTCTCTCTCTCTCTCTCTCTCTCTCTCTCTCTCTTCCCTAATCCTTACCAGTAAAGAGAGTGTCCTTGCTGGGAGTTCCTCATGCCAATAAAATCATAGATGTGCATCCAAAATATACAAAAAAACACTGTGAAATTCATATGAAACACTGTAGAGTTGTCTGCCAACCTTCAAAAGCCAAATAAATTCCCACTTTTATTAATGTTAGGCAACTTGATTTTATCTCTGTATATCACAGATTCCTAGTCCTAGAACTGGAAGGGATTTTGGAGGCCATATAGTCAAATTAAATTAAATATAAAGAAGTTGAAGTCTACGTGCTTTTGTGACTTACCCAAGGTCACTCAGCCAACAAATGGCAGAGTTGGGATTTGAACCAAGGACTTCTGACTAATAATATTAATAACACATTAAGTGTTTACTGTATACTACATACAATACTAAACATTTTAGAAATATTATCTCATTTGACCCTAACAACAACATGGGGAGCCAGTTGCTATTATTATCCCCATCTTACAGATAAGGAAAATGAAGCAACACCATTTAAGTGACTTGTCCAGCATCACACAGTCAGTAAGTAGATGGGACTTGTATCCAGGTCTTCCTGACTCTCAGCCCAGGACCTAGTACTGAGTTGATAAAAAGTAGTTGAAGGAACAAAAGACTGTTGTCTAGACCCTTCAGGTTTTATCTTGCCATGGGTGCTAGTGAGCAGGCTGTGAAAGCCTGGGCAAGTTCCCTGAGCTCTCTTATCTTATCTATTCTTATATTATCTAAATCTTATTAAAAATTATTATAAATTATTATCTAAATCTTATTAAATCTTATTATAAATTATTATAGAAATCTTATCTAAAATGGAGATGATATGCTTGACCACATGGGTTGATGGGGATATGATTGGGGATGCAGACACTAAATGATTGCCCTAGAGCAAATATCAATAATATGGAAATAGGTCTTGATCAATGACACATGTAAAACCCAGTGGAATTGTGGGTTGGCTACGGGAAGAGGGTAGGAGGAGGAGGGGAGGGAAAGAACATGAATCATGGAACTATGAGAAAATTTTTCATAATCAATCAATAAAATAAAAAGAAATTAAAAATAAAATAATATAAAACAATAATGGTGACGATAATTACTGGCCTCCATATCTTACAGGATTGCTTTTAAAATCTGATGAAAGGTAGTCTTGAAAGCATCTGGAGCCAGAAAGTGTCATGCAGACATAAGACACCTCACACATAGTAGGCACTTAACAAAAGAATGCAATTCACAAACCCATCGATTTAGGGCTAGACGGGACTTTAGAAATCATTTGGCCCAACGTCCTCTCTTAACAGATGGGGAAAGTGAGGTCTGGGGCCGAGCCAGAATTCGCCCAGGTCCTCTGCCCAACTCCAGATCTCGCCCGTGGCTACTAGAGCACTCTCTTGAAGTCTCCAGGATGACTGGAAATGGATTCTTATTGTTATTATTATTATTCATGCCATGCTATTATAGTTATGGCTAATTGATACCACAGAACATGGCTGAGGCTGGGTTCTGGGTCATTCATCCAGGAACTTAATAGCAGGCCAGACCAGGTTATTACCAGCAATTCTGCTCACTCTCAAGTCCCCCTGGTCATTTTCCGTGGGCTCGGGGCCGTTTCCTTCTGCTCCTAAGCTGGGTTATTGGCCTATAGTGCCCAGGTAAGCAGCAGTCATGCCTTACCCCAGAGGCCACTGATAGTCAGTAGAGGGTGAAATGAATTTAAGATACAGATTGCCAAGCACTCCAGGTTCCTTCGGGACCAAGAATGCTCAGCCCTGGGCAATAAACCTAAGTTATGGTCACTATTAGGTCTGCATCAGAGGCCTGTGTGCAGGTCTGGGATATTTGTGCACTAGATGGTCAATTCTGTACAGAAATGTTTCCAGGTACTTATGATAGATGGAGCTGACCTAAAGAGAGAAATATCCCAGCTCAGCAAAAGGCCCCGAAAACATGTGAAAAATGCAGTCATTGGAGCCTTGGAATGTTCCAGCCAAGCTCAGCTGGCTGCCTTTATCCTTAGCAACACAAAATGGTCCTTGGTTTGGCATTGGTTTGAAAGCACAGAGATAAAGATTCTGTACCAGGTGAGACAGTACAGAATCCTGGAAAGAGTCCAGGATTGGGAGCCAGGAAGGCTTGGACTATTGCATCATAGATTAGGAATCCGAAGGGACTTTAGAAATCATCTAGTCCAAAGCCTTCAATTTTTTGAAAAGGAAACTGAGTTCTGGAACATTCATAAGATTCCATATTTAGAGCTGGAAGGAATTTTCAGTCTATTCAGTCCAAATCCCTTATTTACAGATGGAAATGACACCCAGACATGTTAAATAATTTGCCCAAAGTCTCACAGATAGTGAATAGCAGAGCTAGTATTCGATTATGGGTCCTCTGATCCAGAAACTCTTTCCTTTATGCTAGGATGGAATTGAGTCAATGTGGGACATAGGGTAAGTCATTTGGCTCAGCCTCATTAAAATGAGAAGGTTGGGTGATAATCAATGAAGTCCCTTCCCAGCCTTATTGATTTGTATATATATGAATCTATGTATCATTATAGTGTATTGGTATGAATTGAAAAATCAAGGGGTTGTAAAAATAGTTAATCAATAATATTTATTAAGAGCCTACTATGTGCTACACACCTAGCAAAGTGTTGGGGATACAAAAAAAGACAGAAGACAGTCCCTTCCCTCAAGGAGCTTACATTCTAATGAGGTAGATGACACACAAATATAAATGAAGCAAGTTATTTATTTATTTGTTTGTTTTTTAGAAAATTTTTCCATGGTTACATGATTCATGTTCTTTTCCTCCCTCCCCCACTCACCCCCCATAGCCAACACATATTTCCACTGGGTTTTACATGTGTCATTGATCAAGACCTATTTCCATATTAATGATAGTTGCACTAGGGTTGTCATTTAGAGTCTACATCCCCAAACATATCCCCATGGAACCATGTGATCAAGCAGTTGTTTTTCTTCCATGTTTCTGCTCCCACGGTTCTTTCTCTGGATGTAGATAGCCTTCTTTCTTATAAGTTCCTCCGGATTGCCCTGGGTCGTTGCATAGCTGCTAGTAGAGAAGTCCATTACATTCGATTGTGCCACAGTATATCTGTCTCTGTGTATAATAATGTTCTCCTGGTTCTCTTCCTTTCACTCTGCATCACTTTCTGGAGGTCATTCCAGTTCACATGGAATTCCTCCAGTTCTTTATTCCTTTGAGCACAATAATATTCCATCACCAACAGATACCACAATTTGTTCAGCCATTCCCCAATCAATGGACACCCCTTCATTTCCAAATTTTTTGCCACCACAAAGAGCATGGCTTTTTTCCTTATTATCTCTTTGGGGGTACAAACCCAGCAGTGGATCAAAGAGCAGACAAAATACATACATTTATAATAATTTTTAAAAATTTAATGACAATAGCATGAAGTTTACACAGTCTAGAATTTTATCTACTGAATCAAAACTGCTTTTTATTAGTAATGAGGTCATCGCTAGGCACCCTGGTATTTGTTGTGGTAGGGAAAGGATTGTGTAGCAAACACTCAACAAGATGCTACCTATAAGTAAAAAAAAAATGAAATAATCCCTTTCTTGACAGGCGCTCACATTTTAAAGGGAGGGCAGCAACATAAGGATGTATAAAAATATGGGACATAAATGTGAATGTAAAGGGAATAAATACAAATCTATACAAAGAAGAGAAATCCAAGGTAATTTGGGAAGATAAGCACCAGAGGTTGGCAGACTCGAGAAAAGCTGCATGTTGAAGAGGGGGCTTGAGAGGCATCTTAAAGAAAGAAAGAGAATTTGGGAAGTCTAAACAAGGAGGTGGCACATTCCAGGTTTGGGGAAATATCTTTAAACAGTTCTAAAGTCTGTGTAAATGGAATTAGCTCCCCCTCATTCATTCTTTAGACTTTAGGCACCAGGAATAATGTCACCCCACCCAACTTAGAATTTAAAGGGGAGGGGGAGGTCTGTGACCCACAAGTGATAGTAAGTGACAAATCAAAAACAAGCGATTGCCCCCTAGGCAGTCCAAAATCAAGGCTGCCATTTGTCCACTTGAAATTGGAGGTGGATGCAGGAAGTGACAAAAGCTGCTATCTTTTAAATATGATGATAACTTCCTGTGGGGAGCTTTTGGGGGTTTGAACTTGGTGTTGAAGGATCTCAGGTGAGACCTCAGGCTGCTTCCCCTTGAATTGTCACGTGGGTAAGTCAGGCTGACTCTCTCTCTCTTCCCTTGGCCTTTCTGGAGGCTCCAGCCTCAGGGAGGCCTCTCTTATTGGAGGAGGCCTTGTGGCTAGAGCCTTGTTTAACTCACCTCTGTGACCCTCTGCTGGGGCCTCTGAAACCTCCCTAGTCCGGGCCTCTGGTCTGGGCTAGAGTTTCTCTCTCTCAATTTCCCTACCTTCAACCTTTCTATGTGTAAATAAACCACCACAAAAGTCATCCTGACTTGATAATCTTTTATTTTTAAATCAAGTTAATCGATTTCTGGCGACCAAACCTTAAATATCCAACCATAATAATTCCCATTTTTACCCCCTACATGTCCAAGGGGGGAGATGGTAACATCATGTGTGAAGGACAGAACAAAGGCCAGTTTGATTAGGTTGCATTGTATAGGACAGAGAGTAAATCCTGTTAAATCTACTTATGTGGGGCTTTATGAGCTAAACAGGAGGTAAAGAGGAGTAAGGTGGCATAATGGATAGAGCAACAGGCCTAGAGTTGGAAGGACCTGGGTTCAAATATGGCCTCAAATACCTTCTAGCTCCATGATGCTGGACATGCCACTTTACCCTATTTGCCCAACTCTGGCCCTTTTGTCTTACAGTTGTTACTAAGATAGAAAGTGAGATTTTTTTTAAAGAGTTGATCAGAGGATTTTGCACTTTCTCCTAGAGACAAGAGGGAGCCATTGGAATGAATCGAGTAGAAGGGTAACATGATCAGATTAAAGAGAAATCATTTTGGCAGCTCTTTAGAGAACTAAGTGATGTGTGGAAAGATTTGAGGCTGGGAGACCAAATGGGAGGCTGTTGCAATAATCTATTCTAGGCAAAAAATGTTGAGGTCTGAACAAAGATGGCAGCTGTGTGAGCGAAGAGAAGGGTTTAGATGAAAGAAATGTTTATGATGGTAAAAACACCAAGAAATGGCGCCTGATTGGCTATGTGGGGAGAGGGAGAATGAAGAGGATGAGGGATGGGACAGCTGAGTGGCTCAGTGGATTGAGAACCAGGCCTAGAAACAAGAGGCCCTTTCAAATCTGACCTCAGGCACTTCCTAGCTGGGTGACCCTGGTCAAGTCACTTGACCTTCATTGCCTAGCCCTTACCTCTCTTCTGTCTTGGGACCTATACACAGAATTGATTCTAAGATTGAAGGTAAGGGTTCAAAAAAAAGGTGTATAAGCCAATGCTGAGGTCATGAAGGACATATTTTTAACATAAAGAGGGAGATTTAGAAGAGGGGAAGGGTTAGAGGGAAAGATAATGGGTTTACTCTTAGACATGTTGAATTTAAGATGTTTTCAGGACATCTAGTTTGAAATGTCCAATCACAATTGGCAATATGAAACTAAAACTGTGTGGAGACCCTAGATGTGTAAATCTAAGAGTAATTGGCTTAGAAATCAGTGAGAATAGTTGAGATGACTAAGGCAGAGAGGAGAAGGAAGCATAGACTAGAACTTTGAGGAACACTCGTAATTTAGAGATATAATTTGGGCGATGAATCAACAGTGGAGACAAGAAGGAGTCATTGGATAGAGAGGAAAGAGTCCAGAAGACAATTATATCACAAAAAATCTAGAGAGGAGAGTAGCCAGGAGGAGAGGGCAGTCAATAGTGTCAAGTGCAACAGAGAAGTTGAGAAGGATAAGCAATGATAAAAGGCCATCTCTCAGCTTTGGCAATTCAGAGATCACTGGTAACTTTGAACAGTGCAACTTCAGTTAAGTGAGAAGGTCAGAAGGCAAACTGCAAAGGGTTGAAAAGGGAGTGGAAGAAGAAGTAGATGGATCAAATTGAGACAATAGAAGACATCATAAGGGGCCTGGTAGAAAAGAGATGACAGAAGTGCAGCGGGACAAGTGGAAATAATCAGTTATTTCAAAATATTCCCCATCCAATAAAAAAGTTGAATTATAAAAGCTTTTATAAGGTTGTGACTATATGTATAAAACTGGCTGGGGAATAGATTGGTGAACTTTGAGGTTTTAGGAAGTTCCTTCTATGGACTATATGCTGGGTCCTAGAATGCTGATTTCAATCGACCAACCAGTTTTTGTTGTTTTTTAAACAACAACAACAACTACTACATTCCACGTGCTTGTTCAAAAATAGGCAATTTGTTGAATTTAAACTCTGCTCCTTTCCCCAAAAGGGCAACTAGGTTGGCATAGTGGATAGAGTGTGAGACCTGGAGTCAGGAAGACTCATTTTAGGAGTTTAAATAGCTTATATGACCTCAAAAGTCACTTATTCCTTTTTGCCTCAGTTTCTTCTTCTGTGAAGTGAACCAGAGAAAGAAGTGACAAACTATATCTTTGCCAAGAAAACTCCAAATGGGGTCACAGAAAGTTAGATAAAACTTAATAGTCCTTCTCCAACTTGTGTGAATGTGTGTGTATGTATGATATACGCATGCATAAGATGTTATAGGTTTAGAGGTAGATGGGATCTCATATGAACCCCCTCATTTTTAATTTGAGGGCACTGAGGCCAGGGGAAATTTAGTTACTTGTCCAAAGTAGTAAGTATAAAGAAAATCAGAGGATTTTGATTATAGTTTCCCCAAGTCCAGAGCACACATGTAGATACACACACACACACACACACACACACACACACACACAGTTTTTCCTATTTTCCTTTAATATGTTTAAAGGGTGAAAGTTAAATATGAATTTTATACATACATACATCTCTATGCTTTCATGTCTCTGTGTACAGGTAACCAAAAAATTTAAATAGAGTGGATTTGTTCTTTTGAAAGCAAGGAGATACTCATTAGTAGCTCAGAGTTCCAGGTCCAGTCACGCCACTTTCCCAAGATGCTAAGTTAGTGAGTGATTAGATTAACTTTTGCCCTGAATCCATCTGTCCCTCTAGTGGTTAGTAGCCCTGGATTCAGAACCCAAGATTTCAGGTCTTTAATGGGTCAGTCAATATTTAAAGAGAACCTCCTATGTGGAAAGTTTATAATTCTTGTCTTCAAGAAACTTATAGTCTCCTTAGGGAGAAAAGATATAATAAAATGAATAAATAGAAGATGAGTTATCACAAAGTCGTACATGATAGATTAAACTAAGGAATATTGAGAGAGTGACTCTTTCAGACAGTACATGGTAGAGCAAAAAGCACTGAATTTGAATTCTGAGGACTTGGATTCAATTCTGATCTGCTATTTACTAGTTGTGGATGCTTGGTTCAACATTTCATACTTATGTGCCTCAGTTTCTTGCTCTGTAAATATGAGGGGGTCGGATTTAAAGATTGCTGATTTTCCTCAATTGCTAAGTGAATGGAATAGAGAGTTAATTGCTCTAAGTTCTGAAAAGGAGATCAGCATTGGGATACTCCACATTGGAATGTTGGGGTGTTGGGGTTCTCTAGGAAATCTTCAGAAAGGATGGCCAAAAGTTGTATAGGCAATGGGGGAGAGGGAGGTGAAAGGGGAGATGGGAAGGACAATTGTGTGGGCAAAGAGCACTTAGACAAAATGTGAAGTATGCTTAGATGAAAATTAGTAAACAGCATATTATGACTCGAGTTGGTTGGTTGGTTGTTCTTTGTGCACAAAGAGGACCAACATGGTATCACGAGATGATGTCTTGATTTGAACGTGAAATGGATTTAAGTGAGGCAGAGTTGCATGAAGTCATCAGCTTCATTCCCTCTTCTGGAGTTATCCAACTCTGGAACCGAGACAAGAGCCAGAATGACTAGCGATGGCTCAGGAGGCAATGAACCCCCTTAGTGTCTTTTATGCCTGACAAAACTCTAAGAACTCCACAGCACCTGCTTCAGCAACCTTCATGGTCACTGGAACAAATTACTGTCATCCACCCGTTCCACCAGATGGAGTCTTCCCGTGCCTGGGGTAGACATCTCCCAGCTCACCGAGGGGTTTGAGGTTTGTTAGTTACTTTTAACCTAGTTTAGTCTGTCTGTTAAGAAGGTTTATCGGGATGTGGCTGCTGTGCATGCTATAATTTCTTGGGGCCAGAGGAGAGAGTGGGGTGGTGGGTGGACACCGAAGGAGGATAGGCAGCCCTGAAAAGGGCTTAGCAAGCCCTCACATCAGAGGTTCTAGTCCTCTCTGAACACCTGGGACATCCCATGTCTGGAGTAGAGGGTTTTAAGAAGTGTGAAATAAGCCTAAGAAAGTAGATGGAGGCAACATTAGAGAAGACTATGAATGCCAGGTTAAAAAAAATGTGACTCATTACTCTGCAGGCTGAGGGGCATTATTGAGGGCTTCTAAACAGGGGAGTCATACAAGGAAATCAGCATTTTAAGAAGATTAATCTGACTATAGCAGATAAGGTTAACTAGAGAAGCTCATAGGACCACAGGCTAAAGTGTCTGAGACTGAATGGGAACTCGCTCAGATCTTCTGGACTCCAAGTCCATTATATCATCTATGAAGAAACTGAAGTCTTTAGAGGGAAAATCATTGTTGTTCATTCATTTTAGTTACATCTGAGTCTTTGTGATCCCAATTGGGGATTTCTTGTGGTTTGCATTTTCCTTTTTCAGTTCATTTTACAGTTGAGAAAACTGAGGCAAAGAGGGTTAGGTGACTCGCTCAGGGTCACACAGATAGGAAGTGTCTAAGGATTTGAACTCAGAAAGAGGAGTCTTCCTGTCTCCAGACCTGGTGCTCCATCCACTGTGCCACCTTGCCGCCTCTTGTAGAGGGAAAATACCAAATGGTAAATAGCAAAAATGAAATTTATATCCAGGTCATCCGATTACAAATCCATTGTTCATTTCACTGTTCCACCCACATAGAGACTAAGTTAGGATCACCAGAACTTAGATCCAGAGTCAGAAGATACTTTGAACGATGTGTTCCCAACCTCTCGTTTTAATTTATTTTTTCATTTAACAAGCCTCTATTGTCTTTTCCTTCCCTGCCATCCTCCACTGGGATTAAAGAGAAAAAAAACAACAACAAACAAACCCTCATAATGACTATGTAGAGACACACAAGATAAATCTCCCTGTTGACCATTTCCAAAATTGTGTGTCTCATTCTGCATCTTGAGTCCTTCATCTCTCTCTCAGGAGCTGGGGAGATGCTGATTTCCCCCTAGTTCTTGGGAATGCCAGTTGAACGTTGCATCCCTTAGAATGGAGTCTTTCAGAGTTGTTTGCTTTACAAAGTGATTATTCTTGCATTAATTGTTTTCCGGACTCATTCTACAGTGGAGGAACCTGGAATCTTGGTTCATAGATAAGAGCCAGAGAGCTAGAAGGGACTTCAAGAAGGCATTTAAGTCTAACCTTCATTTTACAAAGCGGGGAACTGAGGCCCACATCTCTTTGGAGATTTTTCCCAAGGTCACACAGGTAGTGAGTGAGAGAGGCAGAATTTGAACCCAATGCTCTTTCCATTGTATTATGTTTGGTTAGACATTCTTCCTCTATAAAATATTATATTTTAATTATATATTAATTACAAAATTTCTGTTTTACAAATTATTCTTATAATAATGAGAGTAGTAGTATGCTGCATACACACACTCACACACACACATGAACTCACACACCTGCATCCACACAAATGCACATACAAACACATCCATACTTACAAGTACACACATTCACATACAAAATCAATGCACACATATTTACATGCTCCTCCATGCATGCACACACACAAATACACAGAAATATCCATGATGGCTCTTCTTCATCCCTGTTTTCAAACCCCTTAGACTTGTGCTCAGTGACTCATTAGCCTTTGATTACCATTAATTGGGCTCCAGGGCTGTTTGTGGCTTAGCTACTAGAACTGATGCTTCATTCATGGAGGAACAACGTTCACCTCTTGTCACCCCAGTCCACTCCGCACGGCACCTCATCCCCTATGTTGGGCCACCCCATTCATTAATCCTGTCTCCTGAAAAGTCTTTTAATTATATTATGTTCAGAATCGATGGAGCATAATTAAAATATGTAAATCTATTATGTTATTTAATGAGCACATTGAGACCTCCACATTTTAAATTAGATATCAAATTGATGAGGACCTATTGCTATTGATCATTTGTGTTAATAAACCATCCTCAATTTGGATTCAGAAGGCTCCCTTCATCCCTTCCCGCTGCCCCCAGCACGGGGGAGGGATATTTCCTTCATCAATTTACAAACACATTTGATCTATACAGAGCAGCAAATCCTAGCCTGTGACGTTTTGTCATGCCTCTTCCACTTTACTAGTTATGTGACCCTGGGCAGGTTATATCATCTCTTTTAGCCTCAATTTCTTCATCTGTAAAAAGGGATAATAATAGTACCTTCCTCTCCAGGTTGAGATGAGGTACCATGAGAAATATTTTGCAAAACTTACAATGCTATATAAATGCTGGCTTTTCTACGACTCTCATTATTATTATTGTAAAAGAATAATTTGATAATTAATATATAACATTATATATATTATAACTAAATATAATATTTATCATCTAAATTATTTTTTAGCAAAACATTAATTTTTCTCCCTCCTCCTTCCCCATGCTCCCTTTTTTCATCTCTCTTTCTCTCCTCTCTCTTTTTCTTTCTCTTCTTCTCTTCCTTTCTATCTCCCACAATTCCTCCTTTGATGATCTCATTTCCTTTCTTATCTCCAGTTTTCACCTCTACACAGATTTCCAAACTTTGCTATTCCCCTCACCACAAACCATGTCTTTCTCTCCGGCTCTATTACCTATACCAACTGCCTGTTGGACCTCCCTTCCAGAAATTCTCTCTGGTGTCTCACATTCACCCACCAAAAACTGAACTCATCATCCTTCTTTCTTCATAATCTACTGCTCTTGTTAGTTTCCTAGCTTGAAAAATTCTATCAATGGTAAGACCATCTGCCCAGCCATAAAGCCCCCAAACTTGGGAGTTATTTGTGACTCTTCTTTCTTTTTTCCATACCCCTTCTATTCAATTAGTTTCCCAGATATGATGACTCTCCCTGGAATCTGTCCCCTCCTTTCCACTCCTACTATCACCACAGTGGTTCAGACCCTCATCCCAGACTGTTCTAATAAGCTTTTAAACGATTCTTCTGTCTCCGGTCTCTTGTCTCTCTAATAAGTCTTGCCAAAGTAATCTTCCTAATGTACAGGACTGATTGCATCGCTCCCCTGCTCAAATAAGCACAGTGACTTCACTTGGACTACAAAACTATACATAGATCCAGAATCACAGGATCTTAAAATACGAAAAACATCAACATGTCCAACTCACATCTGAACAGGATGTGTTCATCCTGTTTATGACATACCTTATAAATGAGCATTAATGCTCTCCTTCAAGATCTCCATTGAAGGGGATTCCAGTACCATTAGGCAGCTAAGTAAAATGGGGGATAGAGTACTAGACTTAGAATGTGCAAGAGATGGGTTCAAATCCTTCCTCAGTCACGTAGTAGCTATGTGTCCAAGGGATGTAATTTAACCACTTTTGTCCTCAGTTCCCTCATCTGTAAAATGAGGTCATTGGTTTTGTAGGTTCCTTCTTGCTCTAAATCAATGATCCTATTAATTTCTCACTTTAGAGTAATTCTAATTATTAAGAAGAAAGTTTCATGCTTATAGCTAGCTCAAAAGGTTTCTCCTTCAACTTCAATCCACTTTTATTACAGCCTTCTGGGACCAGAGAAAGTCTAAACCTTCTTCAATTTGATAACCCTTCAGATGCTTGCTGATGGAGGCTGTGCCCTTTCCCCACAAGTCTTCTCTTCTTCAGAAATTTTCTTTAGAAACATTACCAGTTCCTTCGACATGATATGAAAACATTTCCAGTGCTCTCAATCTGATTGTCCTTTGATTCCATTCCCACTTGTAAATGCCTTCCCATATTTCCTCACCTTCTGCAACCAGGGCCCTAAATATAGGATGATCAGGACAAAAGATACTCAAGTTATTACCTCCACCATTCTGAACACTGTGCCTTAATTAATGTTTCAGAGCGCTATATTAACTTTTGGACTTCTGTGTCATAATGTTGACATATATTGAGCTTGCAGCCCATTCACATCCTTTCTGTAGCCCCTGCCTCCTGCCATCTCTTTTACAAGAATAGTTTTCTAGCAATGCTTCCAACATCCGGCGTTGTAAAGTTATTTGTTGAACCCTAATGTAGGACTTTGCATTTATCTCTACTGATTATTATCTTATTAGATCTGTCTCATCTTTTTAGCCTTTTGGTGCCTTTTTGAACCCTGACTCTATATTCCACCCTATTACCTCTGCCTCCCAGCTTCAGAATATTCACATTCCCAAGCCTTTCAAAACTTTCCACAATACAATCTTGATCTGTCTTTCCACTCTTATCTTACATGGCTCTTCCTTCATTTTGCACTGCTCTCGTGAATATGTTGCCCTCCTTCCCCTTAAAAATAACCATCCACAATTCCAACCTCTCCAACTATCCAAATCCTCTCTTCCTTCAAGGTCCAGCTCAGGTATGTTCCTAGATAAAGACATCCCGTCCCCTACTCATCAATTAGCTTTTGTAAAGGGATAAATTACAATGAAGGTATATTTTCCCCACTACTTTAAGGACACATTCTCTTCTATGCCATTTTGATCTCTTGAGCTCCATTCTTAGTGAAATTTCTACAAAACATCAGTTCCACTAAGTTCATGTCTAGTTGTGTCTTGACTGTTGAATTAGTACTTGCCTCATTGGGTTGTGAAGATCACTCTCTGGTCCTCAACATATCAATGCTGAACTTCCTGAAAAAAAACCTAGGTGCTAAGACTCATTAAGAATGCTTCTCTCGGGGGCAGCTGGGTAGCTCAGTGGATTGAAAGTCAGGCCTAGAGACGGGAGGTCCTAGGTTCAAATCCGGCCTCCGACACTTCCCAGCTGAGTGACCCTGGGCAAGTCACTTGACCCCCATTGCCCACCCTTACCACTCTTCCACCAAGGAGCCAATACACAGAAGTTAAGGGTTTAAAAAAAATAAAAAATAAATAAAAAAGAATGCTTCTCTCCAAGGGTCCAAGGTCTCTCTTCTTACAGTACTGCTACTTTAGACTCAGTCATTGAAGGAATCCAGATGATCCTCTAGTGGTCAGCCAAAGAGAAAATGGATAAAGGGACTAGGCTAAGATTGACCTAGGCTTTTTGGAAGATATTCTCAAATTTAGTTATGCAACTAATCTAAAAAAAAGCTCCTACTAACCAAATGGTTAGTATATCAAAAGCAATTATAGAATGGCTCCACATATTCCATAGTCTCTCTTCCAAGGCAAGTTCTTATGACTTAGGGAGAGACCATCTGAGGGGTTCCATGTTGGCTTCTAGACTCTTATTGCACTTATATTTACCAAATAGAAACAAAATCATTTGGGGAAGGGGTGAGGAAAATCCTGGCACCTGAAGAAATGCTTAGTCCTCTCCCTAAGCTGTCCCTTGAAGGAAACGAAGGTTTCCTTGAGGCTGAAGTTAGAAGAAAGAAAACTCCAGGCATGGTCCAGTACAGAGGTTCAGAGCCTGGAGATGGAATGTCATATACCAGGAAGAGCAGTCAGAGCAGTTTGCTGGAACATATAATCTATCAAGGAAATCATGTGAAATCAGACTTTGAAGAGAGGCTAGAGCCTGACCATGAAGGACTTTACAATGCTGAGTTGAGGGAGGGAAGTACCAAGAGCTGAATTCATCTTTAGAGTCCTCTGTTCCAGACATAGCACTCTGCATGTGTGAGCTGCTTAATGAATATTAATTGAGTTGCATTTCACCATAATATAGGCAGAATAGATATTATTATCCATATTTTATAGATGAGAAACTGGATCTTAGAGAGGGGTCCCTATTCTGTGCGCTCGCTCGCTCTCTCTCTCTCTCTCTCTCTCTCTCTCTCTCTCTCTCTCTCTCTCTCTCTCTCTCTCTNNTCTCTCTCTCTCTCTCTCTCTCTCTCTCTCTCTCTCTCTCTCTCTCTGTCTCCTTTCTGTCTCCCTCTTTTACATTTTAGAAAAATCATCAAAATCGTTTTATTTACATCACCTTCCAAATATGTACTCTTGTAACATAAAGTAACAAAAATGATAATTTTGAAAAGTATTGCATCAAAAACATGCATCTCTATATCTATGACCATGAGCAGAGATTGGGATCAGGATACTTAAGCAGTGCCTTATATATAATCTCCTACATATGCAAAACAGGGAGGAAAGTGTTTTTTTCATCTCTTTTCTAGAAACAGCTTTCTTCTTCTTCCCCTTATCCTTCCCCCTTCCCCTACCCCTTCCCTTTCCTCTTTCTTCTCCTCCTTTTCCTTCTCCTTCTCCTTCCCCTTCCC
>NC_058133.1:498836549-498882518 GCF_016433145.1 Gracilinanus agilis | reverse complement strand
CCTTTCCTTTCCTTTCCTTTCCTTTCCTTTCCTTTCCTTTCCTTTCTTTTCTTGTCTCATCTCGTCTTGTCTTTTTACAAACCCATATTTTCTGTCTTGGAATCTATATTGATTTTTTGGTTTTAAGGCAGGAGATCAGTAAGGGCTAGGCAATGGGGGTTAAGTGACTTGCCCAGGGTCACACAGCTAGGAAGTGTCTGAGGTTAGATTTGACTCCAGGCCTGGGTCTCTATCCATTGAGCCATCTAGCTGCCCTGCTCCACTACCTAGCATTAAATACTTCACCCTCACTTCAGTAGCCAACCTTAATGCCATTTTCATCCTCATTGAAGACAACTAACAACATTGATGAAAACATTATGGTAAACAGTGTGAGAGCAAACACCCAGTTATCTTTCACTTCACTGGTGACCAGGAAAGTGTGAGAGCATCATCCATTATCCATGCAAGCATTCCATCATGGAGCTGGCATATTATACTGATGAACTTCTCAAGCAACCAAATTTTGCCATGATCTTCTGTAAGCCCTCACGACTGACTATCAAAGGCCTTGGTCAGGTCGATGACCGTTGTGTCCAGAGCTCTGTTCTGCTCCTGGCATTTCTCTTGGAGTTGTCCAACAGCAAACACCATATCAGCCCTTCCTTGGCTCTTTTTGATTCTGCCATTGGCTCTCAAATAGATGTCCATCTTCCAGATAAAAGATCAGCCTATTAAGGAGAAATTGAGTAAGAATATTGCTAGCAATGACCATGAAAGAGATTATCCCTGCTGTGACTGTAAAAGGAACTTCTGAAACCCCCCGCCTCAGCGATTCTGGTTTACCAGTGGGAAAACTGAGGCCTGGAGAAGGAAAGAAATTTGCTCAGTCACACACTTGATTAATAGAAGAACTTGGACTTGAAGGCAGGTCTTCCAATGTCTAGTTGGTGCTTCTCCCACCAAATTACACCTTTAGTTTTTGTCTTCTCCCTGGATGTATCTTTCAAAGAAAACCAGGTATTGAAGGCAATTTACCTAGGGGCCACTCTGAAAACATAATGATCAAGCCATTTCCTTTTATTCTCCCTGTCCTTCATAATATTTTTTCCTCTCCCTTAAACTGACTCAAGTGGGAAAGAAACCCTGGCTGAACCTTCCACCAGGTGCCAGAAGATAGCAAAAGTTTGATCTCATTGAATTTGCTTGTGTGTGCATATCTCAAAAATCTTGTTTAAGCATTCTCCAGATCAAGACATCAGCTCTTATTCCTGAAAGGTTTTCTTTCTCACTGATTTGTTGCTAGATCTGAAACCTTCAAGCTGCTTAAAATATCCCCAAAACAGGTGAAGAATGCTGTTAAAGCCTCAACAGGAAGATACAGCTGTCCAAATCTTGGGCTTTTTCAATTTTCTTTTTGAAAGAACAAAGGACTTGGAGTCAGAGGGCTGGGGTTCCAATCCTGCCTCTACTGTGTGTTATTTTGTGGACTTGAGTCATTTCTTTGGTCTCTGGGAGCCTCAGTTTCCTCATGTACAAAATGAAGTCCTAAATTATGTAACCTTTAAAGTCTGTTCCAATGCTAAATACCAAGATTCATTAATAGAGGCAAGGTAAGACTTTGGGTTATCCCCAATCCAAAGGGACTCTTTTATTTTGCAGTACACACTTGCTCTGGAAAGGAAGGTAGTCTTTGGACTTTGGGATGATCCTCTTTCCTTTTTTTCCTCCTTAAAATAAGAGGGGTTACAATGGAATTGCACATTGGCTATGGGAAGGGGGTGGAAGGAGGGGAGGAAAAGAACATGAATCTTGTAACCATGGAAAATTTTGATTTATTAATCAATGTTGATTAATTTGTTAATCAATAATTAATTAATTAATCAATAAAAAATAAAAATAAAATTAAATAAGAGGGGTTAGACAGATCTGCTAAAGATTTATTCCAGGTCTGATATTTTATCAGCTTTACAGTCAGGTTGGCCCTTGGAAAAGTTGGAAGATCAAGAAGCTTGTTGTCTTCCAAATTTTCCTTCAGCGATTAAATGGCAGACTAGATAGAGTTTTGAGCCTGGAGACAGGAAGACCTGCATTCAAATCTGTCCTCAGACACCTTCTAGCTAGGTGACCCTGGACAAGTTACTTTATCTTTGTTTTCCTGGGTTTCCTCAATATTAAAGTAGAAATAATTATAGCACTTATTTCCAGGTTGTTGTGAGGGTCAAACGAGATGATAATTACAAAGCACTTAGGACAATGCCTGGCACATTGTAGGGACTTAATAAATGTTTGCTTCCTTCCTTTGAGCCCATTCATTTCAGTGCAATGCATGTAATTCTATTCCACCAACTCTTGTTAAATGCCTTTGAGGAATAAGGTCTCTCTTCCTGTCCAGTGTTGGGTCTAGCTCATTGTTCATCTTTAGGATCTGTCTCAGATATAATAATAGCCAGTATTTCTCTAGAGCTCTAAGTTTGCAGAGTATTACAGTTTTATTATCTTGTTTGATCTTTACAACAACCTGGGGAAATAGATGCTATTATTGTCCCTTCTTTACAAAGGAAATTAAGATAAACAATGCATAATTGACTCACCCAGGGTCACACAGCCAGTAAATATTGAAAATAGATTTAAAACTGAGTCTTTGAGACTCAAGTTGAACACTCTGCCATTGACATCCTAGCTCTATAGATGTGCTCTACAGATTATCCATCCTACTGCATATTATATCACAATGTGGACAGGAAGAAAAATTCAGGTTGGATTATTGTTAGGCATCTACACAATTCTTTTTTTTAACCCTTACCTTCCATCTTAGAATCAATACTGTGTATTAGTTCTAAGGTAGAAGAGTGTTAAGGGCTAGGCAATGGGGGTTAAGTGACTTGCCCAGGGTCACACAGCTAGGAAGTGAGTGTCTGAGGTTTGAAACCAGGACCTTCTGTCTCTAAGCCTAGCTGTCAAACCATGGAGCCACCTACCTACTCCCAACAATTCTCTTAATGATGCCATGTTATGCTTTGAAACCAAAAGACATTTTTTTAAAACACCATGTTCTTCCAGTGAGCTACCATGGCTGTGAGTCATGTAGAGTTACAATTTATTTTAAGGATCAATTATCCAAAAGGCTCCATACAGACATATGTGAGCATGGACTACAACATATTATAAAGAAGAAATCACACGGGCATAAAGGAAGTCATCAGAGAACTTTCTAACCAGAAGAGAACACAGCATGGTCATTCAACAAGAGAAAACAAATGGACCACCAACATATTCAATGGGTATCCATTTAATGTCAGAAGAATAAGAGAAAGCCGTCTATAGCCCTTCTCTACCTGCCTCCCACCACACACACACAGTTCAACCCCCTAAGGTGGACTTATCCAGATAGATGTCCATGAATACAAAATAAGGTAGAATGTGGTGAGGACTAAGGAGAGAAATGATATGTGATACCAGAAAAATGACAGGGGAAGAAGTCATGTTTAGAAGGGGAAGAAGGAGGAGCAGGGAAGGCCAGGAAGAAGTGATACCTGAGATAAGTCATGAAATAAAAGAAATGCAGGATTTCAACATGCTGATTTGTGGGACAAATATATTCCAGAGAGGGGTAAGGCCTACATAAATTCAAAGATAATGCCTCGTCTTAAAGCCTGGGTATCTGAGATGATATTGTCGCTGTCAACAGAAATGGACAAATTGAGAGGAGAGAAGGGGAATTTTTTTTCTTTTTGTTGGAAGATAAGTTTTGGTTTAGAAATGTTCAAGTTAATTCCATTCACCATGCATGTATTAGGTATGACAAAATAGAAGTCAGGTCAGCCAGATGGAGAGGTGTACCAGATGCTTAAGCGCAGGGGAAGGATCTGTTCTGAATCCTTGAGTATGCATTTTGATCTCATTGGTGTAGTCCTTTCTTCCACCATTCCTCCAAGCCCTCTAACCTTCTTGATACACTCTTTTTTCTTTATTTTTTAAATATTTCTGTATTTTAAAATATTTTTCCATGGTTACATTATCCATGTTCTCTCCCTTCCCTTCTCCCTCCTCTCTCTCTCAGAGATGACAAGCAATTTCACCCAGTTATACATGTATTATCACTCAATACCTATTTCCATGTTATTCATTTTTGTAATGGAGTCATCTTTTAAGACCAAAACCCTGAATCATATACCTGTATAGTATAAACAAGTGAAAAATCATATGTTTTTCTTCCATGTTTCTACTCCCACAGTTCTTTCTCTCAATGAGGATAGCATTTTTTCTCATAAGTCCCCTGGGATTGCCCTGGATCATTGCATTGATTTTAGTAGCAGAGTCAATCACATTTGATCAATCAGTGTTTCAGTTCCTGTATATAGTGTCCTCCTGGTTCTGATCATTTCACTCTACATCAGTCCATGGAGGTATTTCCAGTTCATATAGAAATCAAGAAACCATCATATTGATGCACTCTTGATACGATCCCTTCCAATCTTCTTCTCGCACTATTCCTCAAGCCACTTAATCTTTAATATCTCCCAACTACCATCTCATTCCTTGATGTCTACTAACATGCCTTAGTCATGCCCTTCATGGATAAAACTCTCCATGAACAAATTCACTATCTCCAACTATGGCTGCAAGTCATATATATATATATACATATATATATATATATGTATGTATGTATGTATATGTATATGCATATGTATATGCATATGTATATGTATATGCATATGTATATGTATATATATTATAAATATTCTCTCTCTACATATATCTCCATATATCTATCTCTTCCATTTCTCAATTAAAAAAGTAAATATATTGAAAAAAATCTACACTTCTCATTTTAGTTTCTTCCGAATCCTCTTGGCTTCTGATCTCATCATTCAAATGAAATGACACGATCCAGTGTTACCAATGATTTCCTACATATTTAATTATATGGCTTCTTAGCCCACATCCTTTTGCTCTCTCTGCTATAACTGCCCAACTGCCACTATTGACCACCTTCTCATTCTGGATGTTGTCTCTTTTCTGGGTTTCCATAACCTGAGTCATTTCGGAGTTCCTCTTCCATGCATCTAACAACTCCACAGTCTCCTAGGCTAGATCTTCAGACTTACTGAGTATGGGTGCTCCCCTTGATTCTGTGGGAGGCTCTCTTCTCCCTATATATTATCTCAATTTTTTGATATCTGCTCCCCTAGGTTTGTTATTATGATACAGATACATCCTGGATCCATATATCTGGTCCTCATTTATCTCCTGAGTTCAAATTTCCCATCATCAACTGCTTTTTGGACATTTTGAAATGAATGAATCATAAGCATCTCAGACTCAAAATGTCCAAATTCATTGTCTTTATCCAAAATCTTTCCCTATTTCTCTGTGAGTGCCACCATTATTCCAGTCTCTGAGGTTCACAAACTTCATTTCTCCTTAATTTCTCACTCTCACTCCCCTCACATATTTGATTGATTGCTGAATTTTGTTCTTTCTATCTTTACAGCCTCTCTAACTAAATATCCTTTTCTTGAGCCTCCAGGCTGGACATTGGTCTTTCCGTCTCAAGTCTCTACTCTTGTTCAGTCTATTCCCCACATAATTGCCACAATAATATTCCTAAAGTACAGATGTGATCATGGTACTCTCCCCTGCACCCACCATAATCAATTCCAATAGCTTTCTTTTACTCTCAGAATAAAGTATAAACTTTGCTTGGTAAATACAACTCCTTACAACCAAGCCCTTTCCAATTTTCCTAGTTTTTTATGTGCTATTCCCTTCCATATACCTTGAGATCTTGCCATATTGGCCTTCTTAATGTTATTCAAAATGGCAATGTCCTTTAGTGCATTGCTGGTGGTCTTGTGAACTGATCCAACCATTCTGGATGGCAATTTGGAACTATGCCCAAAGAGCTCTAAAAGACTGCTTGCCCTTTGATCCAGCCATACTATTGTTGGGATTGTACCCCAAAGAGATCATAGATAAAAAGACTCGAACAAAAATATTCATAGCCATGCTTTTTGTGGTGGCAAAAAACTGGAAAACGAGGGTATGCCCTTCAATTGGGGAATGGCTGAACAGATTGTGGTATATGCTGGTGATGGAATACTATTGTGCTCAAAGGAATAATAAACTGGAGGAATTCCATGTGAACTGGAAAGACCTCCAGGAATTGATGCAGAGCGAAAGGAGCAGAGCCAGAAGAACATTGTACACAGAGACTGATACAGTGTGGTAAAATTGAATGTAATGGACTTCTGTACTAGCAGCAAAGCAATGATCCAGGATAGTTCTGAGGGATTTATGAAAAAGATGCTACCCACATTCAGAGGAAGAATTACAGGAGTGGAAACACAGAAGAAAAACAACTGCTTGAACACATGGGTTGATGCAGACATGATTGGGGATGTAGACTTGGAACGACCACACCACTGCAACTATCAATAATATGGAAATAGATCTTGATAGATCACACATGTTAAAACCAGTGGAAATGTGCGTCGTCGATAGGGAGAGTTTGGGGGGGTGAAGGGGAAAGTAAGAAGATGAATCATGTAACCATGGAACATTTTTCTAAAAAATAAAAAAAAATGGCAATGTCCTCATGGGTCTGCAAAGTTCTTCCCCTCTATCTCTTAGATTATTTGATTGCCTTTAAAATTCAGTCCTACCTCCCCCTTCTGTAGGAGGATCTTACAGAGTCTATTCAGCTGTTAGTGCCTTTCCCTCTAAGGTACACTCTGTAACCTCTTAGAAGGGCATTGAGATGTTAAGGAACTTGCCTAATGTCTAACAAATAGCATGAGAGGATTTAAAAAGTAGGATTTAAATAACAATAATAATAATAATAATAATAATAATAATAATTTTGATATGGGTTTTAAGGTGTGTAAAATGTCTAATATACATTCTCAATCTTCAAACAGTCCTGTCAGGTGGTGGCTATCTATTATCTCTCTATCCTTTCCAACTCTCTTTCTGCCTCTATCTATCTATCTATCTATCTATCTATCTATCTATCTATCTATCTATCTATCTGCCTGCCTGTCTGTCTGTCTTTCTTTCTATCTATCTGTCTGTCTGTCTGTCTTTCTGTCTCAATCCTATGTGTTTCTTCTATATAACTATTTATATTCTTTTTGTTAAAACCTTTAGACTGTAAGTTCCTTGAAGTCAAGGGTTTTTTCCCCCTCTATACTTTATTCTTCTTATGTTCAGCACCTAGGACAGTGCCTTGCATATAATAAGTATTAATACATTCTTGTTGCCGGCAAAGTGATTCCCATTCATGTTTGTTTGTTTTTCCCCATAGATCATCCATAGAAGCTAGCTGAAGGCCTTCTTCTTTGTCTTTTTATATTTTGTGGATATCAGAGTAACATGTGGTCCATCCATCTGTTATTCCTCACTCTTGCCACATGGCCAGCTGCTCAAAAACTTTTAATCGCTCTCTTATTGACCATTAAACAAAGTTCAAACTTATCAAGTTAGTCCTCAAAGCCATCGCCTAACTCTACAGCTTTTTCAAGCCTTTGCAAAGACTCTAGCAAAATGGGACTATTGGCCATTTGCCCATCTCCCTGCCTTTGCTCATTTCATCATTCTGGAGAAGAACACTTCCTACCACTATCTCTATCTTCTGAAAATCTACCAGTCTATCAACTCTCTTCTTAAATTCTGAATCTTCCTGCTCTTCTCTTCTATTCAAAGAACTCCTGTGCCAGGGAAATCTTTCTTTTCTGATCATAACTATTTGTCTAGACATCTCATCACCCTCTACCAACTCTATTCTGGAGGTTACATATTTGCTTTTCATTCTCTGTTGTGGTCTTTTACTTCTTCTAGAAGGAGCTCACAGAAGAATTAGATAAACCAATCAACAATGAAAGCAGTAATCCCTTTTGTTAGTCAATCAACAAACAGGCAAAAAGTATTCATGAAGCACCAATCATGTATCAGTCCCTGTTTTAAGTGGTGAGGATACAAAATGTGAATGTGTGTGTGTGTGTCTACTCCCTGTTCTCAGGGAGCTCATAGTCCAGGGAAGAGGACAACATATAAACAACTATGTACAAATAAAGATACTAGCTTCAAGGAGCATCAGAAAAGCATCTTGTAGAAGATAGGATTTTATCTGGGACTCCATCAAACCAAGGAAATCAAGAAGTGAAGAAGAAGAGTGAGAGAATTCCAGACTTGGGGGACAGTCAGTGAAATAGAGAACATAGAGGAAGTCTTGTGCCAGAAACAGGAAGGAATTCAGGGTCACTGGATCACAGAGTATATGTAAATAATTAAGGTAATTGAGGTAGAAGAAGACCACCTTAGGAAAGGTAAGAGGGAAGACTGGAAAGATGCTTAAGGGAAGGCCATGGAACTACTATGGCAAAAAGGATATAGAACAGGGGCAGCTAGGTGACTCAGTGGATGGACAGCCAGACCTAAATTCCTGGGTTCAAATTTGACCTCAGACAGGTTATAGCTGTGTGACCCTGGGAAAGTCATATTTAACCTCCTTTGCCTAGCCCTTACCACTCTTCTATCTTGGAACCAAATATATAGTATCAATTCTAAGACAAAGGTTTTTTTTTAAAAAAAAAAGGTTTTTAAAAACAAAAAAAGATTTTTAACCAATATTATGCTATGTTCAAATTTCTTTTTAAACACCTATTAGGATCACCTGTGTGACCTTGGGCAAGTCACTTAATTTTTCTCAGCCTCAGTTTTTTCCCATCTGTTAAATGTAAATAATGATAACAATTACCATATAGGGCTGTTGTGAGGATGGAATAAGATAGTAGATGTGAAGCTTTTTATAAACTGTAAAGCCTATGTCAGTTATTATTCAAGTCCTATTTTTGACATATACTCATGCTGTGTGGGAAAATCTCTTAACCTCTTTGTGCATCCTCACTTCCTGCTAAGCAATAGAAGAAGTTAATCTCCACTGGTGGAGGGAGGAGAACTAGTACCCTACCGTGATGAAATCATAAATATGGCAAAATAAACAACCAGGGGAAGGGGATAGAAAAGACCATGTGGCTGATATGGAGAGTTCACTAGGGTAGCCAGCATCCTTGGCCCCTCTCATCTGAACTCACATCTCCAAAGCTGTACTGAAAAGGATAGGAAAAGTATGCTACCAAGGATGTTCTCAGGAAGCCTTGGATACTGTGGCCTTCAAGCCATGATGGGAGGAGTAAATCTATACTGTGCTATCCAGAGGCTCCTGCCATGCATCGTCCCTTGGCTACATAAAAATCTGACTAGTCTTAAGGATCACCCAGATAGCTCCAGGGTCAGCGCAGCTCCCAGGTTAGGATTTCTCATTATGTTTTAGAAGGATGTTGGGCTCCTAGGTCTAAGGTCAAAGGAGATCTCAGAAACTATCTAGCCCAACCTTCTCATTTTACGGGAGAGGATGCTGAGACTCAAAGAAAATTTAGTTTCGTTCCCAAAGGTGGAAGGTAGCAGAAATGGAAGCCCAAACAATTTTTTCCATTGTATAACAAGGATAATAAATGAATCTGGTAATTTCTCACTCCTTTGGTCAAAGACAAGGAAATTCCAATCATCTAGAAAAATGGAAAATTTCCATTCTGGAAGAGTAAATAACAGACAAGGCAGGGAGTCTGAAGAAAGTCAAAGATGGAACCAGAGAGTGAGTAGGATGATCGGGGCAGAGACAACTTGTCAGTTTGAGAAATACCAAATATGATTAACCAGACATTTTCCTGGACCATAACCAGAGCCCAGTTAGATTCTGAAAACCTGGGTTCAAAATCTGCATCTGACTCAGACTTGTTATATGATCCTGGCCAAGTCATTGGACTCATCAGTGCTCCAGAACTCTCTAAGCCTGTAAGCTTCAGAGCAGATTCTTATATGCACTGCCAAAGGAAATTTCTTCACTGGGGAACCCTTATCCAGTGAAATCACTGGTCTGGTCTACCGACCTCCCACCCACCTCAATAATGCCCTTCCATTCTTTGCATATAAAAGGTTCCCAGGAAAGGTTTATTGAATGAATGAATTGGAATTTTCAATGGGGGGAGGAGAGAATATTTAAACCAGATAAATATGAATATTGGAATTTGAGTCACTAGCAGCAAGTATATTTGAAGACAAACAGGTCTTTCTGGTCATCCTCAAAGCTCACCTGTTTAGAATGCCTCAGTGGCTTATTATATAGAAAGCAACCTGTTCCCAGGTGGTGCCTTTGGCTTCTGTTAAGTGCCTGGCAGCAGCATCACTAGCACCCGGGCCTGTGAATGACCTTGGCCAAGACAGACTGTTCCCACCTTCCCCCTGTCAACACTTCTTGCTCTCACCAGCTGCTGCCTCTTTGCTGCCAAGCACACCTGCCTTCCTGGGATGCCACAGCCCTGGCCTGTCCCCGCTGACAGCCAAAAGCCTGAGCCCAACAAATGAATAAACCAACAGGTAATTAATTTTTAATTTATGTCATTTAAAATGTGTTGCCTGGTTTGGGCTGTGTGTGTGTGTTTTCTTTACACCTTTTTTAGATGCAGAAAATCATCAGCCATCAAAACGGAACCTACCCTTTGGAACTGCTCCAGCCCTTCCTGCTCACTACATTGAAGTCCCAAGAAGCAAATTAAAGGAAGGCCCTTCTTTGTTCAACCCAGTTACCTTCCTAGCACGGAGTGCCAGAGAAAGTCAGACTTAATTGTATGTAATTGTTTTCCCTTGAGACTGAAAAATGGCTTGAAATTAGGAAGACGCACCTTCACGTGTTCAAATCTGACTTCAGACACTAGTTGGATGAATCTAGGCAGATCACTTAAGCTTATTTGCCTCAGTTTCCTTATCTGTAAAATGAGTTGGAAAAGGAAATAGTAAACCACTCTAGTACCTTTGCTAAGAACCCCTCCCAATAAAAATAAATTAATTCATTAATTAAACCAAATGGGGTCACAACTAGTCAAACACGACTGGAAAATGACTGGACAACAACTATAAAAAATAAAAATAAAATACAGATACAAATCAAGGTACTCTCCATGGACAATTCCAGGCACTTTCTACCATCTCTCTCTCTCTCTCTCTCTCTCTCTCTCTCTCTCTCTCTCTCTCTCTCTCCTTTTTTTTTAAACCCTTGTACTTCGGTGTATTGTCTCATAGGTGGAAGATTGGTAAGGGTGGGCAACGGGGGTCAAGTGACTTGCCCAGGGTCACACAGCTTGGAAGTGGCTGAGGCCGGGTTTGAACCTAGGACCTCCTGTCTCTAGGCCTGACTCTACTCCACTGAGCTACCCAGCTGCCCCTCTTTCACTTCTTCATATTTTTATCCTCTCTTAATGCACTGGTTCCTTCTTTGTTGTCTTCAAACAGATCTCACCCATCTATACTTGACCTTATCATCCCCTCAAGTTATTGTTCTATATCTTTTCTCCCATTCGAACTCAAGTCTCAAGAAAATTCAACAAGCATTTATCAAGTGCTGACTGTGTGCCAGGTGCTGAGTAGACAGTTTTTAAAGATGCTTTATATGTTCTTCCTCCACTTTTTTCCCCTTCTACTCTCCTCTCAATCCCTCTATAAAATGACTTTCTGTCCCATTGCTCAGCTGAAACTGCTTTTTGAAGGTCATCCATTATCTTTATTTCTAGATCCCTTTCCCAGGTGGAATTGTGAAATGAGAACAATTTGTTCTAATGGCCACGAGGGTGGCTAGAGTAGGTACTGTGGAGGCTTAGCATTTGGTCATATATTAAAGAAGTCAAGGTGATCCGCTTCATCCTGGGCCATACCAGTCATCCTGACTTTTGTCTTGCCACTGGACTTGGATGACTCTGGAAGTGAGAGTGAAGCTGATGACTTTGTGCAGCTCTGCCTCATAATGTCATTGGTCCTCTTCAGAAGCAAAGGATAAACAATACTATTTCTATATTCAAAGACCTTGTCTCACTCCTCATTCTTCTTGACTCCTCTATAGCATTGTACGTGAGCCCTTCCTTCAGGATACTCTCCTCCTTGGATTTTTGCTATGTCGTTGTGACATGAGTCTCCTTTTCCCTATCAGAACAATCCTTCTCTGGCTCTTTTATTGGGTCGTTATCTGTGTTAAGCCCCCTGCAAATGGTTATACCTCACCCAGCCCTCCCTGGGTTGGTCCTGAGCCATCTCCTCTTTAGTCTCTAAACTATTTACCTTATTGATTTCATTCAACTCTCATGACTTCAACTATCCCTCTACACAGATAATTTACAAATCTGTATATATCCAGCTCCCATTTCTCTCCAAGCTCCATTCCCCTGCATCTCCAATTGCCTTCTGCATATGTCCAACTAGATGTCCTATAGACATCTCACGCTCACCCAAAACATCTTTCCCCAAAATCTACCCCTCCTTTTTCTATTAAGGGCATCATCATACTTCCAGTCTCCCAACTCACAACAAGTTGTTCTCAGCCCCCAATTTCACCTGGGAGAGAGATCTAGAAATTAAAGAGATCATGGATGACCTTCAAAGAGCAGTTTTGGTTGAACAATGGGTCTGGAAGTCACTTTACAAAGGCATTAAGAGGTGAGTGGAAGGCAAGAAAGTGGAGGCAAAGAATGTAGAAATCATTTTTTAAAAACTATCCACATACTGCCTGGCACACATTCAACACTTAATAAATGCCTTCCAACTTGAATTTTCTTGAGACGTGAGTTTGAATGGAAGAAGAAACACAGGATGATATAAAGAGTCATCGTTAACCCCTCATTCCCGCTCATCTTCATACCTAATAAGTTGCCAGGCCTTGCTTATCCCACATCCTTAAAATCTCTCCTATAAATCTCCTTCTCACCACTCATTCTCTTTTAGGACCTCATCACCTCTCCCCTTGATGGTGGCAATAACTTTCTAATTAGTTTCCTCACATCCAATCTCTCACTCTTTACAATCTCTACTCCATACAGCTGTCAAATTAATATTCCTAAAGCACAGCCCTAACTGAGTCTCTTCTGGGCTCAAGAAATTTCTTTGGCTCCTCATTGCCTTTGGAATAAAATAGGAACTCAGCTGTCTGACATTTACAGCCTCTTCCCAATCACAACTATCTTTCCCAGCTGATTACACATTGTTCTCCTCACATACTCTTTCATTCAGTCAAACCGTCTGGCTTACTGTTCCTTGTGTAGGTTGTCTATTTCCCACCTCCGTGCTTTTGCATGAGTTATTCCTCATCCCTGGAATATTCTTCCTTTACCTGCTAGAGTCCCTAGTTCCCTTCAAGATTCAGTGTACAAACAGTCTTTTTATATTTATTTATGATTTTATATATATATATATATATATTTATGATAATCTTTTTTATTCCTCCAGTTGTTGGGCCTCCCTCACCTCCCTCAAATGATCATTTATTTAATTTGTATAGATCTTATATTTACTTATCTGTAAACATGTTGCTCCTCCACACCCCACCACAGAGGAATGTAAGAACAATTTAGGAAGGGATTACTTATGTTTCTGTATATCTTAGCACATGTACTTGGGGTAGACAATGGGAATCAACCATGAGTTGACCCAGGATTGAACAAAAAGAGGAGAGAGATCTAAAGAACCTTCAGGAAACTGCAAGGCTCCTTTAATGATCCCAAGCTTCCCATGAAAGCAAAGACCAATCATTTTTATATGAGCATTCTATTATTGCTGCTGCATGGAAGAGACATAGAGAATATAATAATCTCTGAAGAAATAAAATTACTATTACACAGAGTTCAATGGAAAGACCCATGTGGAAGGGAGTGGGCAATGATGAATAACCATCAAGGAACTCCAAAGAAGAGAAACAAAAGATAACAGCAAGGCCTCAGAAAACCCTAACTGGATTAGACTAATGAGCTGAAGCCAACAAGATGGAATTTTATATGGACCTGAGTTCAAGTCTAGCATTTGTCATCTACTGACCACGAAGAGGTCAAATAATGGCTAAATGTTCTAGACAGCTCTCTAAGACTGACTCTACATTGCAGAGAGGGTATCAACATCCATTGATGAAATGAGAATCCTCCCTTGATCATCTCTCATTAAACCGAAATCACTGGTCCAGTCATTGTCCCAAAGTGGAAATTATTGCCTTGAGGATCAAATATCCATTGCTCGTGCTTAGTAGGTAAGGATACTTGTCTTAATAACAATTTATATGAAAAGAAGATGGTGATCTCAGGTAACCACAATATAGTTCCATGAGTTAGCAGTATGGCACAACTGTGAAAATATCCAGTAAAAATAGACAACACTAATAGAACTAAAAGAGCCAGCTCAGGGGAAGTGATTTTCTTCCCAGTGTCTAGGATGATCAGCCCAGTTACTAAGAAGTCGTGTGCCCTGTTCTGGGTCCTCTGCTTTAAGTAGGGTGCTGACAAGCTAGAAAATGTCAAGGAGAGAGTCGAGGAATCATGTAATGTGAGCAGTGACTTTGAAACTAAATGTAAATATCTACTGATACTATTTCAAAAATCACTTACATTTTCTACTGTATCTCACTCCATGCATCCTCTCCCATCCATCATAAATAATTTGTAACAATAATGGAGAGCCCTCCAATATAGTCTCTGTTAAAGTTCATCTTAGAATCAGTACTGTGCTATAGAAGATTGTTATTACATGCATTGGGTAAAATAAAATATCTTTACAAAAAAGAAAGAATCAACACTGTGTATCGGTTCCAAGGCAGAAGAGGGGCCAGGGCTAGGGAATAGGGGCTCAGGGTCGTACAAAGCCAGAAAATGTCTGAGGCCAAATCTGAATCCAGGACATCCTGCTTCTCAGTCCACTGAGCCATCTAGTTGCCCCCTAATATAACCCTTTTCAAAGGAAGAATAAAACAAAAACAATTTCATAAATCTATAGACTAACCAAGTAGTCCACTAACCAACATACTGAAAAAGTCTGACATTGTTTTCAGTTCTCCATACCCATAATCCCTCACTTCTGCAAAGGAGAAGGAAAAATTACCTCCTCATAACTCTTCTTTGGGGTCCAAATTTACTTTTTGTAATTTTCTTTTTTTTTTTTTAATCCCATACCTTCCATCTTGGAGTCAATACCATGTATTGGCTCCAAGGCAGAAGAGAGGTAAGGGTGGGCAATGGGGGTTAAGTGACTTGTCCAGGGTCACACAGCTGGGAAGTGTCTGAGGTCAGATTTGAACCTAGGACCTCCCGTCTCTAACCCTGGCTCTCAAGCCACCCAGCTGTCCCCTCTTTATAATTTTCCAAAAAGAAATCTTCAGCTATTCCGCAGCTGTTTTTCTATCCATTAACATTGTTGTAGTCATTGTTCATATTGCTTTTCTGTTTCTATTTACTATATTCACTTTGCATCAGTTCATATAAGTAAACCCAGACCTCTCTGAATTTACCCTATTCATCATTTCTTTTTGTTGTTATTGTTGAGTTGTTTTCAGGCATGACCCAGTTTTTGTAACTCCTTTTGGGGTTTTCTTGGCAAAGACACTAGAGTAGTTTGCTGTTTCCTTCTCTAGCTCAATTTGACAGATAAGGAAAGTGGGGCATTCAGAGTTAAGTGACTTGCTCAGGGTCACACAGCTAGTGTCTGCGACTGGTTTGAATTCAGGTCTTCCTGACTCCAGACTCAGCATTCTGTCTACTGAGCCACCTAGTTGGTCATCATTTACAGCATAGTAATACTCCATTACATTTGTGAACCAGGATTTATTTATATATTTACCATTCAATGGGCATTTATTCTGTCCCAGTTCTTTGCTACTACAAGAAGTGCTGCTCCAAATATTTTGGCAGTATATAGAGCCTCTCCTTCCATCATTGACCTCCTTGGAGTATATGCCTAACAGGACAATCTCTGAATCAATGGGTATGGACATTTTACTCACTCTCTTTGCATAATTCCAAATTGATTTCCTTCCTTCTAGAACTCCTTTGGGTATCATGCATCCATGGCAAGGGACTTTAGAGAGGCACTCGGCTAAGAGAAGCAGACCATGTTGAACCTTTTAATTGAATCTAAATTTAAAAAAAAATTTATCCTCAGAGTGAAAACAGAAAGTGTGACCTAGAAAAGGACTATTTTCAAAAAATAATTAACTTCTTATTAATATTTCATTGAAAGGACACATTGTAAACCAATATTAGTTGACAATAAGCCTTTGTTCAGGAGGCTGACAGAAGTTCATGGGGCCAAGCTGTATTATATGGGACATCCATGGCAAAGGAAAGATGCTCCAGTGTCAGCCTGAGCAGTCAGATTTCAGGCCAATCAGGCAGCCTCTAGATAGAGCAAGGGAGAAAAGAGGACGAATCAGCTAATACTGCTCCTGTAATTCACGGATACGGAAAATCATGGAGATTTTGGCCGACTCATTAGTCTTTATTTAATCAAAATATCATAAGATGTGGACTCCTTGAGGTCAGGGTGGGACTGTGTTTTTACTTGTCTTTGTTCCCCAATGATTAGAATCCACATATAATGGGCGCCTTGCTCACTGACAGAAGGAAAGTCAATTCTGGGAGAACCACCTAGATTTCAGTGTTTGAGGTCAAAGTTCTGCTCATCCTACCCTCGGTGCATCTCTGGGTGGTCCAGAGTGCATCTGTCTTGTGGGGACACAGTGAAATGAAAATAACATTGCATTGGAGGTCTGACTCTGCTTGTTGCTAGCCAGGTTGGACAAGATGTTGCTCCTCTTTAGTTTCCTCATCTATGATATGGGGATGTTGGACTTGAAGAACTCTGAGGTTCCTTCCAGTTCTAACATTTTAAGATCCTATGACCAGCCTAGCTAATGGCAGAGAAATCATCCCCAGTTTGGCCAGAGGGTGATTCTAGCAACTTCTAAAGATCACTGCTTTGTAGAGGAGTTATAATCTGTGGGACGAAAGGAGGGAAAGAGGGAAGAAAGTCCCAACTCTTTGAACTGTTAAATTATTTAGAATAAAGTTATTACAGACCATGACTTAGATGTTTCTGCAACATTATCTATTTCTATATTTGAGTTCCAGCAATACAAATGAAATAAACAAACAAACAAATAAATATATGTACATATACATATATATATATAATATGTATGCATACACACAAATATGGGAGGGCTATAGCTATAGCAGCTATATTTATATTTAATCTATATACATCCAATGTGCCTTCTCTCTATATACACATATATGATCACACATATATGTAAATCTATATCTATCTATATCTATATCTATATCTATATCTATATCTATATCATGCATATAGATAGCAATGGGGAGAACATCAGCTTGGAATCAGGAAGACTCATCTTCATGTGTTCAAATCCAGCCTCAGACACTTAGTAGCTGTGTGACCTTAGACAAGTCACTTAATCTTATTTGACTTATTTTTCTCTTGTGTAAAAATGAGCAAAAGAAGGAAACAGCAAACCACTCTATTCTCTTTATCAAGAAAACCCCAAATGGAGATCTTCTCAGTTTTTATAGAAATCAAGCCATCATTCCTTATAACACAATAGTATTCCATCACCATCAAATACCACAATTTGTTCAGCCATTCCCCAGTGGAGGGACACCCCTCATTTTCTAATTCTTTTTTGCCACCACATAAAGCGTAGCCATGGATATTTGTGTACAAACAGGACCATCTCCATTTTTAAAAATCTCTTTGGGGCACAAACCCAGTAGTGAGTGGTAGAGCTGGATCAAAGGGCATGCAATCTATTAAAACCCTTTGGGCATAATTCCAAATGGAATCATGAAATTAGACCTGATTGAAATGTCTGAACAACAACATAGAATATACATGCGTATTTGTGTATTTACATACAAATATATTTCTATATCTATATTTCCATATTTCTCCATCTTTACATACATTATTTAATTTGAGCCTTGCAATAATCCTGTGAGATAGATACAATCGGCCACATTATGCCCATTTTACAGATGAAACTCCTGAGGCTTAGGGAGATGATTTGCGCATAATCATTCTGCCCTCATGACTCAAAGGGCAGATTTGACAATAAATCTTTTTGATTCCAAGTCAAGAATTATAACAAGCCAGAATCTACATAAGTATCTATGTTGTTCAGTCATATAAATCACGTGTGCTTTGATTATGCTTGTAAATTCCCTTGTAAAGGGAAGGCCTGTGTTCGAAATCCAGCTTTGGACCCTTACTGACTGTATGACCCTGGACAAATCACTCCATCTCTGTCTACCTCAGTTTCTTCATTTGTAGAATGGAAATAATAATAACACCTGATTCTCTGGACTGTTGGAAGGATTAAACAAAATAATATTCATAAAGTTACTACTATTCATTATTATTAGCAATTATGATGGTGGCTATGATCTCAAACAAACAGTTAAGTCCTCCAGACTGATGAAAAAAATCTTCATCACCAAGAAATCAAAGTATTGTTTCTTAGCTAATTAAGTAAGGAAGATGCCAACTGGAGGACTGCGAACCTGTCCCTGGTATCTCCATTCGAGGGCTCTCTGGGAGGCAGAAGTCAGTCTAATTGGCAAGCCCACTGTTCTTAGCACCAAGCTTCTGTCAGTCTAATGAGGAAAGTAAATATGATTTTGAGAACCCTGCTGTTGACTGTCTCTCTCCCAGAATGAAACCACCTAGTGAATCAGACGCTGGGAGATGGGCTCTGACAGCGCGTGCTTCTGAACTGGGTATGTGGGGGAAATCACATCAGGATCACTTGTTGGCATCTTTATTGTTCAAAAACAGAAGAGGGGAGTGGAGGGGGTGGCAGACTCCCTTGTGAGCCCCGAGGAACTACTGAGGAACATCTTTGAATGTCACTGTGGCTCAACATTAAAGGCACATCCAGGCTCTACAGCGCTCTCCAAAGATTGTAGAACGTTGTCCTCACCCCGTTCCCATCCACAAACCTGCCTGGCCAAAGATGCTGATTGAATTCCATCCAATGATGAGTTAGAGGCAGCTGGCGGCACAGTAGAGATAGCACTGGGCTTGGAGTCAGGAAGACTTGGGTTCACACTCTGTGTGACACTGGGCAAGTTATCCAACCTCTGTTTGCCTCAGTTTCCTTGGCAATAAGAGGAAGATAATAATAGCACTTACTTCTCTGAGATGTTGCAAGGATCAAGTGTAATACTATTTATAAAAAGTACTTAACTCAGTTCCTGGCACATATCAGGCAGTATATAAGTATTTTAAGCCCTTTACCTTTTGCCTTAGAATTAATATGGGGTGGGGCAGCTGAGTGGCTCAGTGGATTGAGAGTTTGACCTAGAGATGGGAGGTCCTGGTTTGAAATCTGGCTTGAGACACTTCCTAGCTGGGTGACCCTGGGCAAGTCACTTAACCCCCATTGCCTAGCCCTTACCACTCTTCTGCTTTAGAACAATACACAATATTGATTCTAAGATAGAGGTTAAGGTTTGTTTGTTTTTTTTTTAACAAATTAATATTGTGTATTGATTCTAAGGCAGGAGGAGCCGTAGGGGCTAGGCAATAGGGGTCAATTGACCTGCCCAGGGTCACCCAGCTAGGAAGCATCTGAGGTCAGATTTGAATTCAGGACCTACCATCTCCAGTTCTGGCTCTCTAACCCCTGAGCCATCTAGCCGCTGTTTAGTATATAACTTTTTTATTTCTTTTCTTTCCTCCACTTTTTTTTAAACTAAGTTGAATTGAATAATGTAGAATATGACATTAAAAATCAGTGGTGAGGGGGCAACTGAATGGCTCAAGAGAGTCAAGCTGAGAGTTTGGAAGTCCTGAGTTCAAATCTAGCTTCAGAGATGTCCTAACTGTGTGGCCCTTGGCAAGCCTCTTAACCTCCATTGCCAGCCCTCACTGCTCTTCTGCCTTGGAATCAATACACCCAATGCCAAATAAATCCTTTAATTTCATTTTTCATCTCCAAACCTGCCTATTGGCCCCTTCTAGACAAAAGCAGCCATGTTAAACCTCAGGAGGAAACATCCATGTAATGAGGCAAACTGGCGTCTAGGCTTCCCTTTTTGGACATCCACTTCCAGATTCCAAAATTGTCTACTGGAACTGCACTAAAATATAGGCAATGCAAGCATGATTTATGACTTATCTTTTATTCCTACTTACATAGTTCTTTAATGACAGAACCAGAGAGACTAAATATCTCGGATCCTAGATTTAGAACTTCAGGAAGATCATAAAATCTCACACTGAGAGGTGTAAAGGACATTAGAAGTCATCTAGTCCACTACCCTAATTACACAGAAGAGGAAACTGAGGCCAGGAGAAGTTAGAGGATTATCTGTATATAGATTTTTTTTTAACCCTTGTACTTCAGTGTATTGTCTCATAGGTGGAAGATTGGTAAGGGTGGGCGATAGGGGTCAAGTGACTTGCCCAGGGTCACACAGCTGGGAAGTGGCTGAGGCCGGGTTTGAACCCAGGACCTCCCGTCTCTAGGCCTGACTCTCACTCCACTGAGCTACCCAGCTGCCCCCTCTGTATATAGATTTTTAAGCTAGAAAGGACCAGAGATATTAATGATATCTTCATTTTGTAGATAAAGAAACAAAGCTCAGAAATGTTAAGGTATTTATCTAAGACCAAACAGCTAATAAATATCTGAAGCAGAATTTGAACCCAGATTTCCCTGAATTCAAGTCTACCTACATCACATCATGGCCAAAGCTAGGAGGGACCTTGGAGATCCAACTCCCAAGGAAGCGAAGTGATTTTTTTCAAAGTCATGTTGGTAGTAGTTGACAAATCCATGATTTGAACCCACTTCGTCTATTGTTCCTTTCTAGTAATCATTTTTATGGGACAGATCACACTTCTAAACCACTTTTAAGTGTCCAAAACACAGACATGACAATGTACATCCTCCTTCAGTGAGAAGGAAACTGAGATTCAGTGATAGGAACTATTTTGCCAAAGGGAGTAAACAGCAGAAGTGGTCCAGGACCTGTGTAAACCTGAGCAAGTAAGTCACAGCCATACTAGACTCAGCTTCTTTATCACAACATTGGGGGGCTGGACTAGATGAGCTCTGAGATTCCTTAGTATGGTAGTATGAAGACCTGTGTTCAAATCCTATAACAGTTACTTGCTTCTTTTATGACAATGAGAAAGTTTCATCTCCTTTGGTGGCCTTAATTTCTTACTCTATAATGAGTTTAGACTAATTTAGATCTGGGTTCTAGATCTGTGAACCTATGATTGTCTAGCCCAGTGATTCCCAAAGTGGGCACCATCGCCCCCTGGTGGGTGCTACAGCGATCCAGGGAGGCAGTGATGGCCACAGGTGCATTGATCTTTCCTATTAATTGCTATTAAAATTTTTAAAAAATTAATTTCCAGGGGTGCTAAGTAATATTTTTCTGGAAAGGGGGTGGTAGGCCAAAAAAGCTTGGGAACCACTGGTATAGCCCAATCCTCTCCTTTCATGGAGGAAGAAACTGGCTCAGAGAGAGGACTTCCTCTCACTTGACTTTCCTAAGGTAATTGCAATAGTTAGTGGAAGCTCCTTGGTACCTCATCTAGTGTTCATGGAGAAGAAGGAGAAGAGGGAAAGGAAGAGGAAGAATGAACATTTGTAGGATGTTTGAATGTTTGCAAAGCACTCCACACTGGTCTTCTCATTTAATCAGCAAGTCACCAATCTCTATGTCAAACTTAGTCCCCTCAGCAACTCTTTTCCCCAAACCCAACTGCTAATATAGACCAGATGCCCATTAGCATCCTAATGCTCAGGTCTAAGAACCACACAGAGCAGGCAGAGACACAGAATGGTGGCACAGAAATGAAATGAGAAACCATGAAATCTAATAACTGAAGCCCATGTCAAGCACAAGAACAATCACAGAATTGAATGAGTTTTGCTTGAATCAATCCCTGTAAATGAGCCTAGAGATTTTTTAAAAATGCTGCTTTTTAACTCCCACCACCCAATTCAATGTGGAAAGAATTAGGTCGATGAGGAGCCCAGTAGGAGAGCTGCTTTTGCCCAGATCGGATTTGACTCAGTCAATCAGGCTACTTTTCCATTTGAATGAGATTTTAAATTCCAATAAGGATTCTTTGGATCAAGTGGGCATTCAGCAAGACTTTAGCAAACTACAGGAAGCCTCCAGGTGTCACGTTTCAGGTCTAATGCAGACTGTCCAGTCTGGGTCATTGAATCCTCAGAGCCTTCTTAAAGCTCTATTCTAGACTAAGGTTCAAAGTATAACACTTGGACATAAGAATAAACCCTCTTTCATCCTGACCTGCTGACATTTTTGCTAATCCAATACTGCTTAGGGTTATGTATTTATTTTTGAAAATATTACGAGTATTAATAGTTTCAGTAATATATTATTATATAATAAGTATATTTATATAATTATATTTTATATATAATATATAATACATATATATATAATTTTATATCATTAATAATTATATAATAATTGCTAGAAAATATAAGATCCCCTCTCCCCACAAAAAGAACCTGGACGGGATCTAAAATTATCTGATCCAGGTCTCTCATTACCTAGAATGATAGGATCGTAGAGGCTATTTGATCAACTCTCCCATTTTGCAGACGAGGACACCATGGCCCAAAGAGCTAAGCGACTTGCCTTTAAGGTGAAATACAAATTCCTCATGCTGACATGTAAGGTGATCATCCATATCCTATCTCTCTATCCTTCCTCTGTAATCTTTTTTTTTTTCACATTACTTCTATTCATTCTAGTCTTCTTCATTCTAGAAAATACTGAATACTCTAAGCTCTACATTCCTTTCCCCAGCTCCATGCCTTCACAGGGCTGTCCCCCATAGCTGGAATGAACTCTCTCCTCACCTGTGTCTTTAACTCTCTAGCTTTCATCAGGACTCAACTAATACGCCACCTGCTCTCTGAAGCTATTCCTGGCCTCTAAGCTGTTAGTATTTTCTCCCTCTCTGAATAATCTTGCATTTAGCTATTATATTCCATAACTCATGGCAGAATAAAAAAATTGACTGACAGTTAGGGATTTTTTTCTTTCATTTTTGTCTTGGTATTCCCAATGCCTAATGCTTTGTCTTATATAGCTGGAAAAAAAGTTGTGGTTCGTACTGAATGCTGAATTGAATTGATGGTGATGCTTATGCTTCTCAGGAAAGACTTTTAGAGGAGTTAGACTTCATGGATACATCTGCTCTGGTGAGAATACTCAGGTCCAAAAAGAGGAAAGTAAAAGGACTAGTCCAGTTCTAAAAAGACCACAGTACCTGTGTGGAAATTCCTCAAACACAAGCCAGAGAATTTCAAGATTAAAGACTTGGCCACCTTTAATACACAGACTTTTCTCTCTCCGAGGCAACTTCCCCTTGGGAAGTGTGTGTGTGTGTGTGTGTGTGTGTGTGTGTGTGTGTATACATGTATATATACACATGCCCACATACATATAAACATATACATAGAATATACCTAGTAAACAAAAATGTATATACACATACAGACATAAATACACACAAATATGAAAAAGAAGACAGTGAAAGGCAATTCTCATAGGCTTGCCTTTGTGAAAGGGTGGGAGGAAAGTCAATGAGGGAGTATCTGGAAGAAATATAACACAATGAGAGCTGTTAGGGTGTTATAAGAGGTCATGTCATATTTGTTTGGCAAAGTAAATAGCAAAGCACAATGCAATCTGCTTTCCTTGGACAAAAAAGCTAATAGAGCTTTTTGGAATTCATAAGGAAGGAAGGACGACATAGTGGAAGGATCATTGGATTTCTAGTCAGAGTATCTGGGTTCAAGTGAATCCCATTCCCCTTTATGAACTTGAGTAAGTCACTCATCCTTGTCCCTCAGTTTGCCTGCTTTAAAAATGAAGGCATTGGACTAGATGGTCTCTGAGCTCCCTTTCACCTCCAGAGCCGTGATCCTATGATCCTGATTAAGGGTCTTACTTTCTTTTAGCTCTGCAATTCTGGATCTCTATGGCATGAGGTAGAGGTAAGAAATGTCTTGATAGTGTTTAGAGGGCTGACAAACAAAAGTGCCTCATCAATGAGGAAGATTGGTACCATGGAGAGCGATAGTCACATCTAGAACAAAAACTTAGAGGTTCCAGTTCATTTTCAAGGAAAAAAAATCTGGAAAGAGAATCAAAAACAATAGCCATGGACTCAGATGTCTATATCATTACACGGGATAGAGTGAATAAACCAATCAAAAAATACCTAACAGGTATATAGCAGTTTGTTTTGCAAAGCACTTTACGTAGTTTATCCCATTTGATCCTTCAAACAACCCTGAGTGGTAAGTGCTAATATTATACCCATTTTATAGGTGACAGAACTAAGACTAAAAGAAGCTGTGACTTTTCCAAGGTCACACAGATAGAAAAGTGTCTGAGGCAAGAGTGGAACTCAGAACTTTCTGATTCCAGACCCGGGACTCTCTCCACTAGCTGTCCTGAAGTAAGTCCAAACTTAAAAACTTCCAACAAGTGGATGGGGATTGCTTTTATATATAATATTATATGCAATCAAATGGGCTACCCTAGCACGGTCCATACTGAAATACTGAAAGTGAGCAATGATCCAGGCCCAGAATTAAACAGAGAAGAGCAGGCTAGAAACTATTCAGTCATTAATGACTTTAAGTTTCCCTCTGAATCAAAGGCCTGAATTTTTAACAATGACATTGTTTGGGTGATTCTGTGGTTGCTTGTCACAGAACACTACAATCTCTGAATAATTAAAGATCACCACCAGGAATGGAGAAGCATAAAGGGCACAAGAAGGCTATAATACATTTCATTGTGTAGGAAAAGTGACAAGTACAATGAGACTCAGGCCTGAAATTTAGCAATGGAGATAAGTACTTGGAGTGGGCCGGATCCATCTCTAACAGGCTCAAGAGAGCACATTTTTCACTTTTCAGTGTGAACATTTATATCTCAGAGATCTGCAAATGCTATAAACTAGGGCTTGGTTTATTATTTTATTGATCATCTATACTTAAGAAAGTGATGGGGGAAGTGGTGATAATGCAAATTAAGTGTAAAAGTTTATCATCTCCCTTACCCTGAGAATCAATTGTAAAAAATTTGCCAATACTTCACGGAATACATTTTCTTTAAACAGAATCTTTGAGTCTGGCAGAACCAGGATGCAACGTAGTTCATAAAGGAAAATATGCACTCCTATATATATTAGACCTCCCATCTCTAGGCCTGGCTCTCAATCCACTGAGCTACCCAGCTGCCCCTTATGTCTCTTTTTTAGAGGCAGGGTGGTTCTATATAATTTCACAATATTCAATTTGATTGTTTCATCCTTTTCATTTATTTTATTGTAATCACTGTGTATATCATTTTCTTGGCTCTATTTACTTCACTTTCCATCAGTTCATATAAGTTTTTCCATGCTTCTTTGTATTTATCTTTCCATTCTTTTTTGGTATTCATCACATTTGACACTTCTACAGCAAAGTAATATTCCATTACATTCATGAGTCTTCATGTGTTTATCCATTCCCAAACTGGAAAATATTTATTTTATTCCCAATTCTTTGCCATGAGAAAAAAGTACTTTTATAAATATGTTGATGTATATAGAGACTTTTTAAAAAATCAAAGGCCTCCTTGAGGTATATATAAGGAAAATGAATCTTTGGGTTAAAGGATATTCACATTTTATTAATTGTATTTGCATAATTCCAAATGGCTTTCTAAAGAGTTTTCTTCATTCACAGCTCCACCAACAATGTCCTAGTGCACCTATCTTCTCACAGCCTTTGCAACATTGACCATTTCATCTTTGCAGAGTATGAGGTGAAACTTCATGGTGGTTTTGATTTGTGTTTCTCTAATTACTAGTGATATTTAGTATTATTAGTGATATGTTGTATTCTTTCAGATGACTGTGAGTAACTTCCAAATCTTTGGTTGAGAACTATTTGTTCATAGGCTTTTACCACTTATCTATTGATATATATATATATATATATATATATATAATTTTAAATAAACAATTCATTTCTAAAATTTTAAAAGTACTATATAGAATATTCATATACATAATTTTCATGTGTATATTATATATACAAGTGGAAAACCACTCCACTATTATTGCCAAGAAAACCCCAAATGGGGTCATGTAGAGTCAAATCTGACTGAAAAATAACTGAATGAAAAACAACAAATATACATAAATATACATATACATGTCTCTAAAGGAAAAAGACAAAAGAGAATGAGAGGAAATAGAATAATAGTGAAGGAAAAGAAATATGTATGCATGTACATAATTATATACAGATATAATTATATATATATGCATTAATTGTTTATATATCTTGGTTACAAACCCTTAGCAGAGCAATCAATATAATTTTTTTTTCTCCCACTTGACTCCTTCTTTTCTTTTTCTAGGTGCATTTGTTTTGTTTGTGTAGAAACTTTTCAATTTCATGTAATAAAAATCAAATATTTTGTCTTATATAATTACTTCAATCTTTTGTTTAGTTAATAATTCAATAATAAGGAAAAAGACTTGTACAAAAATATTTATAGCCACACTGTTTGGGGTAGCAAAAAAAAATTGGAAAATGAGGGGGTGTGCCTCAATTGAGGAATGACTTAATAAATTGTTGTTATATATTGGTGATGAGATACTATTTTGCTGAAAGGAATAAAGAACTGGAGGAATTCCATGTGAACTAGAACGACCTCCAGGACCTGATGCAGAATGAAAAGAACAGAACCAGGAGAACTTTGTGCACAGAGACTGATACACTATGGCACCATTGAATATAATAGACTTTTCTGCCAACAGCAATGCGATGACTCAGGACAATCCAGAGGAACTTAGGAGAAAGAATGCTATCCATGTCCAGAGAAAGAATTGTGGAAATGGAAATGCATTAGAAAAATATGTGATCCATCAGGTAGTGCAATAAGGATATGATTGGGGTTTTGTTGTTAAAGGATCGCTCTACTGCAGATATGAATAACATGGAAATAGATTTTGAACAATGATACATGCATAGCCCAGTGGAATTGCTTGTTGGATTCAGGGGTGGGGAAGAAAGAATTGGGGGAAGGATCATGAATCATGTAACCATGGAAAATACTCTAAATAAGAAATTTTAAAAAAAGAATTCATCTCTTATCCAAAGTTGTAATGCCTTTATTACCTTATTCTCTTCTGATTTTTATGGTGCCATCCTTAATATTGAATATATTCTGGCATCATTTCATTCCATTCATGTTCTATACTATTTGTAATCATGAACCAATGTATGGACATCTATTTTGTTTCTTATCCTTTTCCTGCCACAAAAAGTGCTATTATGAATTTTTAAGAGTGTATTTTTCTTTTTGCCAATTACCTCCTTGGGGTACATACCTAGATGTGGGAAGCCAATAAGAGAATAGATAAAAATCTGAGACTCCTCTTTTGACCCCTTTTGTGATCCTTGTGATTTCTTGTTGAAAAGTATTGTGGCCTTATTGTAAAGTTTTAAGTTCTTAGCTAATCAGAACTTAAAAGGTTAACACTCTTCCCCTTTGGCCAGGAATGCAGCTGCCTGGTACAGCCAAGGCCAAAACCTTAGCAGGGGCAATTCAACCCTGAGAAAAATATTCCCCGACTTGGCTTTCTGATAAGAACCCAGTCAAAATTCAGCCTTGGCTTTGTTCTATTCTGAAGCCAATGAGACCTTTTGTGTTTTGATATGACATAATTTGTAACTTCTGCTTATCTGCGAAGTTTCTGGGGTGGGGGGGTTTCTTTTGTGTGAAATGAATCTTGAAATATATAAAATAAACTCCATGCACCTGGAGACAGAGCTGGAAGCATGAGCTAAAAAATCATGGGAGATGCCCTGTTATTTCTTTATCAACTAAGCCATCCTTATCAGATTATCAGAGATGATAGATAGATCTCAAGAGTGGAGAAATGTATCTTCTTGTAGGAGCAAATCTTAAACCACAAATAAGTTAAGCAGTTGCACATGTAAAACCTTAACATACCTATTAATCATAAACTATTGGGTTCTGGAGTAACTAGTCAGGCAGCTGTCATAATTCTCTGATGAGCATGGTACTGTGATTCAGAAGTTCAAAAAAGGGCTGAGAAACTTTGGCATCTTAAAAGGAAGGTCTCCTCTCTCCTCCTTTTTCTGGGTGAATACCAAGACTAGGACTATGAGTCCTCTAAATCTTATAGCTTTTTACCTCATTTCCAACAGGCAAATAAGCAAGAGATTTGTCTACCTTATTGTGTGTCAACTGTAATCACATATATTGTCNTGTGAAATGAGTCTTGAAATATATATATATATATATATATATATATATATATATATATATATATATATATATAAACTCCATGCTCCTGGAGACAGAGCTGGAAGCATGAGCTAAAAGATCTTCATGTCCCTTTATTTCCTTATTAACTAAACTGTCTTTATCAGATTATCTGGAGATGATATATAGATCTCGGGACCTAGAAGCAGAATCTCCAAGTCAAAAAGTATGGATATTTTGTTTATTTGGACAATTATAAATTCTTTCTAGAATGATGGCATCAATTTTACACCTTAGAGAGGCTAAGTCAGTGGTTCCCAAACTTTTTTGGCTTACTGCCCCCTTTCCAGAAAAAATATTACTTAGCGCCCCCTGTCACATACTATCACCACCCCCTTACAGTTATTTGCTGCCCCCAAATGCACTTGTGGCCATCACAGCCCCCCCCCCACTGGATCACTGCAGCACCCACCAGGGGGCAGTGGCGCCCACTTTGGGAATCACTGGGTTAAGTGATGTGCTCAAGGTCATTCAGATGACAAAAACTTGATTCAAAAATGTGTTCCTACTTCAAAGCCAGCACTCTATATAGCATATCAGAAACTCTATTTAATTCAATAAAAATTTCCTAAGTTATTGATCAATGGCACATGTAAAACCCAGTGGAATTGCGCTGGCTATGAGTGGGGGTGGGAGGAGGGGAGAGAAAGAACATGAATCATGTTGCCATGGAAAAATATTCTAAATTAATTAATTAAATAAATTTTTAAAGATAATTTCCTAAGAACCTACTATGTTCTAGGTACTATGATACCTGCTTGGTATACAAATGAGAGAAAGAAAAATAATCCCTACCCTAAAGGAACTTACTATCAAATAGTTAAAAAAAAACACAAAAAGAAGATAGAAAGTGAGGTGAATACTGGGGATATGGGTCACCAGGGAATTTCTGGCATAGAAGCCTCTTGTTCAGTGGAGCTGAAACCAGGCAGAACAGTGGATGCAAAGTGGAGGGAGCTGGAAGTCCTTAAAAAAGAATGGTTTGGGGAGCACTTTAGTACTTCATCCTCTAGTCCTGTAATCAGAGGGGAGAGGAGGCTGATTGAGATGGTATCCAAGACTTGAGGTAGCAACCTAGTGATAACATTAGAAGAGATAAACTTATCCTGCAAAAGGCATTTTGTGTGGATTTAAAAACCAGACAGAAGAACAAATCCAAAGTTCATTGTACATTTCTTCCAGGTGGCCCAGTGAACTGTGATGCTTCCAATATAATAACATTTTGGGTCCAATTTCCTTTTGTCTTTACCTTCCCCAGTTAAAGAAAAAGTAAGTTCCTGGTTTTTTGTTTGTTTGTTTTTTGTATTATTGATTGGCTTGCACCTCCTGTGAAAATATCTAAGACCTCCCAAAAGAGCAGCAATTTAGTTTGGAATATAAAGAATCACCTTCAGGAGAGTAGATTTCTAAAAAAGTTCAGGGGAAAACAATTTTGGAACCTAGTAGCTGAGGCTCTGGAAGAAAAGTAAGCTTAACAGAGAAGAGAGATTCTGATGACAGAGTCACAAAAGATTCTGATGATGAAGAAAAAGAGAGGGGGCACTTAAAGAAAGGAAAACAGGAGGAGGTAATGCATGGAGTTCTCTGAAGAGCTCAGAATCAAAAAGGTCATGCTCAGTAGTTATAATACAAGGCACCCAACCCCAGCTGAATACAAAGAAGTGGCAAGAGCATGTAAGAATGGTGTCAGGAAGGCTAAGGTCCAGAAGCAGCTGAGTCTTACAAAAATTTTAACACTAAAGGGCTTTTTTAGTTCTGTTGAGGTTAGAAGGAGAACAAGAACAAGCCAGGCCAGCTACTTGGGGTACATGATTCAATGGTAACTGATGACAAAGAAAGGAGAGAGTTATTATTCTACTTTTCTTTTGCTCCTTCAAGGAGAATGGTCCTCCAACTAGAGAGGATGGAACCAACAGATTTAAGAGGAAATTGAAATGCCATATGAGTGAAGAGAGTAAGAGAGCACATAGCTGCCACTGCTGACTATAAATTCAAGCCACATGGCCCAGATAAATTATATCCTGGAGTATGGAGAGAATTTACAAATGAGACCACTAAACCACTGCCATCAGTAGTCTTTGAAGAATCATGGCGGGCAGAGGAGGTAATACAGGGCTAGTAGAGTCAGTATTTGAGACATTCTCCTTCCATTTCTCCTTTTTCTTGTGGAAAGAAAACATGACATCTGTATGAAGACTGCTACCTGGTGATAACAGCAGGGCATAATGAAAAAAAAGTAGAAAGGAGAGAGCCAGAAAAACAGTGGCAATGGCACTGGGGAGAAAAGTGGTACTCGAGATATTTAATGCAAAGTAAATGGCACCAACGTTTGGTGATGCCCAGAGACTTATCCTCCCTTTTTCTGATAAAATTTCTACACTAAAGAATTAAGGAGAACCATTTGGAATATCAGAAAGAAAAAGCTAGTAGGAAAAAGTCATTCTATCTTTCTACTTAGACTAGCAAAGAATATATAATAAACATAAAACTTGTAGGGAGAGTGTTTTGAAAGGGAAGAGAGGGAGTGGCTCAACCAGTTGAACTCTCAGATTTAAGACTGTACAGAAGAAAGTAAGATCACAGTTTTAGAGATAGAAGAGAACTTAAAGGCCATCAAGTAGCTTCTGCATTTTGTTTAACCCTTACCTTCCCTCTTAAAATTAATACTAAATATTGGTTCCAAGACAGAGGAGTGGTGAGTACTAGGCAATGGGTGTTAACTGACTTGCCCAGGATCACACAGGAAGAGGTAATAATGCCAGGAGTTCCATGAAGAGCTTAGATATGAAAAGGTCCTATTCAATAGTTATAATACAGGACATCCAACCCTAGCTAGAAAGTGTCTGAGGACAGATTTGAACCCATGACCTCCCATCTTTAAGCCTGGATCTCTATCCAACTGAGCCACTCAACCACCCCCTATCTTCCTCATTGATAGAGGAGGAAACTGAGATCCAGGAATATTAAATTAGTTTCCCAAGAATATATAATTAGTAAACATCAGACGCAGTTGTCAAGTCCATGTTTTCCTGATTCTAAGACTAGAGCTCTATCCATGATCCCATTACCTAAGGGGAAACACAAGTAGGGGTTGAGAAAGGAAAAATGTGGATTGGAATTTCATCTCGGATACATTCTGGTATGTGATGAATGATCAACCACTCAACTTCTCTGAATCTCATTTTCTTCATCCTTAAATGGGAATAATACGTGTGCTACCTGCCTCAAAGGACTGTTGCAAAGAAAGAACTTTGGAAAATTTGATATGCTATAGAAATAGAATTTAGCATTCAGTGATTCTAGGGTTTTACATTCACCATTGGTACTAAAGGTTACTCATTCATGTTCCTCTTCTTTCTTCTTTCTTTTAATTGGATTTTTCATGATAATTTTGTGAACTATGTGCTCACAAATGGGGAGTTAATCTCATTATTAATGTCAAGTAAGGCACAAAACAGAGGCAGATGCCTGAAAAACGTACTTGCTGCTGTCATGGGGAATCCCTAATGCTGAGTTTAAATGGAAAAAATCCTTAAAATGAATGGTTTTTGTCATTAAATAGTTATCAATTGTTCTGTTAAGTTTTTCTCCTTAGCTACTCTCCTTTTCCCATTACCTATTGGCAGAATATAAGATAGGTAGTGATATTCTCATAGGAATATCGATTGAAAGAGCTTTACAGGTCATCGAGCCTAACTGTCATTTTATAGATGAAGAAGCTCAGCATCAGAGAATTTAAGCGACATTTTCTTGGTTAAATAACTTATAAGTTCCTGAGACATGATTTTACCTTCTGTCTTAGAATCAATACTATGCATTGGTTCCACGGCAAAAGAGCAATAAAGGCTAGGCAAGTAGGGCAAAATGACTTGCCCAAGGTCACATAGCTAGGGAGTTTCTGAGTCCAGATTTGAACTCAGGACCTCCTGCATCAAGGCCTGGCTCTCTATCCACTCAGCCACCTAGCAGCTCTTTGAGGCATGATTTGGATTCCTGGTCTTTCCAGCTTCACTATACCTTACTGAGTCAGCCTTCACATACTCATGTTTTTACATGACATTATGTTGTGACATCATGACCCAACATCTTTCAGTACCTCTCGGGAGAATTTCATAATCACCCAAAAGAGTTCATCTTAACTTCCCATGAAGGGAGAAGATGAAGTGTGTCCATTGCCTAGAATATGATATACAGATGAATGGACAACCCAGAGGACCAAGTCATCGGTACGCTTTTTTTGGAGGCTGGGTCTTCTATCTCTTATGGGAAGTTCAGTGGTACAGTGGAGAGAGCACCAAGCCTGAAGTCAGAAAGATTCAAATTTAGCCTTAGATACTTACTAGCTGTGTGTCCCTGGGCAAGTCACTTCATTTGCTGGCTTCCGTTTCCTATAAAATGAGCTGGATAAGGAAATGACAAACCACTCCAGTATCTTCACCAAGAAAATCCCAAATGAGCTGATGAAGAATCAGGCAGGGCTAAAACAGGTGACTTCCCTGCCTTCTCCTGGCCAAAAGAGCAGTAGCCACTCTTGGCTAATACCAACGCTGATTGTCATGGAAGCTTTGATCCACTCTCTTTCCTTCCTGGGCAATTCTGAAATAGTTCTCCCCACCCTCAGACCGTCTAAAGACTTCATGACCCCAATGGCTTAACGTATTGGTTCTTCCCTCTTCAGACAGAGTTTTATACCTCCTGAAGCTCAGAACTCCCAGACTCGGGCAATCCACCAGCCTCTGTCTGTAAGTCTGTAAGCAGGGATGACAGGTCTGGTCCACTACGTCTGGCTACAAATAGACAAGCAACATGGTGCCTGGCAGGACAAAGATCCTAAACAGAAACTGTACAGGGACATTGATTTGAAACCAGAAATGGGAAATCAGAGTGAGCAGCATTACTCTGGGGAAATGATGGAGGCTTGATAATATGTCCCAGATTCTCACTGGAAAAACAAACAAACAAACAAACAAACCACCACATCCTTTTTTAAAGTGATGACCTTCTAGTGGTATTTTGGGGCTGTCTGAGCCTTGGAGAACGACAGTCTCTGAAGACTTAAACTTAAAGGTCACCCAAAGGGCAGTAGAAAGGTTTGCAATGGTCATGAACACACTGCAGTACCATGCAAGCAAGTCATTGTACAGGAACATGGTAAAGGATGGCATCAGAAAAATATATAGTATAAAGTATAAATCAATGATTTCTTCAGGGAATGAAGGGTGACTGATGGCGCTAAGAGATCTTGAGAAAAAGCCTCCAACTGTGGATGGCTCATCTTCCTGAGTTTAAGCAGGAGGTTAATTGAGAAGGCAAAGAACATTTCATCTCTCACTTTCCAAAGGAGTTATATGAATAACTATTCTGAAATGTGAAGCTTGAGAGAATTACATGGGGGCACTATGAAATTCCATGACTTACCCAGGATCATGCAGCCAGTCACGTCAGAAAATGCCCTTTTTGCCTAGCACCGGCTCTCTATCATCTATGTCACCTTGTTTTGTTTTGTTCTTCCCCCCCTGCAAATGAATGCCTAATAATTTTTATAAGGATTCTAGATCTAGAGCTAGAAGTAACCTTAGAGACCACATCATAGACCAACCAATTGTTTTAACTTTAAGGAAACTGAGACCCAGAAAGGCTAAGTAACCTATAGAAAGATAAAACCATAGTTGATAGGCACCTCTAAAACTATGTAGTCCAGGGGCAGCTGGGTAGCTCGGTGGATTGAGAGTCAGGCCTAGAGACGGGAGGTCCTAGGTTCAAACCCGGCCTCAGCCACTTCCCAGCTGTGTGACCCTGGGCAAGTCACTTGACCCCCATTGCCCACCCTTACCAATCTTCCACCTATGAGACAATACACTGAAGTACAAGGGTTTAAAAAAAACTATGTAGTCCACATTTTATTTTACATACGAGGAAACTGAGGCCCAGGAAGGCTAAGTGATGTATAGAATGGTAAAACCATTGCTCATAGGAACCTCTAAAACTACATAGTCCACACTTTATTTTACATATGACGAAACTGAAGTAAGTGATGTATAGAATGATAAATTCATAGCTAATAGGCATCTCTAAAACTATGTAGTCCAAACTTCAGTTTACATATGGGGAAACTGAGGCCCAGGAAGGCTAGGTGACCTATAGAATGATTAAAAAACATAGTTGATAGGCACCTCTAAAACTATGTAGTCCAAACTTCATTTTACATATGAGGAAACTGAGGCCCAGGAAGGCTAAGTGATGTATAGAATGGTAAATCCATAGCTCATAGGAACCTCTAAAACTATGCAGTCCAAACTTCATTTTACATATGAGGAAACTGAAGTAAGTGATGTATAGAATGATAAATTCATAGCTGATAGGAACCTCTAAAACTATGTAGTCTAAATTTCAGTTTACATATGAGGAAACTGAGGCCCAGGGAGTGTAGGTGACTTGCCCAAGGCTGCACATGTAGAGACAACAGAGACAAGACTGAATTAAATTGAAAGTCAAAGGAAAGAGAACACCAGCCTGAACTTGTGGAAATATGCAATTCTTCTCCCTCCCACCGCCAGCTCTGAGTCTCAAGGTCAAAGCCGACATTGCACCAGCAGATGGAGGACTTTGGAAAAGTTTGCCAGTCCATCACAATTGTTTTCAGGTCTTTGTGCCTGCTCACACTGGCTGAACAAAAAGTGCTGACTGTGACACAATGTGCAGTGTGTGATGAATTTTCTAAGAGGGCTGAAATGATCAGAGCTGGGCTTTAGGGGGTGAAACACACACACACACACACACACACACACACACACACACACACACACACACACTTCCAAGACTCGATTTAGCAGAGGGTTTCAATCTCTTCAAAGCACTCTTGAGAAGTACAGAGGCTGGTCTGAGTTTCTGTTCTTTTATTTCCCCTTCTTACTCCCTTCAACACTTCTGTCCCCCACTCTCCGCCCAAATCAAGAGTACTGAAGGGAGGGAAACAAAATCGTGGGATAATTGACAGGCAGAACAATCAAGTTCTGGATCATTGAACTATGAATACACTTCATTCCTTTCTTCCAATGGTTGCAGAATTCAAGGACGGGGAGCTTTTTTGCCTTCCTTTCCAGGCTTGTCCCATATTACTCCCTTCCACCCTGTCTTTATTCTCAAAATACCAAACCAGGAGTTGTTCCCCCAGTTTTTCATTCAACCTGTCCTAAGGCCATCTCTATGATTGAAATACCGTTCCTCCTTTTCTCTGAGGCTCAGAAAGGTAAAGTGACATATAGGATGGTAAAACCATAGTTGATAAGAATCTCAGACACTCACTAGCTGTGTGACCCTGGGCAAGTCACTTAACTCTGTTTGTAAACCACTCCAGCATCTTTGCTAAGAAAACCCTGTTTTCCTCAGTTTCCTTATCTATAAAATGAGTCAGAGAAGGAAATAGCAAGCCACTCTGTTATCTTTGCCAAGAAAACCCCCAAACCCACCATTAACATTTTCTTGATCACTTTCTTAAGTCTAGATAACAAATAAGACAATAAACCAAACCTCCACTTGTTGTGTTTGTTGTTGTTTGGTCATTTTTCAGTCATGTCCATCTCTTCATGAACCCATTTGGGGTTCTCTTGGTAGAGATACTAGAGTGGTTTCCATTTCCTTCTCCAGCTCATTTGACAGATGAGGAAACTGAGGCAAACAGATTTAAGTGACTTGCCCAGGGTCACGCAGCTAGTAAGTGTCTGAGGCTAGATTTGAACTCAGGAAAATGTCTTCTTCACTGCACCTCCTAGCTACCAAGGGAGAGTCTCAGATCACAATGTAGAGAACTGATCTATGATGGAACTCCACTTTACCCTCCTTCCCACCATTCAATGTAGCAGTCCAAACTCATTAACTTGGAATTCAAAACCCTCCACAATCCAGCTCAAACCTGCCTTTCCAATTGTATTCGCCATTTTCTCCACTCACTGAGCCATTTAGATGCATCTTTCTCTGCACTAGCCCAGGCCAAGTATCCCCAGTATTTCTGGACATCTCTAGTCTTACTAGGCATGTGACTTTGGGCAAGTCATTTCCTCTCTAACCTCTGCTTACTTACCTGTAAAATAAAGGCATTGGACTAGATGGCCACTCAATTTCCTTGCGGTTTAAATCCCCAATTCTATGAGCCTTCTTTGCTTCATCCCACCACCACCACCATTACCTTGCTTTCTGTGACATCAGAGGTAGGATAGAGATCCTGTCCATTCCTATAAAAGCTCTGACCTACTGTCCCAAGAACAGCTTCATTGTCTCTCTTTTTTTTTAATTTTTTTTTTAAAACCCTTACCTTCCATCTTGGAGTCAATACTGTGTATTGGCTCCAAGGCAGAAAAGTGGTAAGGGTAGGCAATGGGGGTCAAGTGACTTGCCCAGGGTCACACAGCTGGGAAGTGTCTAGCTTCATTGTCTCTTAAGGGAAAACCATTTCTTATTTATAAGGAAAAATGATATATTTATTCTCATTTCTTTAAACTTATCCATCATGCCTTTCTTCCCCAGGAAACTCATCCTTGGGAAATCTTCTTACCCTGCAATGAAGTCTTGGTACTTAGAGATCATCAGTACCCTCTGACCTTCTGATTGAAGCCTCTAGATAGAAGGCAGAGCCATGGGCTCCAGGGCCTCCTCATGGAAGGAGGAAGCCCAGTATAGTCTTCCTCCTCCCCTTCCTGCTTTGCAACCTCTTGTGTGTCATCTTCCCTTATTAGGCTCTAACTCCTCAAGGGCAGACTGCCTTTATTTTAATTTTTGTTTGCGTCCCCAGCAACAGCACATAGTAGGCACTTAATAAATGTTTATTAATGATTATCTCTTATGGGGGAATTCTAATCATATTATACCCCATACAGAGATCCAGTTCTACTATACTAATTTATATTTATATATCACTTTAAAGACATCATCCTAATTGATTGTTACAACCATTCTGCAAAGTGGGTGCCATTATTATCCCCATTATAGGGATAATGGGAAAACTGAGGCTGAGAAGGTAAATGACTTGTTCAGGATTACATACACAGTATATAAGGAACTCAAGTATGATGAAATTTGCCTCCAAATTCAGATCTTTATCCATTATGCCACTTAGCACTTGTTCTAATCCCCTAATCTCTTCAGAGATACCATTGGAATTCCCTTTCCCCTTTTCCCCACTCCTACTCTGGGGTGGCTTAAATTTGGCTTTATGCCACCCCTTGGGTGAGTTAAGGCACACTGATTTAAGTCCGGTTGCTCTCAGAGTTCACTGGCCACTGACTCTTCTATGGAAACCATTGAAAGCCACTATCATGGGCTGGGACAGGTGCCATTGCCCACCTCCCCCTCAACTGTGGCATTGACATGCCATTGGTATTCTTTGTCCACTAGGGAATACAGAGATTCTTGGATAAGAATTGGTGGATGTGACTTGCCAGGGAACCCCCAACTCATTTAACGTCCAGGAAATGTAAAATCAGGCATGTTAAGCAACCTTTAAAGTAAAAGACTTAACACTAAGCATATGCTGGAAAGCACAACAGATTGGTTCTTGTCAGTATTTCAAGATTTTTTTTTATATGTAGCAAGCAAAATTGAAGCCAGTCTTTGGAAAGTTTGTTCCCTCCTAATGGACCCACCCAAACGGGTGGCTTAACATTTCTTCAAATTTCCAATGCTTTCTTTCATTGAATTGGGTTTTTATGTGATTCTCTAAAATAAGGCACATAGTAAAGGAAGGACCAGATAGAAAAAGGAGAAACCTGCGAAATTCTGCCTAAAACAGGAGATTAAAAATGGCAGAGGATCATGGATCAAAAGGGAAAAAATAGGAGAAAGCACAGGAAAAGTAGCCAATAAAAGGTGATTGAATACTTGACTGCAGTCTTTGCAGCTCTGTGTGGTGTTCTGCAGGCATTACAGTGATATAGTTTACTTTGCTCTGGAGTGAGAGCAATAATTTTGCCTCATTGTTCCCTAAAAATGGCTCTCTATGTGATGGGTTAACTCTCACATTCATCCATGGCTCTGTTCCCTAGCGAATGCTATGGAAAGAAACCTACCAGCTTCTCATTTTGAACTGGATGTCTCCTAGGTATCAACAAATCAACATGTCCCAAACAGAACTCATTACCTTTTCTCCCCAAACTCACCCATCTTCTGAACCTTCTTATTACTGTCAAGGTTACCTCCATTCTTCCAGTCCACCCAGGATTGAAACATTACTGTTATCCTTGACTTTGTACTCTCCCTCACCCCCGCATTTAGTCAGCTGCCAAATTTTAGTGTTTCTACCTCTGTACTCTCTCTTCCATCAGTTCCCTTCTCTCCACTCAAGTGGTCACCACATAGTTCAAGCCCTCATCACCTCTCACCTGGATTATTGCAGTCATCTCTTACTTGATCTGCCCTTCTCATGTACCCAACAAACCCATCTTCCACATGGCAGAGAAAGTGATTTTCCTAAAGCATAGGTTGGGACCATATCTCTACTCCATTCAATAAATTTCAATCTGCCCAGAAAATGAAAACTTTTCATTTGGCACTTACAGTCAAACCTGGCACCAACTTACCTTTCCAACCTTATTAAGCATCACTTTCATTCCCACATCCTGAAATTCAGTAATTCTGAACTTCTTCCTATCTTTCATACAAAGTCTTCCACTTTCTATGTCCTTCTCTCTTTGCCTTGGTCATCTCCAAAGGCTGGAATTTACTCCCTTCTTGCTTTCCCTCTTAGAATCCCTTTAAGACTCACATCAGGTATCTTTGACATGAAGCCTTTCCTGATCCCCCACCTACTAGGTCCCTGCTTCAATCACCTTGAATCTAATTTATATATATGTATATACATACATATATATATATATATACATACATACATATATATATATAAATGTAAGTATAGACAGACAGACAGATAGATAGATTGGCAGATGGATAGACAGACAGACAGACAGATGGATGGATAGATAGATAGATAGATAGATAGATAGATAGATAGATAGATAGACAGATAGATAGATAGATGGATGGATAGATATATTGATAGATAGATGGATAGATAGATTGATAGACAGACAGGTAGATTGGCAGATGGATTGAAAGACAGACAGATAGATGATAGATAGATAGATAGATAGATAGATAGATAGATAGATAGATAGATAGATAGATAGATAGATAGATGCATTTAGACACATATATACACATGCTATGTCCTCTGATTGACTGAACAGTTCTTGACTTTTTGTCTTTATACTCCCAGAGACTAGTTCAGGGCTGACCCAGGGCAAACACTTAATGAATGTTTGTACCTGATTGATTTGATATATACTTCTTTTTCTACCTCATCAAGATTACTCACAGAATAATAGATTCATAGAAGTTCAGAGTTATAAAGAACAATACAGTAAAATATTCTAATATTGTAGAAAAGGAAAGTGGACACAGATCAGGGAAGTAATTCTCCATTTAGTTGGCAAAAGGGGCAGGCCTAGAACCCAGCTGTCCTATATCTTTGTTTTCTTTCCACCAATCCATGATTTAATAATGTCAGAATTTCCTTTATCTTTTAAAAAGATGCTCCCATTTTGCATGATTCCCCTTCCCCTTTAGAGATCAAGAAGAACCTTATTGCCATTAGGATAAAATAAAAACTCTTCTAGCATGCCAGTCTCTTCACTAACATGCATCTTTCTAGAATGATTTCATGGTACACCTCCTCCTATACGCCATGTTCCATCCAGATCAGCCTGTTTAACTTTCTTGAACTCTAGGTAACTACTATCCAGTAATGATCATATTGCCTAACTTTTCAGTGAAAAGCTAACTTTCCCCACTTAAAACTCTTACCTTCCTTCTTAGAATCAAGACTAGGTATTGGTTCTAAGACAGAAGAGGCAAGAAGCTAGGAAATTGGGGTTAAGTGCCTTGCCCAGGGTTACACACTAGGACATGTCTAAATCTAGTTTTGAATCCAGGACCTCCCATCTCCAGGTCTGGCTCTCCATCCACTGAGCCACCAAGCTACTCCAAAAGGCTTACTTTTGATTGAATTTCTTTTTTCTCCTCTTCATCTGTGTTATTGGTCAGAATTAAGTTCCAATGAACAGCTCCTCATTCCTTTTTTGACTTTCTGAGGAATGAAATTGTCAGCAAGACAAGCCAAGAATTCTCTAGATTCTCTACTCTTGGCAGAACAACTCATTCAGCAGATGTCCAAACAGTTCAATTCACCCAGTGATTTCTAAAGCCATCACTTGTTCAACAGAATTCAACTGTGCCCTTCCTTTCCATCTAGATTTAGACATGGCCTCTGAGTCAATGACACATAGAAATGTCTTGAGTTCCCTTGACAGCCTTCTGTACCACCAGGCTTTCAGGGTGTCCAGCCCTCATTTAATCTGCTCCCTTTCAAGTCCCTTTGGCAAATGTCCCAGTCCTTATTTTATTTATTTATTATGCCCAGCATCCCCCTCCAACTTCTGGCTAAAACACTACATCTTGCCTTGGCAGCCAGATTCCCTCTGCCTCAACCCTTTCCAACTTCCCCTCCAGGTCCACTCTTATTGTGGGAAAAAAGAGCAGCTGTTTGCTTTCTTAAAGAGAGCTGTTCTCAATTCAGCTCCAGCTGTCTCCCTCTCTGGGAGTGAGGTGGATCCCAAGACAGATGGCTTGGGAATGACTCTTTTAAAACACAGAGTCCTGAGATCAGATACAATCAAACTAATTTCCACATCTGTATGGGTTAATACATAAAAATCACTGTCCTGACTTCACATCTAGGGATGATAGATTTGGGGGAACACTAGGAGGGATAACCTAAGTACATGCTGTAACAGTGTTTCAAGAGTGGTCCTTCTGCTAAGCAGTAAAGAATTATTGATATAAAGTAAGAAAGGAACTTAATGGACCATATGGTCCAACTCCCTGCTTTTAAAGAAGAGTATATTGAGACCCAGAGAGGATATATGCCTTTCTTTATCTTGCTAGACCCCAGGACTTGCTATTCTACTTCCTGCAGCAATCCATACTATGCCATGTCTGCTATGTCTGTTATTTCCACCTTTTCCCCACTGATAACTTTTTCTCTGTTCTATGTTCCCTTAGGTATGACTGTTTTTTTTTTCCTTATCTTGATAGGACTCAGGTCTCAACATCACTAGCCCAATAATTACTTTTATCCCCTTGTCTTTCCAGCTCCCTTTTATATGTAGTGTCTTATATTATTAGAATGAAAGCATCCTGAAGGCAGGAACTTTCTTATTTGTATCTCAAGTATTTTACACTGTGCCTAACAAATAGTAGGTACTTTAGAAATGATCTATTTATGTATCTATTCCATTTATCCAGCTAGATATAAATCTATCTATCCATCCATCCATCCATCTATCTTTCCATCTCTCTCTCTAACTAATTCTCTATTTATCATTCTATCTATTTATCTATCTATATCTAATTCTCTATTTATCATTCTATCTATCTATTTATCTAAATATCTATATCTAATTCTCTATTTATCAGTCTATCTATCTATCTATCTATCTATCTATCTATCTATCTACCTACCTACCTACCTACATACCTACATACCTACATACATACCTATCTAGTCTGTCTTATTCCTGCCCAAGATCATAGAGTTTATTAGTGCCATACATAAAGAAAGACCCTTAGTGTGATAATTGGATTGTTGTGGAAAACTAATGCAAGGGCCACAATAAAAGTTGTACAGGACAAGGAGATAACATACATTTTTGGAATGAATAGTTTATGCCTTTGGAGGAGGATGCGTGGTGTAGTAGATAGAACATTGGACTTGGTATTAGGAAGACCTGGATTCCTATTTCTCCTTATTTTCTCTTATTAGATATGTAACCTATTGATTTCTTGGTGACTCAGTTTTCTCATCTAAGAAATGAGGGGTTTGTATCCTATTGCCTCAAAGGACCATTTCAGCTCAAAACCTCTGATTCTATGAGCACTAACTTGATAGGACAATTAATACATTGAACTGGTGTGTAAGATAGACCATGCCTGTCTCTGCTACAAAATATTGTATTTGGAATCAGAGGACTGTGATTGGGAAGCTTTGTGACATTGGCCACTTTCCTGGTCCATAGTTTTCCCATTTGCGAAATAAGGGACTTGGACAAGATGGCCACCAAATTCTTTTCCATCTCATCTATGGTGCTATGTTGGTAAATTTAGACTCAATGTAGACTTTTGTAGATAGGTACACTGCATGTAACATTTTCTTGGAACAACAGGCTCAAGATAAAAGGGATCTTAGATGTCAGGGTTTCTTAACCCGGCATCTAATAACTAGTTTTAATTATTTAAAATATTTTGATATCCACATTTTGATATAATTGGGTTCCTTTGTTATCCTAAAAGCAGCTAGATGGCATAGAGGATACCAGATTTAGGACCCATGATGCTGAATTACTAACAAGCCTCTGTTGCCATTACCCCTCGAACGAAGCTGACAAACTCATGTAACTTCTTGGTCTCTGTCTCTGTCCCCCCAACTCACCCCCATTCTTAAGAATCCTTAGTTTTCTTCAGAGCTCATCCCATGCCACCTCCTGCAGGAATATTTTCTTGATGCTTCCATCTGCTAATGACTTCCCCATCAATATAACCTTTTGTATATTTTCCATATTTTTTGTTTTTACATCTTGCATCCTTCAATAGACTATAAGTTTCTTTTTTTTTAATTTTATTTTTTAGAAAAAAATTTTTCCATGGTTCCATGATTCATGTTCTTATACTCTCCCCTCCACCTACCAACCACCACCCCCCATGACCAATGCATATTTCCACTGGTTTCTTCATGTGTCATCGATCAAGAACTATTTTCATATTATTGATAGTTGCACTGGGGTGGTCATTTAGAGTCTACATCCCAAATCATGTCCACATCAACTCATGTGTTCAAGCAGTTGTTTTTCTTCTGTGTTTCCACTCCTGTTTATTTTTTAATTTATTTTTTTAGAAAAAAAATTTCCATAGTTACATGACAGATTGTAAGTTTCTTGAGTACAAGGACAGTTTCATTTTTTTTTACTTTGCATCATCAACACTTCATAAAGTGCCTAGCATATAGCAGGCCCTTGATAAATGCTTATTGGTAAATTGATTGACCTGGACATCAGCTGTTTCCCCTAGTTTATAACCTACAGCTTTGTATTTGTGATAAGATTTATTTGATCAATCTCCAGGACTTCCCACAAAGCTCTAGAAGATGTCCAAATCCTCCTTCATGATTGCCTACTGCTACTGGCCCCATGCCCAGGGCAGTCCTGGGGAGATGAGTCAGAGGTTGATCATTTCTAACATGTAAAAAATGATTCTTATGGAACTCACTGACAGATCTAACACTGTTTTGCCAAACACTTTATTTTCATAGAACAAATTAATGACATCAGGCAGAGTGTGAATCGGTTGGGCCATATTGTCAAGGATGATTGACCAAGAAGCGACATAAAAAATATTGAGTGATATGGGATTGGGAAAAGGTATGGGCCAATCCTGTAGCAAAGATAACAGATGGACTGCTAGTGGGCTGTACTTAAAATTATGGAATGTTACAGGTTGCAAAGGAAAGGCCTTAGAATGTGGGGTGCCCCCTGCAAAGAGCAAATAGGAAGATAATCATGAATTGCACAGGGTGAGGGATAATAATAGGCTTTGTCTACATTTTTTTGGTGGGGAGGAAGAGTACCCACCTTAATAAGATAACATTATATTATATTAATGATAGAATCAGAGTGGAAAGGACCTCAGAGGTATTTTAATCTTATTCCTTTATTTTACAGATAGGAAAACTGAGGCTTAAGAGGTATAATGACTTATCCAAGGCTATCCAATCAAATCTTCTAATTTTACAAAACCATAATTAGGAATTGAACCTTGGGGAAAAGTGGGGTTGTAGCAACGTTAATTAGGATATGACAGCTGCAGAAAGGAAGAACAACATTCTGCACTACTGTTCTTGGCCTCCTCCACATTTCATTGCCCTGGAAACCTCGCCCCAGTTTTTGCTCTTCTTATGGATAGGCATTTTTGTTCTATTCTGTTCTTAGTTTGTTTGGATGACCTCTTAAGTCACTGGGCCACAGGACCATTGATGTAGAGCTGAAAGGCACCTCAAAGGTCAGTTATCAACATTCTCATTAAAGAGATGAGAAAGTGAAGACCCAGAAGAGTGGCTTCTCCAAGGTCACCCAGGTATAAGCATCAAAGGTGAGATTTGATCCCAAGTCCTCTAATTGTAGAAACAATTTTCTTTCCATTCATATATGGTTGCCTCCCTTTACTAATCACAATTACAATTGAACCGTATGCTCTTTTACCTTCCAAAGGGACCCCAAAATTATTGTCTGTATACTAGGAGACACAATGGAAGAACAGATCACTGAAAATCAGTGTCCGTTTAAAGAATGAATTGGGTTTTGTGGCCATAGGTATTCCTTCCTATAAATTAAAATCTTACATTAGCAATATTGACAACCCTCCCAAGATGGCTGCTTGGATCAAACCTTTTCAGAGTTAACCTAGATCAGGGGCCAATATAGCTAAGGCACAAATACCAAACCAAGGCAGAAATAAAGATCATGTTAGGAACTGTAACTTTTATGTAAGGGACCCTCATGACATGAAGGTTCTGTGCAGACTTTTGGGGAGATTGCCACTCTCTTGCTTCATGGCTTCCATGAAGGAAACTGGGGGAAATGTAAGGAGCAAGAGAAGCCTTCATTCAAAATGCTGCCATTCCCAAAATTACACCAGAAACTTTCACTAAAAAGTGAAAAACAAAAAAGAGACCCTTAAGTGGACCACCCACCCCAAAGGTATGTCTATTAGTCTGCAGCCATTATTAATAGTTTCTACTAGAAGAAACCATCCTACCCTGAAGACAGTCATTACCTGTCTTATCTTGGTTTACTGTTTTGAGCTGGTCAGTTTGGACTTGAATCCCTCCCTCCCTCCCTCCCTTCCTCTCTCCTTCTTCCTTCCTTTCTTCCTTTCTTCCTTCCTTCCTTCCTCCCTCCCTCCCTTTCTTCCTTCCTTCCTCCCTCCCTTCCTTCCTTCCTTCCTTCCTTCCTTCCTTCCTTCCTTCCTTCCTTCCTTCCTTCCTTCCTTCCAATTTTCTTTTTATCTGGGGATTTTTAATTTTATTTAATTTTTAATTTTTTCTTGTTTCCAATTTTTTAAGTTGCAAGCTAAATTCATTGATTATCTCTTTCTCAATTTTGTTGCTATAGGCACTCAGAGATATAAAATTGGAACAACTTAAGGAATGCATGTCTCCTAGGAAATATATATTTAAAACAAGCAAACAAATACCATCATGTAAGAAATAATACAAAAAATTGTCCAGAATTTTTGAATACATATAACAAACCCACTAATCAATAGAACCTCAGGAAAATGAATAAAAACCCTATACATAAATTGAAAGAAATATAATACCTAAGTATAACAATGAAAAGGACAAACACATTCTATATTAACCAGCAAAAAGCCTTTGAAACATAAATGAAAGGAAATTTGATTAACATAATATCCTGCTGTACATAGTAAAACCAAGTAACAGAATGGAAGAGTACACTCTGAGCATCAAAGGAAGTCAAGTTGCAATTGAGATTCAAATATACTGCCTTCCTGAGATTAATAA